>NC_079425.1:8496646-8591646 GCF_026213295.1 Gadus chalcogrammus | reverse complement strand
ACATTTGTATATCAGTGAAAGATGAGGGAGGGATTAAGGTGCAAACGTGTACGATTTGGCCAACTGTTGAATCAGTCCTTCACTAAATCGGGTGAAGCACTTCATTACCAGAAAGTTGGGGCATCCACTCCTATTGGAAGAAACAGGGACATGCAAAGTCCCCCTTCTCTCTCCCCACAAACACATAACTCCACTATGGTGGCACTATAGTGCACTATTGTCGAAGATAGGGCAAGGCTTACTCTTAAACTTATAATTTATGAAAAATACAATTTGTGTTATTGTTTCGGTCTATGTTGCGCTTATAAGAATGACTAGGGTAGATCTTAATGATGTGTAGCCTTGACAGCTGCTTCAATAAATGCCAGAGTGACAAGTAAGATAAACTGTTAAAGCAACAATATGAGTTCCAATACCCATTAAATGGCTCTCTCTAATTGTTTGGAAGAAAGATTAACATCTTCCAGATTCAGTCGATAGCAAGTCCAATGATAATATTCTCATTCAGGCTGCTGCTGGGTTCAATCCAGTTACAAAAATGAGTCGATCACTATTGATCGTGGCGAATGAGTCATTCGATCAGAAAGTCGTCGTAAAGACGATTGCCATAGATGTAAAATACATCTCTTGTGGGTTGGTGATGTAAATACTGTTGCAAATTAGATTTTTTTTCAATAGTCTTTAATCACTTTAATTCCATTGCTGTTCATTTATAATATTAATCCAATCTCACCTGTGATTACCCAGAAGTCTCTTGTGGCGATGGAGGAGTTTAGATTGTGGTATTCAAGTGCTGTAAGACAGTACAAAAACAACAGACGGATGAATTAGAATCCTCCAGACATCCAGAGTTTTAGTCTCAATAATAAGCATTCCAATGCCGTAGTATCATGCAGATGAACCAAATGTTTTAGCATTTTGAATCTGGTGTTGCTTTATCACATCATTTATTGAATATACAGCCAATTATTTGAGAGTCAAATTTGTTGCTCCTAAGTTCTCCGTTTTGTAATATCTGGTCGCTTTTGACATTCAGACTTTGTAAGCTTTCTTTTTTGTTTTCAAGACTTCCATTCAGACGTTCCTCATGGACCTTGAGAACAGAGGTGAAAAAATGGGTTGACAGAGGTATTCAAGCAGTCTGTTGGAAAGCAAAAGCACAAAGGGATGTGTGATGAGCTGCCCTGATGCCTGAACTCTTCACCGCTGCATGTAACCCTGCTTGCGTAACGCAGACCGGGCGGGCCAAAGGAGGAGACAAAGAAAGACAGGTAGACATACAGACAGGCCGCCAAATGGACATTCATTGAAGCATTACATCAAAACACATTTATTTAGCTGGAGCTTTTGTCCAAAGCGATTTACAAGTGCATTCAATATTGACGATATAACACAAAAGCTTAAAGAATCATTTGAGTAAACATAATTAATCTAATAATCTTTAAGTGCAACAATATGGATAAAAGATATAGTAACAGAGAAATAAGAAATATAAATAAAAACATAAAAAATAAATGGGTTATGTATTTTTTTTGCATTGTCATTTGTTGTGGTACATGCATAAAAACAGACATGGATACAGCAGATACATATATTGTCCCTACATACATAAAGACATTCACACATAGAGGACAGGGATCTTCAGCATGTTAACAGTGACACTGGAGAACTGCTTTAATATAACCCCATAGATATAATCTTGTGGAATGCTAATCAGTGATGTGATTTGACACGAGCACTAGCTGTTTTAATGAGGGCTCGGGGAACAGCTCAACATCCACTAAGATTGAGAACACAATGCTGCACATCAGCCTTGATGTTCTCCAGAATAAATTGTGATGAAAAAGATACAAACTATTCATCAGGACCTTGTCGAGATAGTACAAATACAATGTGTATTGAAGTTGTCAGTATTGTCTGACAACCAGAATACATCAACATGCGCACACACAAGCACGTAAGCAAACAGACGTATGTACGCGCACACACACACACGCACACACACACACGCACACACACACACACACACACACACACACACACACACACACACACACACACACACACACACACACACACACACACGCACACGCACACGCACACACACACACACACACACACACACACACACACACAAATACAAACACAAACACACACACTATTCTCTCAAACTAATCAGACCCTTTATTTTGAGAAAGCATGTGAAAAAGGTGAACAGCTTTGTAAAGTGCACATCACAAGCAATTGAACAAGTATGGGATAATGGAATTTAGCTCCACTTAAACAAGGCCTGGGGTGATACGAGTACCCTACTCCAACACACACATGCAAACAGGCACACACACTCACACACGCACACAGATGCACACACACACATTATGCTTTACTATGATAAAAGGCTGTGAAGCAGGAAAACAGCCAACATATGGCAGGGCCCCTGGGAACATTGTTGTCAGAAAAGTGCAAAATATTCCTAGCGGCATGGAAAGATCAACACGACCCAACGTATTATCTCTAAGAGCAACGCTCTCCTTGCTTCCTGACACTATTCTCCGGAACGATCTCTGTGACCTTGTCATGAGCTACGACCTTAATCCCCTTGGGACCATAACTGATGATGGGACACACAAATACATTTGACTTCACTTGACTTACATTTAATGTGGAATGACAAGCAGTCTTTCGAGCTCTCGGCTTCACGTATACAAGGAAGACGTTTAACAGTAGTCCCGCTCACTACTGCTGCCCTTTTTGTTAATCTCAATCCTATTCTGGTGCTGAGAGGAGCAGTTAAGGGGTGAGTCGCCATAGCTCATTCACGCCTTCAGGTCGACTGGGGACCTTGAGACATCGAGTCATATCGCTGCACCATCCCGCCTGCGTGCAGTAGAACCCAGATAACTACTACACATCCACTCGGGGGTGGGGGTTGGGGTTAGGGGGCTAGTGAGTAGCAGAGCCATCCTTCATTATGAGGGCCCAGGGTGACATGGAGCATCCCCCCAATGCTAATGTGTCCTTGGGTTGCAACCAGCTGGAGCTAAAGCTGCGGTACGTAGCTGCTTAGCTATGCCACTCCCCTAGAACAAGTTTAAGTTCACGGTAGAAGAAGGACGATAAAAATGGAACAGGTCCAATTATTTAGGAGGACCTGTGTGGGTTCCTGGGAGATTTGTTTGCGTTTGTGACTCCCTGGTTTGGAGAAGAAAATAGACTGTATATTGGAATAATGTGACTACTACTACGGGGACCACTACTACTACTTCTACCTATTGCTTTTAGCAGGACGGTTGAGCCCAACAATTACTCCACATCATCTCCTTGACAGGAGAAGCCCAAGAATTGTGGACTGCTCTAAATCATCTGCATTTCAGAGACTCCCAAAGAATTTTGGTTGTGGGGCCACTGCCTCAGAAAGCCATTAAGAAGTACTACAGATGTCTCTCCAGATCACAGTTCCCCCTACGCCCCCCTAAGTCCGTTATGTGCGACTCACATGCACAATGCCAAAATGTATCATGTGGCCCAGTACCCAGTCACACTGATACTGTTCTAAGACTTTTCCTTGCATAAGTAGTATATTAGAATACTTGAATTATTTAACCAATATCGCCCATGAGGGCGTGCTGTTATACTGAAAATCTGCATGGCTAAACTTCGTTCATAGGCTCGTGCCTTTTTCCCTCCCTCTCTCTCTCCAAAGATCTTTTTTACAATAGTCCTACAAGCAATCATTTATTTGTTAACAGTAATAAGCAACGACAGATTATGATTTGCTTGTTTATTAAATCATTTATTCGGTTCAGTCAAAACAAATAGTTCCCCAACCGGACTGGGACTTGACTATTGCCAAGCAACGCATAAACATTTTCCTGTACTTGCTTGCTACTTTGTGTGGTTCTACACGTTGCCGCGGGGCAACTTCTCCTTATCATGTAAATTGATCTGTATGTTTTCATTTATTGTGCAACCAGTGAAGTAAGAGTCTGTTCCTCTGTTCACAGTTCCTCTGTTGATTCCGATGAATCAACAGAACAACAAACAGCTCTATCGTTTTGGGCTTCTTCCCTAACCTTTGCCCACTCCTGACCATCATTCATTTCATTATTCAACTCAAATGATGTATTTGTGGAAAATATGTATATCTTTGCAGTGCAACGGTTTGGATACAATCAAAAATAACGATCTAATGTAATGGTTTAAATCGTAGATTAGAATGGATAACGATTATTATTCCACTGCTTTGTTGAATACTCGATTCTGAGTGGTCAATTAGGGCGTTTAGCAGTCTGTTATTTCTGAACAGCAGACCACTGCTATACCTCAGAGCCTATTGCTATGAAGGCTATTTCCAACCTTACAATCTAGCAGAATGGATTTTCTTTTTTGCAAAGGCAATAAAACCCTTCAGTGTGATTCAAGACTTCTCCGCCTGGGTCTGTGTTCTGTATTACCCTGTCGGGATACTTTCGTGATAATGACCGGTTCACTCTACTTTTTCCATTACATCGAACATACAGTTAAAAGTCCCAGTGCTGTTTTACTCTATCAGCACTCATGGAATGCCTCTTGTCCTATCAAATTACTTTGTCGGAAACAACTGTTGTATAAATGTACATAATATTACATTATATGTCATTGTCGAAGCCTACGTATTATTGGAGGCATTTCATGGTTGATTTTGTATGTATATTAGGCACTTTTGGAACAAGAGCTAGAGTTTGAGTTATAATATTATATAGTCATCCTTACTTGCCTATTCCTCGGAAATCAAACCAAATTTTCATGATTCTACTGCTCACTCAATGATGAATGATGAACTCATCAGTCTATTAAAACAAATACGGACTCACTGGGTATTCTTCATCGTTGGCTGTATTATATGTAGGCTGTCTCTAAACCACCCTCTAGAGCAGCCGTGTGCTCTCCAATGGTCAATACAGGTTTAAATATAATGTATATGTATATATATATAAATATATATGCATATACATATAGATGAAAGACTCACGCTCTGCGATGACGAGTGGGGGGTAGAACAGGTAGTAGCCCACCAGCTCGGCCGTGAGGCGACCCAGCAGGCTGGAGGCGGTGGTGCCGTTGAGGAAGACGGAGCCATTCCTCACGCTGTAGACCAGGGACACAGCGGGGGTCCGGGACACCGGGGAGACCCTCAGCATCTGGACGGAGACAGAGGGGGTGAGGAACCACGTGGATCTACCAGGAACACACATCTCCATCGGATAACATGGAGGTGTAGATAGAAGAAGGGGGGAACCAAAGGAATACTTGTCTAAAATGAACCAGGGCCGAACCAAAGGAAAACATAACTAGAAAGAACCAGGGTGGAAACAAAGGAATATGAATCTAGAAGGGACCAGGGCAGAACCAAAGGAGTATGAATCTAGAAAGAACCAGGGAGGAATCAGAATGATACATATCTAGAAGGAACGCGGGTGGAACCAAAGGAGTATGAATCTAGAAGGAACCATGGTGGAACCAAATGAATAATAGATGAACCAGGGTGGAACTAAAATAATACATATCTATTCCCATCTTAGATTTCTGGAAGTATCTTTGATTTACTAAGGTAGTGATCATTTGACAAAAATAAACTGGCTTTATATAATGGTAGGAAAGAAAGGGATAAGATAACAATTAAGATGACAATTGCGGCAGGGGAATCCAGATAAAGAATACGCTGTATTAAATGAATGTAAAACCTAAAGATGGTAAAGCACTGCCACACTTATTCGCATGAGCTTCTAATCACTACAGCAACGGGAATTCGTGGGCACCAAGTTCAGTTCAATTGCATGCTGTCCCCCAAGCTGAAGGCCTACAATTTGCAAGGAGAAGCTACCAAAGGAAGTGGAATTCCTGGATGTGCACAAAAGTGTTGAGTTGAAGTTGGTGAAGGCGGACAGGCATAATGCAGACAGAAATTAACATTTTGTTTAAATGGCTGAACAGCAAAGGCAAGAGGCCACCATGAAAGGCAATCAAAGGTATTTGAAACTGTATCAATGAATAACGAGATTACTCACTTTGAAATAAATCAAGAAGCCCTACAATAAAGAGCAACCAGGGTCATGAATATCGACCTGAAACCAACTCACTAAGACACAAAATGATTGAACATCATTTGTGTTTTAATGGTTCACTTGCTTTGACCGTTTGATACAAATTTATTTTAATGTAAAACAGTCCAATTAGACCCAAGGATGCAAGTGGGAGATCATTAAAAAATGGGGGAGCGGATAAATTATAAAAAATAACAAGTACTGTAAAAGGAGGGGGGTGATACAGGTAATTATGGAGCGTGTTTTAGCCTTTACCTGGCAGACCGCCAAGAAGCACAGTTCACACTCAACTCCCAAGAAGGGGTTGAACGGAGAATAAATGGGCAACAGTTGACTCATGTAAACTCTACAAGGTGTTTGGGGGGGGGGGGGGTTAGGGTACCTGAACAGAGAGCTTGCTGTGGCTCCCCAGGTGCTTGGCCTGGGCTTCAGAGAAGGCGTTCTCCAGCCTCTGTTCCATCATCTGAGAGAAGCGGCAGGAGCGAGGATTATCCCCCGCGCCCACGAACCGCAGCACTGGAAAGGCAAAGCATATCACTGTTCAACCGCCGGCCTGTGGTGTTGGGGTTTGTTATTGCTTTGTTGCTGGCTGGGAAGCATACGGCATCTGTTCCCTTCGACGCTTCTGAGAGGATAGACACACATAGCTTCCAGCCAGCCAGGTAGAATGCGTTTTTTATGTTTTGTTTGCATGTGTATTGTGCAAAGGTTTTTTCTTTCTCTCCGTTTTCGGGGGATAACAAACCAAGGTTTCCTGCCCCTGTGAGCATACCAAGACATTGCCTGCTCATGGAATAATTAATTACAACCAGGCCTTAACACAGCTAGCGTGCAGGTCCCTGGTATTGTCCCTTCCCATTCATCTCGACCGGTCTCCTGTCTTCACTGACCCGTTTGGAGCTGGAAGCCACTGGCTGAAGTCGGCCTCCACAAAGCGGTGGGGATGGGCAGGGCCGTCACCATGGGGAGGTACTGACGCAGGTCGGCAATCAGCCTATCACGGCCGTAGGAGCCCAGGCCCTCCAGCACGGCGGCCGGTGTGTACACCGCGCCCTCCCCGGTGACATGGTAGGCCACCGTCATGTTGGGAGAGCCGAACACAGTCTCCACCTGATTGGTAGAGAGACCCAGTCAGAGAGGGAGTGAGAGAGAGAGAGAGAGAGAGAGAGAGAGAGAGAGAGAGAGAGAGAGAGAGAGAGAGAGAGAGAGAGAGAGAGAGAGAGAGAGAGAGAGAGAGCGAGAGAGAGAGAGAGAGGGCGCGAAAGAGAGAGAGCGAAGGATGGAGAGAGAGAGGGAGAAAGAGAGGTAAGGAGAGAGTGAGAGAGAGGGAGCGAAAGAGAGAGAGCAAGCGAAGGAGAGAGAGAGGGAAGTAGATAAAAAGAGCGAAGGAGAAATAAAGAGAGAGAGGGAGGGAGAGAGAGGGATATAGAGGGAGTGAGAGAGAGGGTGAGAGAGTGAGTAATAGAGAGAGAGAGAGAGAGAGAGAGAGAGAGAGAGAGAGAGAGAGAGAGAGAGAGAGAGAGAGAGAGAGAGAGAGAGAGAGAGAGACTATTCTAGTTGGATCAATAGGCATAGGCCATCAATCATATATGGTAATGATCTGCCTGTCTACACAATGACACCAGGACTGGATGCATAGGGCAGATAAAAATGGAGGATGGTTGGCTAGTAGTGCCTATGGTATGGACCAATTGTACAAGGCACACACATAGCTCTACAGCACGGACAGTTCTGGGTCAGTCAACACAGCCTTTTATTTAATTCAGACTCTCATTTAGCTAAAATATTTGTTTGCTTCGTGAATGAGTTGCCTCGTGAATGAAAATAATGAATACGATTACTGCTTGCTACTGTGGAAACCTATTAATACAGTCAGACCACAAACATAACACTGCACTATCTGCAAATTATATTAGATGAAGAGAGAGGGGGTTGGAGACCAAGAGAGAGATAGCCGCAGAAAGACAGCAAGAGAGAGAGAGAGAGAGAGAGAGAGAGAGAGAGAGAGAGAGAGAGAGAGAGAGAGAGAGAGAGAGAGAGAGAGAGAGAGAGAGAGAGTGAGAGTGAGTGAGAGAGAGATGAATGGTTAGGAGCTGGACAGGTTTGGACCAATTGTAATTTATTGATTCCCAGAGACTGCATTCTCATTCTCAAAGACAATCTTGTACTTTCCATAATGTATTTCACAAATGACCTCTGCCAACTGGTTAAGTGTGCGTGTGTGTGTGTGTGTGTCTGTGTGCGCATATGTGGGAGAGAGAGAGAGAGAGAGAGAGAGAGAGAGGGACTGAGAGACTGAAAGAGAGAGAGAGAGAGAGAGAGAGAGAGAGGAGAGAGAGAGAGAGAGAGAGAGAGGAGAGAGAGAGAGGGGGGGGGGGGGGAGAGAGAGAGAGAGAGAGAGAGAGAGAGAGAGAGAGAGAGAGAGAGAGAGAGAGAGAGAGAGAGAGAGACACATCTACAAAATGGAGAGCTGCTCTCTAAATGCTTTCCCAAACTGTGACAGCACCATAGTGAGAGGCATACTGCCGCAGAGTTGCAATGTATGTGTGATTATGTTTGCATAGGGATTAGAGTGTGTGTATCTGTGCATGCGTGCATGCGTGCGTGCGTGCCAACGTGCGTGCGTGCATGCGTGCTTACGTGCGTGCACTCGTACGTGCATGTGTGTGCTTGTTCGGCGACTGACAGAGGGGCTGTAGTACATGGATGCTATATTAACAGATTGTTTGCGTTCATAGCTTGGATTACATTTTAATGCAAAAGCAAGCACTAGATCTATTGTGTGCTCATGGATTGGAGTGTGTTTGTGTGTTTTTGTTTGTTTTATTCCACAGACACATAATTGTAAGCATTTTGTCCACATTTGTAAGAGTGTGTGTATGTGTGTGCATGCATACGTGCGTGTGAGTGTTTATTCTTTGTATGCGAGTGTGTGTGCGTGTGTGTTTGTGTGTTTATCTGTTATGTGAATGATAGAGGGAGTGTGGTATGATGATGCTATAAAAGCTGGTATTTAGTGTTAATAGCTTGGATATCATTTGAATGCAAAACCAACCACTTGAACTATGGTATTTGGGCATAGGGATACGGGCGTGTGTGTGTGTAGGGGGGTCTGTGTGTGTTTGTCCACAGGCATGTGTGTTTGTCCACAGGCGTGTTTGTGTGTGTGTGTGTGTGTGTGTGTGTGTGTGTGTGTGTGTGTGTGTGTGTGTGTGTGTGTGTGTGTGTGTGTGTGTGTGTGTGTGTGTGTGAGCATGAGTACGTGTGTGTGTGTTTGTGTGTGTGTGGTTTTCCGCCGGCATGTGTTTGTGTGTGTTTGTGTGTTTGTCTACAGGCGTGTTTGTGTGTCCACAGGTATGTGTGCGTGTGTGTGTGTGTGTGTGTGTGTGTGTGTGTGTGTGTGTGTGTGCGCTTGCACGCGCGTGTGTGTGTGTGTTTGTGTGTGTGTGTGTGTGTGTGTGTGTGGTTGTCCTCCGGCATGTGTGTTTGTTTGTGTGTGTGTGTGTGTGTGTGTGTGTGTTTGAGTGTTTAACCACAGGCCTGTGTGTGTGTGTGTGTGTGTGTGTGTGTGTGTGTGTGTGTGTGTGTGTGTGTGTGTGTGTGTGTGTGTGTGTGTGTGTGTGTGTGTGTGTTTGTCCACAGGCATGTGTGTGTTTGTTTGTCTGTGTGGGCATGTGTCCATGAGTGCACGGTTAAAACTCCAAGAGCCTGTCCTCATGAGATACAGATGGTGAGGGAGCCTGACAACATTGAGAGGCCTCAGTCTTCGTAGGGAGAGGTGCTGGCATCGGAACGTCAGCGGCACGCTCACACACACAATCCCACCTTGTTATGAGCCACTGAGAGGAGGGTATCGCTACTTCCTCACAAGCCTGGGCCTGTGAGAAGCCCTCATCAATGGATTGTCTTTCACTGAGGTCCAAACGTGGAAGCACGCCCACTCTCTGTTGTGTCTCAGTAGTGTGAAGAGATCGCCTTGGGATTCATTCAACACGGCTCAGTCGCTCCTCTCGCCGTCCACCGCATACCGTACAGGTCACAGTGTTCGGTTCTTATTTCATGTCTCTCTTCCCCTATCGTCTCTCTTCCTCGATCCCTCTCTCCTCTCTCTTTCTTATCTCTCTTCCGCTTTCACTCTCTGTGTCTCCCTCTCCTGCGCTCTCTCTCTCTGGCTCTTCCTCCTCTGCTCTCTGTGGCTCTCTCTCTCTCTCTCTCTCTCTCTCTCTCTCTCTCTCTCTCTCTCTCTCTCTCTCTCTCTCTCTCTCTCTCTCTCTCTCTCTCTCTCTCTCTCTCTCTCTCTCTCTCTCTCTCTCTCTCTCTCTCTCCTGCCATAGGATAATCTAATGAAGTTCCCAAACAACAATCTGATACACCCCTCATAAAAAAACAAACACACAAACACGTACATATAGACAACCACACACACGCATACCAACACAAACCCATCCATACACAAACACACACAGGCAAAAACACAGTCACACAAACACATACACGTACACGCACACACACACACACACAAAAATTAAATATAAATGTCCTCTCTCGAAATTAAAATGTTCGCATACCAAGACAAGTAGCATTGCGAGGAGACTGTGAGAGAATCTGTTTTATGTGCCCAGTAATCATATCCCTGTGCCCTTCAACTGAGATCTAGCGCTTGTTTTTGCATCCAAATTAAATTCAAGCTATTAAGAAGGGCACGGCCAGTACATCTGAGTAAGTACCAGTTAATTTAACGTCCCCATATTCCCGTCCTTCTATCAGTCACAGAACACACACAGACACACACACACACAAAGGCACGCACACACAAACACCACACATCACACATAGCAAATCACTTCCCTACCCTCACATAAACCCCTATACATAGAATACACACAAGTGCACGCACACACAAACACACACAAGCATCACACATAACACATCACTTCCCTCACCTAACAAGCATGCACGTATGTGTACATGCGCATGCACGCATATACACATATCAATCACCTAACACAAGCACACACATACACACACACACACTGGCACATATTTCCGCCTCTCATTGACTCCATTTCATCCCGGATTCGCCAGCCAAGATGTGTTTCTGATCCAAAGGTTCGCTGTGGACGGGTGCATTAGAAGCTTATTGGACAGAGAATGATTTTGGCACAGCGGGGATCCATGGTTGCTCTTATGAATAGTTAATCCACACACAGAGCATTGTAATTGTGTTAGCCATGCTTGTGTTTTCCCGCAGCAGCGTGGCTATAGGAGAACGCTGAGAAAGCGTTTTTCCCCAACGTATTTTATTAGAACGAAGCTGGTGTGTGTGTGTGTGTGTGTGTGTGAGCATTGTTATGACATCTCTGATGAATACGCTCTGTGTGCAGTGTCTCTGCATGATGGAGACGGACGGAATTGATTGTGTCACATTTTTAAAGTAACTGTCGCCTTTAATATACATGGGACCGTCGATGGTGCTAGAGTTTGGTTTGACATGGTCTACACCCTGATGCGCCTCTGCAAATGTGTAACATCTCCCCACCTGTCATCTGGGACCCAGGAAGTCAACCTCATTTCTATATCAGTCCTCCTCGCCCCCTGCCTGGCATAACCTACATGAAAGTCCTCGGCCAAAGTGTGTGATCATTTCAATACATTGTGTGAAACGATATGGCTTGAATATCATTCATCAACCACAATCCGCCTGTAATGTCGGTTCTGATGAAAAAAGTAATTTAATGCTATTCATTGTTCCTATCTCTGGGGACGTTGGAAGCCCTCAGTTGGATTGCTACTAATAATGGAGCTATGATCATAGTTATTACGAAAGTTAAAAAATCCCGGCATTGGTGAAGAAAGAATAACAAAATACCTTGATTAGTGGTTTGATTGACAAAACATAAAATTTTCACCATTGCTTAATTGTTTTGCCCCGCACCAAAGCAGAGTTCATGGGTAAGGGAAGTAAGGGTGAGACCTGAGCTTGGGCCATGCTATCGTTCAGAGCTTTTCGCAGGCCCTGGCTCAGCCCGCGTCGAAGGTTCTGTCGCTGGATGCTGTCAAGACGGTTCCTTCTCACATAGATGGACACAACTGAGAATGAGAGAGAGAGAGAGAGAGAGAGAAGCAGAGAGAAGACATAGAGACACGAAGAGGCGACAACCGAGTTAGGCAAAGACCGCTGTATCTTTAGAATGTCTAAATATGATGCTGGGCAACGGCGCAAGAATTAAAAAAGCGAGAACGAAGACAGAAAGACAAATGGATTCACCTGTTTTCACCCACATCTTCTCTGTGATATTGCACTGCTGGGGCGGGGCCTCTGTGGTGGTGGTGGCGGCGGCGGTGCTGGTGGAGCTCAGGGTGGTGAAGGGGGAGTAGGTGCTGGGCGCCCTGGGGGGGGCGCTCCTCGGGATGTGGGGGGTGAAGTTCCTCCGGGTGAACGGAGCCCTCGGTGTCATGGTGGCCACAGTTCTTCGCGTGGTGGCTGAGAAGGGTGGCACGGAGGCAGTGGTGGTAGAAGCAGTAGTAGTGGCGATGGTGGAGGTGGTAGTGGTAGTTGTGGTGGTGGTGGTGGTAGTGGTGGTGGTGGTGGGTGGATGAGGGGTAGTGGTAGGTCGCGCAGTGGAAGACGTAGCGGTGCCGGCTGTTCTTGTTGCGGTGCCGGGCCGTTGGGAGGCGGTCGCCGTGGCGACGTCCTGCAGGGCGGTCAGCGGTGATACCTGAGATGCTGCCTCGACAGACTCCGCGGACGGAGCCACGGCGCCGGCCGGTGTCCCACCGGGCTGGTTGTCCTTAGGGGAGGCGAGACCCGGCTTTCTGGATGTTCCCGTGGTGAGCTGCCTCGTCCCGTACGTTTCTGCAGTGACGAAAGTGGGAGGGATTGGTGAGGACGGAGGCGCCGCGGAGAACCGGGCGGGAATGACAGGCGGCGTGGGCGTCATGGTGGCTGACTTGATGAGACCTGATGGCAATGCAGTCAGAGACGATGGCGGCGGTGATGCTGCGGAAAGCAAACCACGGTGAGTCATGTACGTGGTGGAAGTTTGTGGGGATGTAGTCGTTTTACTTAGGGTCAGTGCGGCGGTCTCTGAGGACAGGGAAGATGGAGGAGGAAATGGTGGCAGGTGCGACGATGATGAGGGTGATGATAGTGACGATGAGGATGAAGGTGATGCCGATGATGATGAGGATGATGATGAGGAAGATGATGAATGTACTGATTCTCCAGCAACTGCTTTGGATGTTAATGAATCCAACAAGTTATCAGCAGTGCTAGTATTAGTGACTGAAGGCAGGGGATGAGTATGTTTTATTTTAGTGGGGAATTCAGAGTTGGGAAGCTCTGTCGGCAAGTTATCGCTGTTATGATTCAATTGCATGTGGTAGACTCCTGAACTTTTCTCTTTGTTGTCACTTTGAGGAGTGGGAGTCAAATGAACTATTGATGTTCCCTGAGTAGATAGGGTGGGAGATCTGTGATTCGTGGGAGATAAATTCAGCCCACCCCATGGTGGGAGGCCTGGTATATAATCTAGATCTGTTTCTGATGTATTACCCTCAACGCCTTGTCCACTCGCGTTTAGGAGAGCCAGGGAACGATTCCTTGTGCCTACAGTCGCATCAGTCGAATTCAAAGATGGAACTTTCAACAGGCCGCGTTGTGGATGAAGAACAGACGCTAATCCGTCTGGTGACACATGAGAACCTAAGGCATTAGATACAAGATTGTCGAGTCCTGAGGAACTGCTTGGATGCAATCGAAGAGAGGTGCTTTTCCATTCCGGCTGTGGTTTTGTTATTCTGGCGCCGGGACTGAAAATCGTGCCATCTGCTCGAGGTTGTCTATCTTTGGGGGATGAGGTCGGGTTTTCTCTGTCTAAATAAAAAAGTGATGTATCACTCCCAGGATAGGCGGGGGGGGCCGGTGACTGATGATCAGACCGCAGTGTTCCGATGATTCCTGACCCCGGAGACCTTTCACGCCGATTCATGAGTGTGACTTCATTTTTATTAGAGAGATGCCCTGAGATAGCCTCGGAGGGGGTTGTCTGTGAAGCTGCTTTATTGGCGGGGGATTGGCTGGCAGAGCTACTAGAAGCTATTCTCGAGGCTTTCCAGTTACTGAATGAGGTCAAATGTGTTAAATCCAGTGATGAAAATCTGCTGTCGGCCTGCGTGACTTTATCAGAAGCTTTGTGTACGTTGGATAAAGAAGTTCTAATCTGGCTTTTGCTCACCGGGTGGGTATCTACAGTCCTAATATGAGAAAAGGAGTCCGGTGATGCTGGGGTGTTACCTGAAATGAATTGAACATTGCCCTGTGACGGCTGAAATAAATGCTGGTCTGCTTCTTGTGTGTGTTTGGCCCGTACTGAAATTTCCGCCGTTTTAGTTTGAAGCTGGGCCAGAGTTGACAGAGAACTTGTGAAAGGCCTGCTGGTGGGACTAAAAAGTGACCTTGTTTGAAACAGTGTGTCCATTGTGATCATGCGTGATTGATACAAATTCTGGCTTTGATCATGGGCTGATATGTTGTTAAGGCTTTGTATTTGTGGACCAAATGATTCTGATTTTGAATAAGTTCCTTTTGCAAAGACCACACTGAGTGATATCAATCCCTTCCCTTGGGTTTCATCCCTGTGAGATCCTGTCTGTGTGACTAAATTGTATACAGGTGTCAAGTGTAGTGAGTTACGCGATGCTGACACGGAGAAGGTTTTTACTGGAACAGCCGTAGAACGCATGGCTTTGGCCTCAGTCCACGTCTGTTGCAACGGATGCAAACTAGTGAGGGAGGAAACAGCGATGAGCTCAGCTTCTGCAGTGCTTGGCCGGCCACTATTCATAACAAAGACAGGAGCTCCGCGGGGGCCGGGACCTGTCGCTAAATCACCAGGGGGAGATGCATGCTCTGAAGACCCGTTGCCAAGGTGTGGAGAGGTTTGCTTAGTGATTGCTGTGTCAGAGACAGGTGAGTTATCTGCCTCGGTCCAAGGGGTCCGATGTGGAAATGCAACGAACGTTTCCGAGATTCTTGATGATATTGGTGGTGTCATGGTAGGATTCTTAACGTGGCTCCCAGACCATTTCTTATCTTCCTCAACCTTATATGGTGTTCCTGTTAGCCTTTGCATGGGGATGTGTCTTGAAACCCAATGGCTCTCAGACTGCGTTGCAGGGAGCTTTGGGAAAGCTCTGTGCGGCTTTTGATCTGGTAGAGGTTTTTGATCATAAGTGGAAACTGCGGCCGTGCTTCTTCCCTTATTAACAGGCAAGACCCTGATCATACCTTTCAGCGTTTCTGTGAGTTCGGTGGAAAATACTCCAGGAAGCTGTCCTTGACTTGATGGAAAATACATTGGATCTGAGGTATGCGCCGGTGTATTTTTGAGTTCGGGTTCAGCACTGTGGCTAAGGTTACGGCTTAGAGTCGAAATGATGCGTGATCTGGTCAAGCGATGAGATGTATCGGATGGTAAGTATACTGTATGTGTTGCCTCTTCTTTGCGGTTTTGAGTTCTGGAAGAAGCTGGATTGAACACGGTTTGATGAATCAGGATCGATAATGGAGACACTACACTGAACAATCGCTCAGAACGTGTTTGTAAATCAAAAAGGAAACTTGTGTTGGATTGGGAGGATATTGGGATTGCTGTCACGTGAGTGGACCCTGCTGTTGCTAATGATGGCTCTGACTGTGGGACAGGATATGGCAGAATCCATTGGCTTGGAGGGGAGGCTGGAGAGATTTCAGAGGATGATAATTTGGAAATAATTGAGGGTTTTGGTGACGGTTGTGATGACAAATAGCTTGAAGGGCTTGAGGACGACATCATGTATGACAAATTGAACACAGTTGATGCTGATGATGATGATGATGATGATGATGATGATGATGATGATGATGATGATGATGATGATGATGATGATGATGATGATGGTGTTGGTGATGATGATGAGTCTGATGAGTCTGATGATGATAATGATGGTGACGGCGTTGGTGATGATGGTGACTTTGTTAATGATGATGATAGTGATTGTGGCGATGATGATGATGAAGATGGTGTTGGTGAAGATGAAGATGAAGTTGATGATGATCTGAACAGTGAAGTTGACGAGGATATGAAGGATGTCGGAGTCACTAAGGCTGTGTGTTGCCTTAGTGATGATGCTGTTGTTGATGATGATGATGATGATGATGATGATGATGATGATGATGATGATGATGATGATGATGATGATGATGATGGTGATGCTGATGGGGATTTTGATGATAATGATAAAAAGGTGAACAGTGATGTGGAGAAAGAAGTGACACTTTTTCCTTGAGCAATTAAAGAGATGATGGATGTCGGTGTCACTAAAACAGCGTGAGATTCTGTGTTCTCTTTTTGTGGCAATGATGATGATGATGATGAAGAGGATGATGATAATGATGACCTCATTGATGATGATGTTGATAATGGTAATGTTGATGATGAAGATGGCATTGGTGATGATGATGATGTGAACAGTGATGGTGACGAGGATATGAAGGATGTTGGTGTCACTAAGGTTGTGTTTTGCTTTAGCGATGACGCTGTTTTTGTTGTTGATGATGATAATGATGATGATGATGATGATGATGATGATGATGATGATGATGATAAAAATGTGAACAGTGATGAGGTCGAAGAAGGGACACTTTTACCTTTAACAATTAAAGAGATGACGGATGTCGATAATGGTAATGTTGATGATGAAGATGCCAAGAAGGATAATGAAGATGATGTTGATGATGATAATCTTAATGCTGGTGATAGTGTCGGTGAAGATGAGGATGGAGGTGATGAAGATGATGTGAACAGTGATTTGGACAAAGAAGTGACACTTTTTCCTCGAACAATTAAAGAGATGACGGATGTCGGTGTCCCTAAAACAGCGTGAGATTCTGCGCTCTTTTTTGGTGGGGATACTGTTGATGAGGATGATGATGATGATGAAGATGATGGTAGCAATGTCGATTCTGATGTTGATGAAGCTGATGAGGACAATAATGAGGATATGGATATGAAGGACGTCGGTGTCACTAAGGCTGTGTTTCGCTTTAATGATGATGATGATGATGATGCTGAAGATGACGAAGAGGATGATGATGATAACAATGCGGATGATTGTGTCGATAATGTTGATAAAGCTGATGAGAAAAATGATGATGGCGGTGATGACGATGGTGAAGAAGATGATGATGATGGTAACAATGTCGACGCTGATGCTGATGAAGCTGATGAGAACAACAAGGAGGATGGAGAAGATAATTGTGATGTGGTTGATAACAGTTTGAACAGCGACGTGGTCACAGGTGCGACCCTCTCGGTTCCCTGCGTGGAGGACACCTGGGATGTGGGGGTTGCCCCCGGCAACGCGTGGGCCACGGCGCTCTGTTGGAGGGACGATGGGGAGCTGGACGATGAAGGGCCAGAGGATGACATCATGCTAGACACGCTGAACGCAGCTGATGAAGAGGAGGATGCTGATGTCATTGAGGAGGTTTTTAATGAGGATGTTGATAATGGTAATCTTGATGATGATGTTGATAATGGCAATGTTGGTGATGAAGATGCCAAGAATGATAGTGATGATGATGATGATGCTGAAAAGGATGATGGAGATGATGATGAAGATGTGAACAGTGATGGGGACGAGGATATGATACTTTTGGCTTCATCCGACGAGGATACGAAGGATGTCGGTGTCAATAAGGCTGTGTTTCGCTTTAGTGATGAGGCTGTTGATGATGATGATGATGAAGATGATGATGATGATGACGATGATGATGGGTATGCTGATGAGGATTTTGATGATGATGATGATGATGATGATGATAATGTGAACAGTGATGTGAACAAAGAAGTGACACTTTTTCCTCGAGCAATTAAAGAGATGACGGATGCTGGTGTCAATAAAACAGCGTGAGATTCTGTGTTCTTTTTTTGTGTTGATGCTGTTGATGATGATGATGATGAGGAGGAGGATGATGATGAAGATTCTGTTGATGATGATGATGGTGTTGAGGAAGATGATGAAGAGGAGGATGACGATGATGAAGATGATGAAGATGATGCTGATAACAATGAGGATGCTGATGCTGATGAAGCTGATGAGAACAACAAGGAGGATGGAGAAGATAATTGTGATGTTGTTGATAACAGTTTGAACAGCGACGTGGTCACAGGTGCGACCCTCTCGGCTCCCTGCGTGGAGGACATTAGGGATGTGGGGGTTGCCCCCGGCAACGTATGGGACGTAGCGCTCTGTTGGAGGGGCGATGGGGAGCTGGACGATGAAGGGCCAGAGGATGACATCATGCTAGACACGCTGAACGCAGCTGATGAAGAGGAGGATGCTGATGTCATTGAGGAGGTTTTTAATGAGGATGTTGATAATGGTAATCTTGATGATGATGTTGATAATGGCAATGTTGGTGATGAAGATGCCAAGAATGATAGTGATGATGATGCTGAAAATGATGATGGAGATGATGATGAAGATGTGAACAGTGATGGGGACGAGGATATGATACTTTTGGCTTCATCCGACGAGGATACGAAAGATGTCGGTGTCAATAAGGCTGTGTTTCGCTTTAGTGATGATGCTGTTGATGATGATGATGATGATGATGATGCTGTTGTTGATGCTGTTTTTGTTGATGATGATGATGATGAGGAGGAGGATGATGATGATGAAGATGATGAAGATGATGCTGATAACAATGAGGATGCTAATGCTGATGAAGCTGATGAGAACAACAAGGAGGATGGAGAAGATAACTGTGATGTTGTTGATAACAGTTTGAACAGCGACGTGGTCACAGGTGCGACCCTCTCGGCTCCCTGCGTGGAGGACACCTGGGATGTGGGGGTTGCCCCCGGCAACGTATGGGACGTAGCGCTCTGTTGGAGGGATGATGGGGAGCTGGACGATGAAGGGCCAGAGGATGACATCATGCTAGACACGCTGAACGCAGCTGATGAAGAGGAGGATGCTGATGTCATTGAGGAGGTTTTTAATGAGGATGTAGATGATGAAGATGGTGATAATGATGTTGATAATGGTAATGTTGTTGATGAAGATGCCAAGAATGATGATGATGATGATGATGATGATGATGAGGACGTTGGTGATGATGATGTTGATAATGGTGATGCAGATGATGAAGATGCCAAGAAGGATAATGATGATGATGATGATGATAATGTGAACAGCGATGTGAACAAAGAAGTAACAATTTTTCCTCGAGCAATTAAAGAGATGACGGATGCTGGTGTCAACAAAACAGCGTGAGATTCTGTGTTCTCTTTTTGTGGTGATGCTGTTGATGATGATGATGATGACGTCGTTGATGATGATGATGATGATGATGATGTCGTTGATGATGATGTCGATAATGGTGATGTTGATGATGAAGATGCCAAGAATGATAAAGAAGATGATGATGATGACGACGATGCCGATTGCAACATGAATGACACGGGTGTCAGAGGTGGCACAGTGCGAGGCGCTGCGTGCTGCATGTGGGGAATGCTGGGAGCCAGACCTGAGCCGAAGATGGACGAGGAAGAGGTGCCCGAGGCCTGGTCCGGGTCCTCCGAAGGCCGCTGGCTGGTGAGGTTCCTGTCCCGGGTGATGGTCGGCGATGTTCTGCTCTGGACCAGGTTCAGCGGATGTTTGGCCGTTTCCGCCAGAAACGTTATAAAGGAGGAGTACGCAGGATGGCCTCTCAGCCCTCCCCCTTGAGACGTGGCCTCCGCATCCGAGTGGCCGATTGAGGAAGGGATGTTGGCCAATGGGGGAGCAGGACCCCCCGGGACCGTGGGGCTGCTGGGGAATGAGGAGGAGCCAGAGGCATCATATGTGGTTTCTTCTAGAAGAGAGCAGAAGGGAGGACTGATGAGTGTGTATACAGGACATTTCACCACAGAGGCACATCATTTTCATTATGTTGACGCTTAGTCATTAGCAGATGCTTTTATCCATTGTGACGTACAGAAGCTGAACGAGTGCAGAGGAAAATAGAAATGAGAAACAAAGTTGACTGTGTGTTTTATTAGAGCATAGGTGTTGGAGTACTTAACAAAGTAACTTATGTTGTTACTAGTTCTATAACAAAGTACAAAAGTCTGAAGATGAGATGTTCCAAGCCCAGATGGGCCTTGAGATTACTTTTGATAGTTTGAAATACATTGATAGACAGTTAGAGGTTCTACAGACACAAATTCATGTCAGGTTAGCTCAGGAGGTAGAGCGGGTTTACATACAACCGGCAGGTTGCTAGGTCGATTCCCGCCTCCTCCTAGCTGATTGCCGGGGTGTCCCTGAGCAAGACACCTAACGCATACGATGGCTGTTGTCTTGCATGGTTGACTCCGTCCTTTATATATATGCATGTCTGTGTGTAATTGTTGACTCTGCCGTACATGTGTGCATATTAATTGCACGATTGACTCAGCTGTATATGTGTCTATATACTGTAATACTTGCATGGTTGACTGTGCTGTACATAAAGTCCCTTTGGTTAAGTAAGTCGGCATTGTTTTTGGTTGTCAGGCGCTTCAGGGCCATCTGCCAAAGGCTCTAAATGTAGTAAAGGGCCTAGAAATAAGGCGGGCAGAACAATTCACAAACACTATGGAGCTAGGTAGGTCATTCCACCATCCAGGTAACTCACACTTTTACACAGTGAAACAAACAAAATATTTCTTTGGTCTTAGCATCCATCAATATTTTGTACCAGAAGTCTGTATGACTTCATACAGAAAAAGTTAAATGTGTTTCACACATAAATGTTTTAAGGAACAGCAACAAAGGTGTTTTAGAGAAAGCTATGATGTTTGGTTGAATGGATGCTGCTGACAGATGGATTGTGCTCTCCAAAGCAACAGGGATGGCTGCGGCGCATCTAGCTTGATTGAGTTTCTGGACAACAATGGAAGTCTACAACATCAAGGGTTAATAAATACAGACTCCTACTCAATAGACTGTACATAACTATGTATTATGGTGCTTATCGGAGCCACATGGCATCAAATATTAGTAGAGTAACATAAGGGTAAAATCGACCTGATTGTTTTCTCTCTGATCTACAAAGAAAAGAAACAGAAAAATGAGGTTTAGCTACATAATACTGTCAGGTAAGTCGCCAATATAACATAATAGTCTCAACATTCAGGCGCTCTAAACTCGATCAAATCATTATTGTATGTCAAGAAGCATTCCAAAACTAAACTTGAATTATTTTATTTGACGCCAATATGCAACAAAACATGGTAACAAAGTAACTAACTAAGTTATGGTGTTATTGCTGCGATAGAAAAGTACAAAACTCTGAAGATGAGTTGTTCCCAGCAGAGATGAGCTTTGAGATTAATTTTGACGATAGTTTGAGGTTCTGCAGTCACTATTCAGGTCGGCTTAGCTCCTACTAGCTGAGTGTCGGGGTATGCTTGACGCAGCTATATGTGTTTCTATACGCGTGTGCAATACTTGCATGGTTGACATCGCCGTTTATACGTATTAAATGTTGCATGTCCCTCTGGATAAGTAAGTCAGCTTTGGGTTTGGTTGTTACTGGCTTTTTAATGTGAACCCCGAAACTGAACTGGAATCCATTTCATTAAACGCCACTATGGGACAAAACATGGCGGTATACAAAGTCTCACCAGTACCTCTCGACAAATGCGTACTCTTACAGGAGGGGACAGGAGGGGAAAAATAGAAAGTCTTCACAAGTGGCACAAACATTATATCTGTGATGCGTGACGACAGGGCAGATAGCAGCACCTACAGATAGCAGTATGGATACACAAAGACTAATATCGCCCGAGGCACCGACCCCCACTCCGTTAGCGCCAAGACGAGCTTCCATGGTGAAAACAGAGAGATGTAAGAGCAGTGGGAGATGAAAGAGAAAAACACAAAACAAGAGGCTGGGGAAGTCAAAGGAGGGTTTAACGTGTTGCAAGGAAGCCACTAGTAACAAGATGGCCGTCTCGGGGACAGGACAGCACATCGTTTGAACTTCCTTTGACTTCGGTCTCTATTCTCAGCACGCGCCATCACCGGCCCATCCACGCCGTATCCATCCAGGGGGTGGGGGTGGGGGGGTTCTTTTATTCATTTATTAGCATCTGCAACCCTGGCACACCGCTCCCACCGCCTCCGCGATGCCTTCCCATGAAGTGGTACGTCCTGCTTCTACACACGGCTCTGTGACAGCCAAACAATAGGGGGTGTGGAGAGATGAAGGGAATCGAATGAAACGGTGTTGTTCACGGCAGCAGCGTACCCGGCCTGCAAATGGATATGTTGTAGAATGACACGCTTGCTGTGTTGTTCAGGCACCCCCCCCCCCCCCTCAACATGCACGTTTTTAGATGACGTGACCTACTTGCACATGCAAATGCATGCAGTGTGTACAAAGTGTGTACACTCCCCGAACACATTTTACAGTCTGACAGTTTCAGAATTGAGCTGATGTCATGCAGTTGTAACCACGGTTGGCATGGAAAAGCAATCTAAAAAAGTGTTCGGTCTACAGTTATTTGCCAACCATTTAATGGAACTGTGATCACATGTAACAGTGAGCCATGTTTAGAAGGCTTGATGCATTTGAAGAACTTGAGGTTCAACATTCAGCATGAGTATACTCATTGACGAGATGTAGCATAGAATAGATGAATAATAGAATAATATATGGAAGAATAACTCATTTTAGTCATTGAATAATATAATTCATTGTATTGAACTGAAGTTGTGAGGTTGGCTACATACTCAAATTATAGTATAAAATGAATTTCACATTAAAAGCATATTAAGACCATATTCACTGTAAGGATTTTGCAGGAATTATCTATGATACTTATTTTACAGTTTAATGAATTTCTCGACAAAGATCACCCATTTGTTATT
The DNA here is from genome assembly GCF_026213295.1 of Gadus chalcogrammus. Classification (NCBI taxonomy): domain Eukaryota; kingdom Metazoa; phylum Chordata; class Actinopteri; order Gadiformes; family Gadidae; genus Gadus; species Gadus chalcogrammus. The sequence goes on along the minus strand of NC_079425.1, from coordinate 8,568,616 downwards.
CTGAATTCCACCAACAACAAAACTAATCAGCCCTGAAACATGTATGGCTGTATAAATGCATGTGTGGCACGGACTACAGTGAATATGTTGCTGGCTCCACAAAGTCACTTAGACAGGAAACACGCAGGTGGTGATTCCAACTAAAAGGTGTGCAGTACACCTGCGGTTTACCACCTGCTCCAATACAGCGTGACATACACGAGTTTGAACAAAGCTGCACACGCAGGTGATGATTATAAAAAAAATCTGATGGAAGTAGACGACCACAGACCGGAGAGATTATGAAGAAGAGTCGGAAGGAAAGCAAGAAAATAAATGCTTTCAAAAGCAACAATGGCCTCATCACGTCCTCTCCGAACAATGAGACCGAGCGAGCCTGCGAGATGTGTTCAAATGTCCTGTCTTCAGCACGGGGTACAGAGACAGAAGCCGTAAGAGCCACGCTCTTTCAAACAGCTTCTACAGCCAGCCTTGCGCAAATCACAGAGCTTGTTTCCCCTTCGCTGTGTCGTCCTTTGTAGCCGCGCTACTATCTCTGAGCCAGCAGGGCACATCCGCCACCACCACCACTACCACAAGTCTCTCCAGATGCTGCTATCCTATTATTCCCTGCTCTCTGTCTCTCTATTGCTCGGAGCTGTTTTTGTAACTGCTGCCGTTGTTGTGGGAAGTGCATATAGAAAGTGTGTAGACGGTATGGAAGGCAAGTATAAAATAGTAGAGAATGGAGGGGGGGTGGAAGGGTAGAAGCCATGGTGGAGTGGAAGACATTTGGATCTAAATGTATCTGTTGTTGTTGTGGATTTTTGTACTATTCAATATCGTTGTTGTTTTTTTCTATCTGCGTTGTTTTTTGTCGGATAATAATTGGTTATATCTTACCAATGAATTGAAAAAGTGTGAAGCATGTGAAGAAGCTGGTGGACACCGGATTGACTCAAATAACACAATAGTTTTGAGTGTTTATGGAGGTCAGAATAGGAAGGTTCGACTTCCAGGTCGGCCTGGAGAGGTGTGACAAGGGCTGCTGGGCCGATAGGATGTCACACAACCCCCAGCTTCCTGTAGGGCTGGAGGTGCAAAGTCAGCTCAGTGGGTTCCAATGGCCGACGACTGTGATCTGAATCAACAGCGCAAATTGGAAAACCGCGGTGTGTAGAAGACGCAGTGAACTCCCCTTAAAAAGCCAGTGAACCCAGAACCGCTTTTTGGGAGTCTTAAACGTGGTCAATTGTCTTATATAATCGTCAACATGGTAAACTACGAAAAAAGGTATCGTGGCGTGGGTCACAGCCATGGGGATAACACCCCCCCACTATTTCCTAAAACTCTCCAATACGTATTTCTTAAAAATCACATAGTGTTCAAATTCCATCTGAATCAGAGGAGGGGAGGGGGGCAGGGGTCCCAGTGTTTATATTGTGTTGTTTCTTTGTAGAGGAACAGGGTGCTGGTTGGGTCTTTCATTATACATCAGAAAGTGATCAGAGTTTACTGTTGGTGTCCGTGCCCACGCTGAGGAGACAACACTTTGAGGAGCGATGGGAGACGCGATGTCCTCTATCCTCAACCACAGGATCCAGGCCAAGTTGGGCTTCACAGAACTGCCCACGGTGGAGGGCATTTGATTTTACCGCATCGCACACAAATGAAACACTCTCAGACATGTCGCTGAATGACTGGAGAAAGAGAGGAACAGCAGCCCAAATGTATTGATAACAGGCTTATATTTTTTAAAGGTGCCAATGGAAACAAATATTAAAATCTAGGCCTAACTTCTATTTTATTAACTAATATTGATCTTTTCAACTTTTATTCTGTCTGAGACTCGAAAGTTCTTCTTTTCATTTCATTCAAATTGCGCTATATTTCAAAGACAATTGTACCATGTATTTTAGTGTTACCTATTCAACAATATATAAGAAGTAAGCAGGACAACCAACATAATTAAATAACCATGAAATGATATCACAACTTTTTTCGCAATCCTTAGAAAGATGACAGACCGAATGAACAAATGCCAACAAATTGAAATCCCCTACAGCTTTCTATGCCAAATTAGGCAGTGGTTATTTAAGATACCAATGTCTCTGCATTGGCTGTAAAGGCCTTAGCAATCCCTTTTAAATGCTCTCTTTGAGACTACTTAAAGTAGCTTTCTCTACTCATTGCCAGAACAGCTAAATAAAAGTACTTCAATGGGACGCATAGCCTAGTACCTTACTTAAACTATAACAAGCTCCAAGTAGAACAAGCAAAAAGGATTGAACCACTGAATATAGATATTACACCTATTTAATAAAATATACTTTAGATTTGACAAATGAAACATTGACACCTAAATTAAAATAAATGCATGATCAAATCCTTAAATAGGCTACATTGAAGTGGTTTATGATATAGTAGACTCAACAGCAACTCTCAGTCATCTTGGTCTCCCATGGACAGTTTTTAGTGTTCACATTCAATTGGAGAGGTTCTGGGAAAGCACCTTCAAATAGTGAGTATACTTAAAAGCTATCATTACTATTATTAGCATTACCACATATTTGACCACCCCCAGTAAGACTTCAAGATCAAGAGCAACCAACCCATTGTTTTGAACATGTCTAATATGCTTATAGAGTCCAAATGTCTTAATGAATAAGACACAAAGCTATATGGGCCAAGTTGTAACCTATTTAGCAAAGAGTAGCTGGTGGATAATCTAGGGTATGAGAGTACCATAGCGGTCGTACACTAGAAATGCAACAGCCCTTCCTCTAAATGTGCCAGGACTGTCTAGTGTTTAGGGGCTTTGACTTTAATCTGTGCATGCACTCACTGCCCATTGACGGAGTCCTGTCGAATAAAAATGTATACCTCATACATTACATTTTTAATCTAACAGCCCTCATAAGTGCTTTAAATCCCTATGTATATGATGAGGTCTATGATATTGGAAGACGCTACAACTATATAATTTGGTGTCATTAAACAATTGTCAAACATAAACATTTTCAGCTGACTCAGCTGAATGTTTGTTTGTTGGTATGTAAACCCATCGGAAGGTAAAGCTGATCTTAGAGATTGCATCAGGTTCTTTTTAGATTGCAAGCCTGGCCTGTTTGCAATGTGAAGCACAGGGGATGCCTTTCACAACGTATAGACTCACACTGTATTTTCGTTCATGCCAGTGGATTGTCAGCCATGACACGTTGGCGGAATACCTCTTTGAGATTGTCATGTGACTGACTCACAGGTCAGGTTGGTTTACAGTGGGGACTCTCTGTGAACTCGATGTGCTTACAGATCGCCCGCCCTCCCTCCCCATATAAGCAACGTGATTGGTCCAAAAAAAATAAAGAGCGGCCATGCCGTCCAATCGGACTAAGGCTGCATTCAAAAGGTTTGATTTGTGAAACTGGGAAATGAGGAGATTTTAAAAGCCTGTGGAGAATGGAGCTTGATCTTATTATGGAGCGGCTTCTTAGGGATGTTTAAAAGAACACACACAAAAAAATGAGTGTCACACTTTAAATTCTCCTCCTACACTTCTCACTTCACCCTGTGGCCTACTTCAAAACATTATTCCGTCTTTTAATGCCGACTAGCAGCCCACAATTCAGCGTTGTCCAAAAAAAATAGTCAAAACTTTAAAATGTGCTTTGCTCTGCCAAAAAAGAGTGCAGCGCATTTTCCCAAGCAACCAATTTCAATTCAATTTGTGCCAAGTTATCTTAAACTTTGCAGCGGAAAAGAAATGACTCAATGCAGTTTGGCGGAAAAGAGTGAATAAGCTTTTATGACTATGAAAGCCTATTAATTCTTATGATAGAAGGAAGTTATATTAATTATAATACACATATATTCAGAATAAATACAATTACAGACAGACGATAAAATTACAGATGTAATACACATTGCTTTGCTAATAGAAAACAACCCCATAGTGATACAGTTTGGAGACTGAGGTGAGAGTGAGAGACAGAGACAGACTGACAGAGACGGAGACTGAGGTGAGAGTGAGAGACAGAGACAGACATAGCGACGGAGACTGAGGTGAGAGTGAGAGACAGAGACAGACTGACAGAGACGGAGACTGAGGTGAGAGTGAGAGACAGAGACAGACAGAGACTGAGGAGAGAGTGAGAGACAGACGGAGAGAGACAGACAATGAGAGAAAAAAACCGACAGAGAGACAGAGACTGAGTAGAGAGACAGAGACAGAGCGAGACAGAGACTGAGAGACAGAGCGATAGAGACTGAGGTGAGAGTGAGAGACAGACAGAGAGATTCAGAAAGCGAGAAGTGAAGTCGAGGGGAGGGCTGGGGGGGGTGTACGGTGACAGAGACAGAGTGAAGCACCGAATGAAACTGGAGCACTCTCACTCTTATCTCCTGGGACGGTGCCTATGAGGACAAGCAGAGGACAAGTGAAGGAGATGTGGGTGCATGTCAGGGGGCTGCATGTCTTCCACTGGACGGCCCCGTGCCCCACAGTGCTGAAAACACACAGCCGGTCACACATCTTACACCCATCGATCGCTACGTCGTGCCAACAGCGGGGAAATACATAGCATTGCAAAAACCTGCCGTATGCGATTACTTACCATCTGCTTTTTCTAGGGTTGAATATCTCTGGACTTCCTGTAATTGTTGCGTTGATTTACATTTAGGTCATTTAGCAGACGCTTTTATCCAACGCGACCTACAACGGTTCACACACACATTGGCACACCGACGACGGCGGAGTCAACCATGCAAGGCGACAGCCAGCTCGTCGGGAGCAGTTATGGGTCTTGCTCAGGGACATCTTGACAATCAGCTAAGGAAAAAGCCAGGGATCGAACTGGCAACCTACCGGATACAAGTCAACCCGCTGTGTCTCCTGACCTAAGTCAACCCTGATTTGAGTTTATATGGCTCAAAAGTAGGCAAATGTAGCCCTGATGAAAATAGTCTAAATACCTGTAGATAATATACCTTTAAATACCTGTAAATGATATATCTTTAAATAATAAAAGTCAAGTGAACTTAGACTATACTCAGAGACACGTGCAGGGCACCACCAACCTTTACCTACCATATGTTTAATGCAGTTATAATAGGCGCGTTCTGACTGAAGGACTTTTCCCTCAAGTGAGCCGCGATGGCTGTGGCTTTTACCACCGTTTAGAGGCTCAGCTAGTACCTGCCTCGGGGTAGGGGCTCTCTGAGCCTCAACTGAGATGCTCCGAACTAGTCGACGCTGATTGGATACGGTTGAGGAGGGATAGGATGTGAGTACGACGTATGATTAAGGCGGGATATGACGTGAGTAGTATTCGACACAGCCACAACATATAAACAGTGCCATTTGTAAAAAAAAAAAAAAAAGAAGCAGAGCAGATGGAGACAAGCAGACGATCGAGAACGAGAATTAGTAATAACAAGCTAATTAATCACGTAAGAGGAAAAGTGTTCCAGAACTAATTACATCACATTTGAACTCCGTTGGGTAGCCACTACAAAGGTTCCTGGATGGGAACGGACGCAGAGGGGAACTAAGAGTGTGGGCGTAGCCAAAACACTGAGCCGCTTTCCAAGACGTCCCTCAGTCGGAACTTGCCTATAGACAAAATGACAATAGTGTGACTTGCATTGCAACCACACTAATAAGATGATAGGATTGGTGGTAGGACGGGACCATGAAGAACTAGGAGAGAGAGCAGTTATAGGTTAGAAAGATTAGAAAGATTAGGTAGCAGGATATCCAATTGATATCCTTGAAAGCAGGTTTGATTTGCCATCTCGGCAGAAAGTTTGCAGAAAAATGAGGTATACGTAAGTATTTTCGCTCTGTCAGGCCGTTTTATGTGCCATATTATAAATTATCAATGCTCATGCTAGCAAAATAATAAGTTAAAGTAAAACAACGGCCTACAACATGTTGACATTGTTAAGATATGTCTATTGGTGATGTACAATGCACCCCAGGTCCTAACCTTTTTGTGTAGTATTTAACGTTGTAATGGGGTTTTGGAGGAGAGTCTGTCTTTAAATTGGTGTAGCACCAACCATAAGTATCCGATACTAGTTTTATTCCAGTATGAGAACAACAACAACAACTCAAGGGTTCTGTCTCAGAAAGACTATATATTACAATTTTGCAATGTTCCTATGGCGAGAAATCAGTCATTTAGTAAGAGGACACGCATTTTTTCCGGGCCAGCGCCCTTGTAAATCAAGAATGCACTTATGCTTTGTGGGCTTAGGGCATGTGGTAAATGGTCTCATATTGTAACACAGGCCCAGCATACTGCCAAATTAGTTAAGCCTGTTATATATAATATCGTTATAATACATTTTATTAATTAATTCAATTTATAAAATAACAATGACAGAAGGCTTCCTGCTGATGTTGAGAGGGGCTATGGAAAGTAATTCTGGAAGCCTGATCAACAGCCATTGATTCAAATAACTATTAATAACACATATCGGATAAAGAATTAATTGGAAATCAATGTTAGACGTTTTATAACAATGTCAAGTCTTTTAACCTGTATTATTCCTTTAACTCCAGAGTATTTATGCAAGTGAAGTGAATGATTTAGTTAAGTGTTTCAGTATGTTAAAGGTATAGGCGATGAATGAATGCTCCCTCCCCTCACTAATTAAAACATACTTATGAATATTAAATTCAATTTCTGCCAAGTCCATTACGCTAGATGCCACTAGGTTCTACACACTGCACCTTTAAGAAAGTAGAGTCAACTCAACCAGGGATTCAAGGTCAGATACTACCCTTGGGGACCGGGAAGAGCCTTAGGGTTTTTCTGATGAAGAAAAGCAAAGTGTTTCCTGAACACTGGATGGATTGTGGTGTAAGACAGAATCTTTGGTGATCGGAAAAGCTGCTTCGTTCCTCTGATTAAGAAAACGCTAAGGATTCCTGCAGATTTCTGCTTCCCTTTTCTGCATTGGAGTGACCCCATACAAACTATGAGTAGGTCTCACGTTAAAACCCACTGCTCTGTTGAGTGAAGGGCATTTGTCTGCGAGGCGGTGCAGCCTCGCGGCAGTGGTGCCTTGCTGCCGCGGGCAGCGGAGCTCCAGCGGGAGACAATCGCGGGCAACAATCCCTTTCTCCTCCATGTCGTGGTTCATGTGCTTCAGGGAGTCAAAGCCAAAGTTGCTTTCCCCCGAATCCTTCTCAACCATAATAATAATTCATAATTAATAATACAGTGTGTGCAATCTCACACACACATACACATGTGGCGCTCGCACGGTCGAATGGTTTGAGAAAGGGGAAATAACTTGGGCCCTTATGACGACATATGGGACCACATTCCAAATCAGCGCGCCTGAGCTTCCATTTCTTCAAAGGCGAGCAGGATACCTAGTGCTCGTTTTACACCGAACGCAAGTTTTAGCCTCTTGGGGACCATAGGCAGGCTAGGGGAACTCATATTAATGTTAGAAAACCTCATAAAGTGAGATTTTCATGCCGTGGGACCTTTACCGTAGTGGAAATAAAGAAAACAACCCATTTACAAATAATCGCTATTACAATTTAGTTCATTATAGAATTACTGAAAAAAGGGAAAATACGGTGACAAGTACTGTATTATCTACAGAGTAAGCAAGGGCCCCCTATCTTTAGTTTAGGCCCAGAGGTTCATTAATGGTTGGGGTGCTACTCAAATATTAATAATGATACAAGTCACAAGCAGCCATCCCAGCACACCAGGAGACTGAACTTGGTGGCTCTTCAGCAAAAGTGTGATTAATTTTATCATGATGTGCCAGTGGACAACATTATTATTGGCTAGCTGTATCTAAAATGTGTCTGGATTAAACCAGATGTTCAGCATATACCAGACAATGGGAAAATAAAAAATGTAATCTGTTATTACAATTATACATTATCAAAGCATGTTTCTATATCTGCAAATGTGAATTTACCTAAACAGGTAACATGTCTATATTTAAGCATGCACACACACACACGGAAACACACACACACACACACACACACACACATACACATACACAAATGCACCAAAGTCAGCCTTTATATCTGAATATCAAAGTTGAGCTATGAATGAATTATGTGTGGAAACCTGCAATGGTGATGAGCTTATTGATTTAGTCAGGTGAATTATACAGTCAGAATAGAGGCAGGGCGCAACTGGTCAGAACATATTACCACAACAAGTGTTAGACATCTATGTTTGTTCAGTGTTATTAGGTCTTCATATGAAATAGTCTATTCCTACTGGCAGGATGTGTGTAGTATGTGTGGGCGCTCAGAGAAGAGGTGTGTGCGTTTGCGTGTGTGTGTGTGTACACACCTGCTAATGGTTGACTCACGTTTCTTTAAACGCTATACTTGATTAGCACATAATAAAACAGCTTTATAGCACACATTTGAAGCTAGCAAAGATTCATATGTTTACCTCTTGGTGTCTATAAATGTCCAACCTAATAAATAACCAGACAGGGGAATTTAAACCATGTCTCGCCAATGACTACAAAAATACTCTATTAAGAAGAGACCTCCCATTAGCTTCACGGTGACAGGGACAAGGTGTCATTACTATAGTCTGTATGCCTCCGTACGTAGCATGTGCTGGTGCGGCCGCTTGCTGCAGTGGACTGTGCTGCAGAACCTGTGGATAGTACGCCTTGAGTCAGCGAGGCTGTGCACTCTGTCCCAGTAGGTTAGGTAAGCTCCCCTGCTTCCCATAGGCACTCTGGCAGCCCAGCTTCTCTGCCTGCACCCAGCCCTCATTTAAACCACTCATAGGGATACTAAAGAGAGGGAGTGATGGAAAGTAGGCGGCTGGAATACATTGGTAGGGAATGGAGCACATGTTTCATATGCCGAAAGCAGAGAGAGAGAGAGAGAGAGAGAGAGAGAGAGATAGAGAGAGAGAGAGAGAGAGAGAGAGAGCAGAAGTCCCAGAATGGTTAAGGAAGCCATAATACTGGCCAGATGGTACATGATGCTAATTAGACGCCCTGTTTGCTTCTCGCTGTCCAAACATCCATCAATTTCCTTTCCTTAAAGTTACATCAAACGACAGCAGTACCTATGACAGTTCTAAAGGAAACAATAATATATCCCTCCACGAGCAAAGCATATCGACCAGGAGATGAAGCAGGTGCATATTTTAAAGCCGTTTTTTTTATTCGGAACGATTGCATAACACTATTCACTAGAGCAATGGCGGTCTGCCTTTGACCTACGTACGCTCTCAGTCACAGCACAGGTGAGATCAGGATTCATGCCACATCCCACTCTGCATAGTAACGGAGCATTAGTGAAAAACACAAGGATAATTAATACACAACATAACATAATAATTTCAGTCTAAATTTCACAGGCCTTCATCGTGTGTTGGTGATTTCATCGTGACAAACACATACATTTCAATCATTACATTTTGAAATTGGATTAATCCCATTTGAAAATGTAATCAGGTTGAGTGGAAGGGGCCGACCAGTCAAGATAATCAAACCTATTAGGTACTCAGATGCACATACATAAATATTTCCTAAAAAAGAATTCATACTCACCAACACACCCACAGGGACCCAGCCACAAACACAGCCATCATCTTAGTCCGTAGCATAATTAATGGGTGTAAGCTGTTGATTCTTGCGTAAAGTGATTACTTCAAGTGTGTGTTTAAGATTTAACAAGATCGACCCCAGGACATAAGTGCTCTAAAGTGTTCCAAAGCCAGTGATTTGCTTTCTATATAATTCATGAATGTGGTTATATGGTCGGGCAGAACACAATAACTGCAAATCCCTAGGCAACTGATAAGATCAGATTATATTTTTTATATCCCTTTAGGGGGGGATCTCTCCTTTGCTTTTAACCCTCTCTCTCTCTCTCTCTCTCTCTCTCTCTCTCTCTCTCTCTCTCTCTCTCTCTCTCTCTCTCTCTCTCTCTCTCTCTCTCTCTCTCTCTCTCTCTCTCTCTCTCTCTCTCTCTCTCTCTCTCTCTCTCTCTCTCTCCTCTCCTCTCCTCTCCTCTCCTCTCCTCTCCTCTCCTCTCCTCCCCCCCCCCCCCCCCCCAGTTTAATGCTCAGAGACTAACTCGAGCTCTAGTACCCAAGTAGAAGCGACATGAGTATTAAAACATGATCGAACATGCCTGTTTAGTGACATTCTTGTCTTTTGACACGAATGAGCAGTGTTATCCCTCCGTCGACAATCGAAGTGGCGCAGCAGAACAAACATCAACAAAGTACAACAATTATAAAGTGCTAACATGGGGCATTCTGCTAAAGGCGTAGAATCCTCTCAAGAACAGGATGTTAATGCCTTCTATATTCATTTCTCGATAATAATCAAAAACCTAATAAAACGGCTGCGGGGATATCATTTCAAAGACCATGGGTGTGTGTGTGAGCCAACCTTGATCAAAGCCCTGTAGTCAGCACCCATGGGAACATGGAAAAGGTTGCAGTATGAGGGGAAATTAACAGCTGATGTGAAACGATCTTCATTAGATTTGTGGGAGGCTTGCAAATAGAGACATGTACTGTTGTGTTGTACGCCACGATTGCAGCGCTACACTACCCCATTCCTGAGGCTGTGGGGTGATCCAGAAAGGCAACAAGCACAGCAATGATGTGTCATTGAAAGGTAAACCTTCCTTTACCTATGTTCTAACAAGGGTGCAGAGGAAAAAGTGCTCCCCTCATCAATGGAACTGGTTGGGAATCTCTGTCTCTAAAGGCAGAATTGAGGACACTGATCCTCATCCTGGATCCATTTAGTAAACCGTAACCAATTAAAGCATATGTACGTCGATTAATCCATTAACACTGCCTTAACCCAATGACAGCACACTGCTTTAGTGCAGCCGTAGTGTACGGTTAAGAATGGAGATTCTTACTATGGAGCAGGCAATATAAATACAAAGGAACAGATTCAGCAGGGACCCCATTGCATGCTATTAAGAAGTCATCCATAAAATGTACATATTAGTTATGAAACATAGACATGAAACATATGGACGATATGGACATGTTTTTATGTGTTTACAATGCTTACTCATGGGCTATTGTGGTTGTGGTGGTATTGCAATGGTGTAGTTTATAGCCTCATTGTTCAGAACTATATAGCTAAATGTTTGCTTATATGCAATAGCCGACAATGCTTTGATATGTCTTTAAAATAGTGATTTGGACCTGACCAACTGTCTTCATCAGCTCTCAAGTAGGGTACCTGCCCAAATGGAAAGGGGACAAAGTACAGTAGTACATGGCCAGTTAGTCATCACTGCTGGAGGGGGTGCAGCTATCATGTGGTCAGAAACACACACACACACACACACACACACACACACACACACACACACACACACACACACACACACACACAATAACAACATAGGCTAAAGGCTAGGTTGGCTCAAGAGAATGACCCAATTGTAACATCTTAGATTGCGTAAATACCTATCAGTATGTGTTGTAAAGCCAACAGCAGTGACAGGTGCAAACAATGCTGTGCAGTGGGTAAAACATAAAAAATAATCAAAAAGGAAGAAGAGACAACGAACACACAAATGAACAAAACCCCCCCATTGGTTCAGGTAGAAAAAGCCGGGGATTTGACTTCGTTATATCACATCATGCACACGGACAAAGAGGACCTGCGCAGTCTCCCCCTCCTAATCCCCACACGACCCATGTTCATCGCTTTACGAGATGCGGTCAGCACTAGAGATGAGCACTTGCATAGGGTTAGCCCTATTCCTGCAATCCGGTTTGACATAACAATGTGGCGTGTTGCATTCAAGAGACCCATTCTATATAAACGACAATCAAACGCAGAATGACACAACACGCTGTGCATGTAGCGGACCATAGATAGTTAACTTTGTCTTGAGAACCAAGCAACCTCGGGCAAGCGTTCCCCGTCGCATCGCATAGGAAGCATGTGACACACCAACGGTAAGGCATATGGTGCATAGGTGAAACAGAACATAGCCTATAAGGTTGGATAGCATGGACAAATTGTAACTGCAACACATAGAGGGATGGCAAATTAAGATACGCATGACTTCAGTGTATCGTTGCAGCCCATTCGGGCATGATGGTTATAAAAGGTATCCATTATGCTTACCCTCATTTGTCAAGACGCATTGTACTAGAAAAAAAAATATTCCGATAAACAGCATACAATTTGCAAACATGCCAACTGCTCCCGGTCGCCACTTGGTCTTCAGACAACACACCTCAGGATCATCAGCAGCATCATCAGCACCATCTGTCCTTAGCAGTGAGCGCCCATCCGCACGGTCTAATCTGCCGGGATGACCTGTGCATGTGTACGCACTCCTCAAACCGAGAGCCATCCGTGTATCCATTGGATAAGTTGTGCAAGTTTTGATCGTGGAGAATACATCCGATCAGTCCTGGCAAAGGCGGGAAGCAGAGCGGTGGCGTGTCATGGCTGTCCAAGGCTACTCGCAGAGCGACATGGTTGGAAATTAAGAAATGTGCCCTATCGCTCTAGTGAGTTCGGTCCACCCATCTCTACGTGGCGCAGGGCTGCATGCACTACAGCTGAGTGGATGAGTTTAGCAAGCTTTTGTTTTTCGGTTCTGCAGAAAAAAAAAGTCAGTCACTAGCTAGATTACAATATTCAAGCAGTCCGGTCAGTCACCCCATACTCTGAAGCGCGGGCCAGCGTGCAAACACTTTAAACGCGCTTCGTAAGCTATTGAACTGTCAGTCTTGTTCAAGTGATCGGTTCATTATTTATGAGAAAACCGTGGAACGAAGCTTTGTGGACCCTGGCGACCTCTGGTGGCTTAATATTAACATCGACTGTAAATGACTGCGCTCCGCAGAATGTCACTGAATGGCACGCCACAAGATGTCGCTCAAAGCTCTAAATATGTGTCGAATATGTGCGGCAGTGACATGTGCTATCATTACCAATTTCACGAGATCTGATAGTTTAGGCAATAGGCCTATATAGGGAAAATGTACTCCACATTTAAAGATGTTTACTGAAAATGTACTTCAAAAGGGTCTTTGTAGTAACTTACCAATAATTAAAATTTTAAAAAGACAAATTGAAAAATTGACTGCAGCAATAGATTTTTTTTAATTCAAAGTGAATCTTAACAATAATACACCATAAAGTCTTATTTTGACACTCACCAAGAGTAACCTGGAAAACCCGCTTAATGTGACAAAGTAGAGAAGGCTTGGTCACACCTAAATCACTGAGAACTAGAGGAAACACTATCGCAAACGGTAAATAGACATCACATCCAGAGTTAGTTTTCCCAGTCCTCATAATGTAAATATTGCACAGTGCAATTGCTACATGGCAAACTATTGTAGCACAAAATGAAAAAAAAGCTCAATGAATTTAGAAAGGAAAACAAGCCACAGAAATCGACAAGAATTTAAAGAGTAACAGTTCAGATTTCACAATCGAGCCTAATTGATGAGCAAGCCAAACAGATAGATTCCATAACTTGCAGTGTGAATTAACTTTGAAATTGATACAATGACCAGGAACATTTCAGAATAGTAAAACACAGTAGCATGTTGGACGAATACAAACCCTGAATTGTCACGAAAGTATAATACCGCAGCAGAGGATGTATAGTAAAAGTCATTACTTTTGTGTCGTTTTGAAAAACCACTGTGTTTTACCAGCTGTCGATATTGTCGGAAACAAATGAACAGTTTTAAGATTTCTCTCGTCTTGCATCCATCTTTTTGACCTCTGTAGGTGTGGGAGTTTGTGCAGGCAAATTGCTGGTGAACACCTTTGCAGGAATCATACATTTTTACATTACACATGCTTATTTGTGGAAAACTACGTCAAGCACTGCAAAGTTCATGCCCTGTTATATGCTTACTTTCCAAATGAAAAAATGTATGACATAATGAAAGCATATAGGCAAAAAAGCTACCTAAACACGCGTTTCAATCACATACGACTGATTCTGGATTGAAGTCACTATACCCTCATTGAGAGCCATATCCTTCCATAATGCATGTTCAACATCCACCAAGTCCACTGGGGGTCAGAATTTAACCATGCCATCTCTGATGCAGACCAGCTTCCAATTGGTTACACCGTTTGTGATATTTGCATGGGACTGATTTTAGCTGCTGACCTGTTGTAATTGAGGAACCATTTGGTGTATGTGCCATGGTAGCAAAATGTAAGACTGGTCGATTTGAAGAGATTGGGATGACCCAAGTAAAACAAATCCAGGCCAAAGTCCTACTTAAGCCAGGCCAGAAATATATTCTGCCAGACTTCTCAGCAGTCGGGTGAAGAAACTTGGGTTAACATGCAAGTGAATGAAATACATGGAACTATCTAAGAACACTTGGTGGTGCAATGACCAGACAATGTTAAATATTGCGTTTACCTATTTAAATATTTTTTAACGGTGTGACTATCAAAGTGTCCACATCTAAAGTGAGTGCGTGAGTGTGCAGTTGTGTGTCGTCAAGAAAGGTTTGGTTGAAACCAGCGAGCGCAGTTCCTTCTTTGTCGATATAAGGAGAAATTATACCACCGTAGCTTCTTGGGAAGTCATTAACGTGTTTATTGACTAACCCTCGTTTGAGGACGCGTTTACAGGACTTAACGTGACTCTCCGTAACAGATTGGATTTGAAACTGTTGTGGCCGTGGCAATTCAAATGGATCTCTCTCTTCCTGGATCTCAAGGCACCAGCGCAGTGCTGCTCACACTGTCTTCAAATTAATATGTAACAAAGAACGGCAGCCACAGTTTCAGGTTGGACGACACCCATTTTGACATGACACACTTGTAAAGGGGAGAGCGATTCGAACAGAGGGCCATTACAAAAACGTGGAACGGATACCGTCTTCAGATATAACATTGACCAGACGAAAGGGAAGCAATAAATATTGGTTCAGATTTTGCGCAAAAAAATTAAATCAAAAAAAGAAATTTTTGGAACAAATATCTTGGGTAAATGTGTTTTTTGGATGCATAGTCTAATCCTCTATACCAGGTGGTGTGTTTGTCATCTTTTTAACACAGGCACACACACCCCAATCACCCGACAGCACTTCCCCTCCTACACTAACTATAAATACCCAGGTGAGAGTTAAAACAATCCTGCAAGCTACAGCTTTAAATGTCTACAAAACAGCAATATGAAAACGTACAAAAAATTAAGTTACATCAATACATCATTCTTATGCAGTGATGAGCCTGAAAAGGTTAATAGGGATAAAATACTGATGCAAAAAAAAACAGCCTAACCCCCCCCCCCCCCAACCCCAAGGCCCCCTAAACCCCCAAAACAACAAATGCAACGCATGTCTACCATCAGCAGTACAGTAGTTACTACAATGACACTCCAAACAGGGAAGCAAAAACAAAACAAACACTCAAATTAAAACCACTTCTAGTTCAGATAATTAGGGACCTATATGAAAACAGGAACGCTAGATTTACACTCAGATATCACCTAATTTCACAGCTATTGAAGTGGCGATCATCATGTAGCAGCTTATCTATGATACATTCAAGAAAGAAAAAACACAAAACGCAAAATGAGACGACTTATTAATTGCCCAAAAGCGAGGCAAAACCTCAGCCATTTTTAAATACCTTTTTTTTGTGTGCGTCATATACAACCCCATTTTCTACGACTACAGTATATTCGAGCTCTATGCAAACAGAATAGCTACCTTGCTCAGAAAAAACCCCAATTACAGTCTTTGGTGCGGCATAAGCAATTTCATAACAGAAAAGATGAAAATGTACTAGTAAAATAAACCGAAAACGCACACATTTTTTTAATATATATTATATATATTATATAATTTAATATATAATATATATATATATATATTCTCCCTGACGGAATGTATAAAATACGCAGTCAACACACCAAAAAGCCTCAAAACACAAACGGTACAATGTAAAAGGGTCAAATTTAACTTTGTCACACATGCATAAATGAGAATTGCACACAATTAACTCACACCTTATTAAGCGTCTGCACTAAGTAACCTAGCGCTATAATATATGTCCATATATATATCTATATCTATATATATGTGTTTATATCAAATACTGCATGGTTTGCACGGGCGTACAACATTTCATACTGAATTAATTTAGCATTTTCGCCCTCACCTAACCAAAGCCATGCCCACACACATCTAGAAAACTAAGTGAAAAAACAAAACAAAACAAATTACAGAGACACAAACAAAACAAAAAGACCTATGATTAATAAGATTGTATTGCAGTTTCAAACAGTACAAATACTGTTAGTAGTAGTAGTAGTAGTAGTAGTAAGAGTTTCACTAAATAGAAAGTGATTATCAAATATTATGCCATAACTCAATACTTGCACATTATACACCAATTCATTCGGGGAGAGAAAATGAAAAACAAACCTTGAAATCATAACGGCAGGCATTCGCAACAGCAAAGCATGCTGTTCTATAGAGAACAGAAAGTTAACGCACGACACACTGAAGTACACATTGAACCCCAAAATTATAATAAAGCACGGCTTTCCGCGATACATCACATCCATGCATGCTATGCATGGACATATACACATATGTGCATATATATATACTCACACATAGGATGCATCGACTGATTGGAATTTCAAGTGCTGCAGTCCAGTACATTAATATCCATGTATATAGTCATATATAAGTAGTAACATTAACAACCTCAAATATGTAAGGCACTATGGCGGGGAGGGACATTTATACGATGCAGCGGGTCTTGTGACACAAACATTAAGAGCAACGTCTACATATCTTTCCTTTTACATTTTTCTGCTCATGCAAGACCACATGCAGTGTGGGGGACAAACTTATCTAAAATCAGTTACTTGACTCGACATTGCAAACACCAAAAGACACCGAAAAGTACAAATACTTGAAACGCATTACAACACACACACACGCGCGCACAACCACACACACACACACACTCACACACACACAAACGCACTGTGGACGACATGTGCATCTGTCAACCGAGAGCTGGAGACTGGGATGGCTTTACAAAGATGAATGTGTCTTGCACATGTAAGAAGGCAATATATAAAAATAGCTGGGATCAAGGGGTGCAAAGTTTTACTATTCAACACCACCCCAATTATTTACCTGTTTTGAGGAGTATTCATAGAAGATCCAATGCAAAGGTATATCAAATGTGCAAAACACATTGAGTGTGAGTTTCTTACCTACGTATTTGTTCAGTCATTCATTCAGTCAGTCACTCATACACCAATTCCTTTTACTTTCTTATTCTATTCCCCCCGCACTTCCCCAACCTACGCCCCCAAATGACCAGAACCCTCTCTTTTAAAGCTTCAAAGTTCAAATACACCCAAGTATACATGATTCAAAAAATAACTTGCTGTCTCTGTGGTTGTGCCAACACCGCCCTGGGCACCAGCGCCGTGTTGTGTGTGTTCCTGGAGAGCACCGACCCCGCCCACTCGGCCCCCGGGCGGAGGTGTTGCGCGGGGGGGGCGGGCGGCCGGCTTACCCTCAGATGTAGGGGTACTGGTTGATTTTGGTGGGGCTGAGGGGGAAACCGGCGTAGGCGGGCGAGGCGATGTAGGAGTGCGGCGGGAAGAGGGGCTTGAAGGGGCCGGGGTGGTGCAGGGTGGGCGAGGGCAGCAGGCGGGGGTTGATGCCCATGGTGACCTGGTGCACCAGCCCCCCCGGGTGTGCGATGCTGTAGGTGGGCTGCAGCACCGGGCGGGGCCCGCCCCCGGGCGAGGCCAGGAGGTGGGCCACGGGCGCGGCCGTGACCAGCGACGGGCCAGACGGCGGGTAGGAGAGCAGGGTGGGCTGGGGGTGGGGGTGGCCCCCCATGTGGGGGTGGGGGTGGGGGTGGGGGTGGGAGTGGGGGCCGGTGTTGTGGTTTGGGCTGCTGTGGGAGAGGGTGAAGGCGTGGCCATGCATGGTAGGGGGGATGTAGGCCTGCGGCCGGCGGCGGGAATAGTTTCCGTTCCATTCCTGGTGGCAGGGTCCGTAATGCTGCACCTGGGGACCAGGGAGGAGAGGGGTTAGGGGCTGGCATGGGGCCAGGGGCCAAGAGCGTTGTTATTAGGGCTGCAAGAGATAAATCAACTCATGGAGTTATCTTCACTGCTTCTGAATCCACTCACAACTCGTTTTCTAGGTTGCCTTTGCGTGTTAACATTATTGGGTCAATCAATATCAATTCTTTCAAATACTAAAAAGGTTACAGTATTAACTCTTTACTCTGCTTTTATGCCATAATCAGCCAAAGCGCCTTTTCTCAGCGCAGAGCGGACTGCTTGAATAGGGGCGCTGCTGAAGTAGCACCCCTATGGGCCGAATCAGCGTCACCATCGGACGGTGAACCGAAGTCTCAAGAGATTGAATCGTGGGATTCCGAAAGATGCCCACTCCTGGGCGTTACGAAGGAGCAGACGTGCCCTCCACGCTCTCACACTCCTACTATGTGTCCATTTAGAACAAGGATGGGGCTGTTGCTCATAGCCTCATCTCTATGGAAACCTTATACAACTCTCCATGCTCCACCAAACCCTGCTGCTTTGCAAACCACATTCACGACGAAACCTGTGCGACGTGGAGAGTCCCGAGTTGGTATGTGTGTCGCCACTCGCTGGTGCGTGTGCATGTATGCGTGTACACTGACCTGCCCAAAGCCCATGGCTGGCTGTTGCTGGGGCTGGAATGCGGGAGGCATCTTTTGGGGCCTGTTGAGGAGGGGCACGGAGTGGTGGGGGTGTCGGCCAGTAAAGCCCCGCCCTCTGGACTGACACGATGGGTCCAAGACTACCAGAGTGACGTTGAAGGAAACAGAAAGACAGGCAGTGTGATCCTTGATGCGCGGGATAGGTTGGAGCAGGTGCATCTCTTATTTAGAGCAGAGGGAGAAGACAATGAACAGCTGGGGCCTTCGACTGTATCCCAATTGCAGATTAGCATTATATGTGTCAGATGTGTATCGATTTTCTCTTTATTTCAGACTGGTTGAAGTCCTTCAGTCCTCAGCATGTATATCTCTGCGCTAAACGTTGTTTGATCAAATACGGCGTGTTAAACACACTGGCATCTGCCCTGTGAACATGATCTACTGGTTTATAAATAGACATGTAGGCCCATTGGGGGGTGAGCCGGAGGCGAGGCCATTTTCAAAGGGTTCATAGTGGGGTGAGACCATTGGCTATAAATACCAACATCAGAACCAGAATAGAACAGCAGTGGCCTTTCATTCGTTGAGATGGCTTAAAAGCTGGTAAGATAAAGCGGATGGGCTGTGGATATGAAAGGTGAGACCGAATAGTGGGATTCTCTGTGATCGTTTACAGCTAACTGCATAGTGAGATTTTTCCGTGATAATTTTTCGGCTATCAGCTTCAAAGAATCAAAAGGAACCTCTGAGAAACAAAAAGCCTAGAGTTCCGGCTGGCCGCAGCTGTTAAAGGTATAAAGCATATTGCATGCATAAACCCTGATTAAAAAATGACTAAGAGTGAAGTACATTAAGCGCATTTAAATTGATCTCCACCTCTCCACCTGTGCAAAGTGGTGTGTTTGTGGCTAAACACTAGTAACAGGGTTTTTATGCATGCCCTATGTAGCGTTAAAAAGATTCACATCCACACAGATCCAGAGGCGTGAGGAGGAACGGTGGGGCAGTCGATAGCAAACAAAAAGATCCACTCCAAACGTCATTCAAGTGGATAGGTGAGGGCAGGTTGCTCATAGTCACCTGTGGGAACCAGGGAACCTTACTAGGGTCACGTAATCCCAGACTATGAGACCTGTGGAGCAGACGGCAGGGCTGGTGACCGTGTGTCTCTGGCGGGATCACATGACTTCCTCAGTGCACTTAAGGCGTTGACGAGCACTGCAACCCCCCCCCCCCCCCCCTCCCTCCCCCCTTCCCCAAGCATTACTTCCCACCCTATGCCGAACTGGATCAAATATATGGGTAGCTGATTGCACGGGAGTATTGCACGATACTTCCTGCAGTCACATTTTAATTGCTGAATTTGTATACAGTATACGTACATATGTATTTTTGTTGGTGCACCTTGTGTACCCAGTGTGTACCTAGGAAGCCTAGTATTTACCAGTGTGCACCAGTATGAACCTAGTTTGTAGAGTCTGCCAAATGTATACCCAGTGTGCTCCCAGTGTTCCCTGTATGGACCTAGTTGGCCGAGTGTGTACCCAGTTTGCCCAGTATGAACCTAGTTTGCCCAGCGTGCCAAGTGTGTACCCAGTGTGCCCCCAGTGTTCCCAGTATGAACCTAGTGTACCCAGTATGTACCAAGTGTGTACCCAGTGTGCCCAGTATGAACCTAGTTTGCCTACTGTGTACCAAGTGTGCCCAGTATAAAACCAGTATGCCAAGTGTGTACCCAGTGTGCCAACTGTGTACCCAGTGTGCCCAGTAAGAACCTAGTGTACCCAGTATGTACCAAGTGTGTGCCCAGTATGAACCTAGTGTACCCAGTATGTACCAAGTGTGTACCCAGTGTGCCCAGTATGAACCTAGTGTACCCAGTATGACCAGTATGAACCCAGTGTACCCAGTATGTACCAGGTGTGTACCCAGTGCGCCCAGTATGAATCCAGTGTGTACCTGTGTGGCTGGGGTCGGCCATGCCGGGGTTGTTGTTGTTGTTGTGCAGCACCATCGGGGGCACCACCATGGTGCGCACGGTGGGCTTCCCCGGCTCCGTCTCCGGAGCGACACACGCGACGCGGGGCTGGCAGTTCTGGTTGCTGCCGGCGATGTACGGCGGCCTCTCTTGGAACGGGCTGCTGCTGTGGGCGGAGCAGTCGGAGGCCGGCGATCCATCCACCGTGTCACAGCCACTCTCCGGTTCGTCATCTGACATACTGCAAGAGAAACACCACGACACCATGATCAGACACACTGCAAGAGAACCACCAGGACACCATGATCATACACACTGCAAGAGAACCACCACAATGATCAGAGACACTGCAAGAGAACCACCACGACACCATGATCAGACACACTGCAAGAGAACCACCACGATGATCAGACACACTGCAAGAGAACCACCACGACACCATGATCAGACACACTGCAAGAGAACCACCACGATGATCAGACACACTGCAAGAGAACCACCAGGACACCATGATCATACACACTGCAAGAGAACCACCCCGACACCATGATCAGACACACTGCAAGAGAACCACCACGACACCATGATCAGACACACTGCAAGAGAACCACCACGATGATCAGACACACTGCAAGAGAACCACCACGACACCATGATCAGACACACTGCAAGAGAACCACCACGAGACCATGATCAGACACACTGCAAGAGAACCACCACGATGATCAGACACACTGCAAGAGAAAACACCACGACACCATGATCAGACACACTGCAAGAGAAACACCACGAGACCATGATCAGACACACTGCAAGAGAACCACCACCATGATCAGACACACTGCAAGAGAACCACCACGATGATCAGACACACTGCAAGACAACCACCACGACACCATGATCAGACACACTGCAAGAGAACCACCACCATGATCAGACACACTGCAAGAGAACCACCACGATGATCAGACACACTGCAAGAGAACCACCACAACACCATGATCAGACACACTGCAAGAGAACCACCACCATGATCAGACACATTGCAAGAGAACCACCACGATGATCAGACACACTGCAAGAGAACCACCACGAGACCATGATCAGACACACTACTTATTAATACTATTTATGGATTTTCTTTCGCATTCCACCTTCCCGAAAGCAACAGCATGATCTCAGACGTTGTTTGGTGTGTTTTGTAGCCTTGGAACTAGACTAATCTCCCAGGCTCATGTTTCTTTTGATCTACAGAGAAGTCTAGTCTTGTCCCGCACAAAGTTTTTTAAATCCGAAATAGGCCGACCAATCACAACCGTTTAGCTAACGTGAGGCGGGATAAATATGAGGACGGTGCAGGTGCACCCTAGAGGCAATTCAACCACAGAGATGGTTGCCGCTGATGTAGAACGGTTTGTTGGTTCCGGTAAAGGGATAGTAGTAAGCGAACTGGACGGTATGTTGTCATTCAATGAAGAACAGACGACAGGCACTTAAAGCTATTGTTGAGATGAGAGATGCAATGTTATTGTCGCGGCACCACCCGTCTCTTTGCTATGATTGGTTGTAGGCTTATCTAATTGCGCCCAGAGGCATTTTGGTCTGCGGCCGTCGGTGACGCCATTGGGCATCTAAAATGAGAGGTTCCAGACTAATTGCAGTGTGCATTTCGTCTGACGATGCCAGGCTATTTGTTTGGTAGCGCTGCTGTGAAATACAATGGACTTTTGATGCAAAATGCACAGCGAACAAATAGCAGTTTATCTGCTCATTCAAATATGCTCAATCTTTTAAGCTTTAGATTTGAGAATCCCTACACAGGCAACCTCTTTGGTAGCCCACTCGGCTGCCACCGCAATGCTTTTATTTTATATTTGAAAGGTGTGGGTGTTGACAGGAGCCAAAAGTGGCTGACTTACCGCAGCATTTGCACAGCGATGTCGAAGTTGTGATGAACACTTTCATCATAAAAAAAATTATTAAACCATTTTTCACATTTGAAAGATTTTTCCTTATTGAAGTCATCGCTGACGTTGAACGTTCGCCGCCGCCCTAGCCCTAGTGTGCGTGTATGCGTGCGGTGGACAAAAGGTGGATGGGGCGTCACCACGAGGACGGGGACCGGGGGGGGGGCGTACGAAGGAGCACCTGTTGGAGTGTTTGCGCGGCGAGGCACTGGACTGGGCCGATGAGGAGGAGCTGGTGCTGAGCGTGCTGTCTGGACTGCTGAGGGAACACACCCGCTCCATGCTCACGGTGCTCTCGCACGCCTCGCACGCCGCCCCGCCTTTACACCTGAGCCACACGCACGAAGGACAGACACAGAGACAACCCCCCCCCGGCCCCCCATCAGCCACTGGAGGTCCACGGTCTAAACGAGCCACCTTTAATTGTGTGTGTGTGGGTTTGTGTCATCTGTGCGTCGTCTGTTCGTGTGCGTGTCCGTGTGTGTGTGTGTGTGTGTGTGTGTGTGTGAGGAGGAGCCGGGAGGGAACTCACTCTCCGTGCGCGTGCGGCTGTGCGCCCTCCTCTTCGTCACTGCTGATGGTGATGACGCTGGCGGGGCTGGCCAGGTCGGAGACCCCCATGGCCTGACGCTGCCCCTGGGACGACGGCTCCCCACACGCGGCCTCCTGCCTGCAGCAGCCCTCCTCCACCTCCTCTTCGCGGCCCGCCTCGGGCGCGGCGGCGGCAGCGGCGGTCCGCGCCTCCCCGGGGCATCGGACCTCGTCTACATTCTTGGCTGTGTCGGCCATCTTTGGGGACTGGCATGCTGAGTTTTGGATGTCTATGTGGTGGGAGAAGTTTGTACCCCTGTAGGATAACACAGAGCAGAGGGGTTTGTGAGTCATGTGTGTTAGTCATGTGTGTTAGTCATGTGTGTTAGTGTGTGTGTGTGTTAGTCATGTGTGTTAGTGTGTTAGTGTGTTAGTGTGTTAGTGTTAGTGTTAGTGTGTGTGTGTGTGTGTGTGTGTGTGTGTGTGTGTGTGTGTGTGTGTGTGTGTGTGTGTGTGTGTGTGTGTGTGTGTGTGTGTGTGTGTGTGCACGCGTATGAATGCATGCGTGTATGCCTTCTAGAACCTTTCACCATACCTGTTGACACAGGGCTTGTTCCTCTTGTTGGCAGCAGGCTGTGGCCATACCACATGGGCAATGCCTATGCTGATTGGCTGCTGGGCAGACAGGGTCATTTGGTTGGACAGGAGGCTCTGAGGGTGGGCAATCATGGTGCTGTAATGGTTGCCATGGGAACGCACTTTCCTGCAACGAGGAGACGGTGTGAATTGAGCAGGTGAATTAGAGCCATTAGCAATACGATGGTGTGAACGCGTTAGGCCGGAAGGGCAAGTATGACTCATCCATCATTAATATTCAGCACACTGTATCGGGTTCAGCCATTCCCAGTGGAGTGCTTAGCAACTCCAACGAAAAAACAACAATGCAAACTACAGAGACAAACAGAGACTCAAATGTCCCCGCTAATAACCATGATGCAGATCGGCGATTGACGTGGCCCTGACAACGGTACACAAAAGATTGAACTGCGTCTAGGACACGCACTGAATAATGAATCGAACACGGTCGATATGCAAGGGCAACAGATGCCACGCTGTCACGCTGTTGCCACGGCGACGGCGAAGCCTCACCCCCACTCTGCCAGCCTCTGCGGGCCCGCCACAGTGTCAGACGCCAGTGATGTTGGTGGAGGGGCCACCGAGGTCATATGGTTCCAGGCGGGGACCAGGATCTGCTGAGCGCGGTTGGACCAGGTCTGCTGTGTTGTGGAGGAGGAGGAGGAGGAAGAGTGCAAGCACAGAGACACTGTGACTTCATATTCGACTCATATCTCGGCCGAAGTTAGACCGAAAATTGCATGTCACTCTGCGAGATGTACGCAGAACTGCAAATTCTATGAAATGTAGTCGCAGTGATAATAGCTACCGTCCTGCTTACCTGGGTCATGACTCCGGGTCGTATCTGGAGGGGTTGGATGGGGGGTGCCTGAGTGACCAGAGGGACAGCAGTGTCCATTCTAACAGAGTAGCCTGACGGCTTGGCTCCATTGGTGGGGATTCCTGGGGACACGGGGGGGGGGGGCATGAGACCTCACAACATACAAAATACATCTGGTAATGACCCAACATGGAGCAGGCGAGGCGTGAGAGTACACACGGGGAAAGCAAGGCATGTTTACCTTGGATGGTCGGGGGGCACAGAATGAGTGCCTGCTGAAATGAATCGCTGCAGCCAAACTGCACACTTCCTGACTGCATCGGTATCCCAGGATGCATCACCGAGGGGGCTGATGGGGCTAACCCCTGCAAGAGAGAGACCCATGGTTCAAGTCAGAAGAGAAGAGCGTGGAGGGGGGTATACCTTCAGATAGCCAGCAGAGGGCGTCCTTTTGGGTGAAAAACCCTGCTTCCTAACAAAGCCCAGAGCCACACAAAGAACAGAGAAGCATGTGCCTTTCCCAGCGGATCATGGTTAACTGGTCCCACTGCTTACGTGTGTGGTTGTAATCACATTTACTGAATAAAGGGCAGCCAGATATATATGGTTAGAGCCTGCTCCGCACCCCGTCATACTCCCCGCACTCTCACGATAGGAAGTAGAACAAAGCATTCATTCAGAGCCCTAAGACTGACAGAGACAGTTCGACTTCCTCTAAGAGCAGGCCAGCTGTAAATCTTAGCCTTGTGACTGTGAATTTGGTGATGAGTTTCATCAAAAAGACAGTCAATATACTAGTGTAACACACAGAAGTATATTCAGTGTGTACAACACACCCTCTGGAATATGAAACCCTTCCTTACACTTGCTCTCAGTACATTAATGAGGTCATTCAATTAAATTACATAACAATGGAAAAAATATATATAACGTTGAGGATGTAGCTGCTTCAGGATGACATCAGATACCCATTCCTTCCCTCGGCAACAAGATCGATTTGCATGGTTACCATGACCTCACCACCGTGACGTTGCCCGGTTGCCACGACAGCACGTCTACCAGCATACACAGAAAAACCGGCAAGGTAATTGCCTTTGTCTGAATGAGGAAGAAATCGGATAAACTGCATATTGCATTTCCTGGCCCTGCCGTCAAGAGAGCAAATCCTTTTCCACGGGGTGAACGAACATCAACGTTTCTGTCTTGCAGAAGGCACACAAGAGATCCTTTTGGATACTGCGGGAATGATTAAAAAGGTGTGTGGCTTCGAGGGTTCAGGCATACAGATAACGTATCCGACCGGAGCCACTTACTTGTGTATGGACAGCGGCCATTTTGCTGAACGGGTGGTTGACTGGGCCGTTGGAGGGGGGCATGGGTCGGACAAACTGACCCTTGTTTCTGTTCATGGCGTCGTACGGTCCGGGCCGTGTCCGGCACACGTCCATGATGTGGAAACATGACTTGACACTAAAGTGGCGCGTGAGAGAGGGAGAGAGAGAAAAGAGTGACAGACAGACAATGAGAGTGACAGAGAGACAGGGGGAGAGATCAGCAGGGAGGTGGGTAAATAAACAGTCAATGACGAGAGGTGGTATAGGTAATGCAGGGCTTGGAAGCGGGGGGGGGGGGTCTGGACTCACTGGTTGCTATGGGGGAAGTCGGGCAGGTGTTGCATGGTGACAAAGGGGTGGTTGAGGGCCTCGGCGGGGGCTATCCTCTTCTCCGCGTCGATCCACAACATCTTCTTCAACAGGCTCACAAACTCCCGGCGGTCAGCCTTCTCGGCTAACAGGTCGCTCCCCTCCAGATTCATCACCAAGTTCACCTGCCGCAAGGATGGTGGTTGAGGAGTCTGTGTTTGCAACGTTCATTTGTAGGCAAGATTCAATTCTGTGATATAAATTGCGGAATACACGCGATACTAATATCAATAGATGTAAGAAAGTGTGCATTTTAAATTGAACCCTGGGAAATGTTTTGCAAGATTTGCAGAAGATCAAAAAGAAATGATGCACTAGGCTGCACTAGGAATTTCAGAACAGTCATAAGATCGGAAAATCGAGTGTGAGGTTTTGAGCTGACCTGCCCCAGTTCTAGATAATTTTAGAAGGTTCCTGTCTGTATGAGTTCGACTTCCTGTGGTGTCAACGTACGTGCACTATGTCATCCAAGCTGCTGAAAATGTACTTCCGGGCTTCCTTCGACTTCATTCCTGTCTCCTTCTCATGCTCATCCGTCGACTGTTGGGAGAAAGAGATAGGAAAAGAAAAAATACAACAAATGGCAACATTTAGTTTGACTCAATGCCCATGTAATTTATGTTCTTCTAATATCAAGCCATTTCCATTTAACAGGCAACACAAATCATTTTGGATAAACAAAAACAGGTTTGGGCATTTGAGCATTTATCCAGCGTACGCTCCTTAAATACCTTTCATGTGCCAGTTCTTTTTGCAACGTTGAAACATGTGCACTCATTCGAAAACTCCCAAAAGGCAGTGACCTACCCTGCTTGTCAGTTGAATGGCGCGTGGATTTCTGATAAGCCCCTTTTCACCTAAATGCTTAAGGAGGTCATAATTCGAAAGGAGGCCATTTTTATCGCTTTTCAATTCTTATCACGGTCCTTAAAACCACTGAAGCAACACCAAAATTGTCCTCTGAACGCATCACGCGCTCGCTGAATCTTGGGACCCCCACCTTTAGTCTCCATGGTGCGTAGGGCGAGTCCGGCTCTCTGCAGAAGAACCTGCCCGTCTTGGTGCCCGCGTTCAGCAGAAGCTCTCCCGGGGACCCTTGTGTCTGAGAGATGTAGCGGATCTAGGAGAAACGGGGGGCACATCTCCGAGTCAGCATGTGAAGGGTTGGAAGAGAAAATACGGTAAAAGGCAATCTATGTAGCGAGGGAGTTATGGTTGCCAATAATTCCTTCTTTTTTTTTTTTCTTCACCCGACAGCCGTCATTGCCTCCGTGTGCCGTACAACATCACAACCCGATCCGGGGGCCCCTGCCTTAATGGAAACTGACAGCAGCCTTATGCAGCGTGGTAATACGCTACAAGGACATCCAGGTTAGAGTGCAAGGCCCTTTACCTTCACATCACTCAGAGGCATCGACAACAAGCCATCAGAGATGCTCTGGGCTAGGGGTGGTCTGCGTGTGGGGATGGGGGGGGGGGGGGGATTGTGTAGCATGCCGCAGAGACCTTGAGGTTAGCACGTTGCAGAGAAATGCCAGGTCACACCCATCCCATGCACTGACGTGATACGTGTGTGCAACTTCAGGGTCAGGCCCCTCCCCCTCCCCCCCCCCCCAACATCACCCCCACCACCGCCTTTAAAATCCGACGGCCAAGTTCCGCCGGTCAGGGCACCCGTCTTGCACGGTCGGGTGCCTGGCTGACGAGGGGCCCGCCGGTGTCCTTCAGAAGCGAGGGTGTTCACACGCCAGCTTCTGACTCAGAGGTCCAATGGGTGGCGCGGCTGACGTCAATTGCACGTAGGTGCGAGGGGAACAGCTCCATTAGATATGAAGTGTTGCTTAGGGGCGAGGCGAGACGGAGACCGGCCAGGGCCAGGTAGAGGGCCGATGACCAGGGAGATTGAGTCAGGCGTAGTAGCAATGTTGTTTGCGTACCGCGGAAACGACTGTGTGTCGAAGCCTCTTGCCACATACGCACCCTCTGTTAAAAACACAAACGTCCATATCTAGGCAAACACAGAGCATTGTATTGCTTGAAATCCTAACAAAGACACTAACAACATTCCTTTACGGAATGGGTTTAGTTAAGGGTTTAGGTCCGATAGCCCCAGCATAGCGCCATCTGTATGCGTAGATTTTTCAAAAGCTAAAATGGAAACTTTACACTTAAGTTTCTCCGGGGAAAGGTTTCTGAAACAAGGATAGTGCAATCCCAATAGACCTACCTAAACTTCCACATGTTTGGATGAGATTATGGGCGATGCTGGTCAATATTTTACCGCCTGCATGTGATACAGGTAACTGCATGTGACTGATTAATGGAACACACCAATGCCATCGCTATATTGTACCCTGGGCCATGAGAGACTGCATCCCCTTGGATTGTGATGGCCTGTACGGTGGTCATGTCACACCTCCTCTACTCTTTGTCATTAGGGCTTGACACAATGATGGAGCGCCCCACCAAAGGCACACCTAAATCACCTAGCTTTATAAAACAACGTGGGTGTGCTCCTTAGTTACGGTCTGTGTGCACTGTGCAGGTGCGGGACACTTTATTCACCCGTCACTGCTCTCGCTACAATATTTGATTTAGACACGTATGGCAAGGCACATCGTCACTCAAAATGTCTTGCAGTTTAGTCCCATTCTGTCCCTCAGACTACATCAGGGGTACAACAGGAGAGGCGCTGGTTAACTTATGTTTACATTCACATGCTTTTGTGCAGCGTTTAAAGCCGCTTTGAAATGCCGCTGCGGTGACCCATTACAGGAACTGCAATTGCGAACCGAAACAAGAAAAAAAACAGCGGGGACAGGGAAATTCCTAGTGCAGAAAAACCCTTGCTTTTGGTGAAAGGCGAGCCACAGCAGCCCTTCTGACGAACCCACTGACGTAAACCTACGGGTTTAAAGAGAGCTTAGCAACAAGCTCAGGCCTGTAGCCGCAGATAGGAGGCTGTGGCTCAGGGAGCAGGCAAAACAGAACACGCCTCTATACAAAGAGGCATTCATAATGACAATGCAAACAGAAGTTGTTTACTTCGACTACCAACCAGGTGGGACTCCTAATCGATAACACCTTAGTGTCAAAACTCCACCGCCCCCCTAGTTGAAACGACAATGTCCATCATACACCTCCTCCATGGAGCTGGGGCCCTGAGTTTAGGGAGCTGGCCACCATGCATTCCTTGTGTTGCTCCTGAGGCCTGGTAATGTTGGAATTCATGAATCACTCCCTGGCTTAAACAAAGCACAGTGTTCCTCTTGAAAGGAGCTGTCAGTAGAAGAAGACATAATTTTAGGATGTATAAATCGGGATGTCCGCCAGGCAAACAATACGCCATCCTAGGACTGCACATGCACTAGCTGTTTATAGTCTTTTCCATAAAATTTCTTCTTTTCTGGGGGCATCGTGGACCAAAGCGACACCAGGGTTGAATTAGCATAATAACGAACATAAAAAAAAAACATGACGTGTTGCATTTTAACACACACACACACACACACACACACACACACACACACACACACACACACACACACACACACACACACACACACACACACACACACACACACACACACACACACACACACACACACACACACACACACACTTCTCTCCCTCCAGCCCACCAGCCTAATGAAAACAAACACTTACGACAGCATAATCTGTCTCCTGCCTGCAACACAATACAAGGGTGAGAGACAGAGATCCAGATAAACACAATTGAAGAGCCGGACAAGATGAGAAGCACACAGGGAGAGGGAGATAGGGGGTGGAGGAATTCCCAGGTATCAAGAGTGGCAGGGCTAACTATAGCCGGGTGGGGTGCTGAAAGGCCGTCCGAGTATTGAGCAGGGCTGTCACGCGACACATGAAGAGCCGGGAAGCAGCCCTCCTTAGGCACACGCTACTACTGAAATGGTAATAGTGGGGAGGTAAGTGAGGCGATGGGGGTGGGTACAAGGCGATGGGGGGAGGGGGGGGGCTGGGAAGCTGCAGCCCTCCTTAGGCACACGCTACTACTGAAATGGTAATGGTGGGGAGGTAAGTGAGGCGATGGGGGTGGGTACAAGACGACGGGGGGAGGGGAGGGGGGGGGAGTGAGGATGGGGGGAGCCAGGGGAAAGAGTTGGGAGTTAAAAATACATTGTGCTGCGTGGGATGGAACCAGACCCCATGCAGAAAGATAAGAGGGGGGGGGCTTGAGGAGCGGGGGGGGACAGCAGCAGCAGCCCCTGGGGGGCTCCGGCAGCCGAGCCTTGCAGGACGACTCTGTGTCATCCCACACCAGAGGCATGCTGGGAAACAGGAGAGAGCCTGTGACACAATTAGCCTCCGGCCACGGTCCTATGTGCGGAACGACATGTGATGAATTCAACATTTAGTGGCTATTAGTATTGAAAATGGCCTAAGCAGGCCCCAACGACACCATCGGTGTAGTGAGAGTCTTCCGGGCAGCAAATTGGGAGCGCCCAAAGAGTCAAAGTTAAACGGGTCATTACTACAGGACTGTGAGTTGAACGGTTAGTTGCGCCTTAGGATCGTTTGATAGTAAAACTAGACTCAAATCACGTTTGAGTCTAGTCAGCCAAAACGTCTCTTTGGCTTAAGCTCCCAGGAATTCCTCACAAATTACCTTCAGCAATGTAACAGTCAGTAGTCCCTTTTAGTGCCAGCAATAGCACAAGCCCCAAACTTTAAATATCAAAGATTCAGTACGATTTTAAGATAGGTACATTTAATTGGGCTGCTGCAACGCATGGCTGATCCAGACACAACCAAATCGGTTTATTGTTCATTCTTAAAAGTTACACTGTGGCGTTCTGTGGGTTTCTGTTTGTTCAAAAGGTCAGTGCCTTAACGCCATCTGCCAAAAAAAAGAGAAGTCTGCCGGATTCTACCCTCTTTTTCGCTTTTTCCACCTCGTTTTCATGAGGTTTTGACTCTTCATCTGGGTCTAAAATCGTTTTTTTCTTTCCAGCACGTGGTCTGTCCTCCCTCCCCGCCCTCAGGCTTCCCTCTCCGTCTGTCGGTCTGAGGCTTTCCCACCCCTCCCAGTGGGGACCCTTCTGAAGAACCTTGCCTGCTTGAAGAAGCTTTGGTGAAACTCTGATCTGCCCGTACGAAAACAGATTCATATATTTAGCCTAACTCTACCAAGGAGGTGGTCGGGTCTCTTTTAGGAGGTGTTGAGTTCGCCCTTCTGTCATAGGCCTGGGGAGAGTTTGAAAAAATATGCCACGCATAAAAATAGGTTGGCAGGGCCGTGGTCTGCCAACCCCCCGAGTGCTGTAATGCAGCATAAGGCATGGGGCAGTCCCTGCATCAGCAGACATGCTTCAAGCCTAGCCTGATGCTCTCTGTTGGACAGCGTCAGGCTAGATGGACTCCTGGGGTGGAAGCCGCTCTGCATAAGCCTGGATCTGTCTCATCCCAAGAAGTCTGAGTAGGGCACCCCACAAACACCCACCCCCGCCAGACAGTTCAGTCTACCACAAAGAGGCCTCATTCCTACTAACTATGGAAAACAACACCATTCTTTGGGCCTGTTACAGCCTTCCACCAGAGGCTGGGGTCCCGCTCTTGTCTCACATAAGCCATGCTTCTTCTACCCTTTGTTTCTTCCCTGCAACTTCTCACAAGCCCAGTGTTCTCCCCGAGTGCTTTTTCTATCTTATTGGGTACACAGCAAAAACCTCTTTAGCTAGGGAGAGAATCACATATACTAGATTTTAGCCACATGGGCTTGGTGGTGACCATCCCTTTTTCTCACCCTTTCTTTAAGACAACTGGCTTGAGAGAAGGGTGTCCTCACATACTCAGCCACAGCCTGTCCATCATGAGACCAAACCATTCTCTCTTGTGACTGCTTATTTTCATCCATCTTCCCGACTGACAGGTCCAGCAGAGGACAAGAGGGAAGGATAAGACTAGTGTATGGCTAATGTAGTTAGGATAACAGAGGGCAAGCATTGTGTTACTGGAGATGTGTGACTGGAGGGTCAGCTGTTTGGACAATCCTAGGGGGGTGTCACAAAAGTGATAAGGAGTTAGGTGAAGGAATGAGGACAAACATGTTCTAGCAAATTGACTCCCGTTATCTGTCAACACTAGCAAATCAAGGGACCTTCTAAACTGAAAATAGACACATAAAGAGATAGTGCGTCAGAGAAAGAAACCAGTCATGAGTAGGGGTACAAAGCTTCCGTTTATGATCACAGAGGCAGGAAGTGGGTGGGGGAATAGAGGCAAATGACACATACAAAAGGCGGGAGGAGGGAAACCACAATAACACAAGAGCGGCTTACAGCTAATAAGTGAGGAATTAGAGGCTGTTTACCTGGTCATACTCCAGGGAGCCCGGGTACAGAGGCCATCCCAGGAAGAGCTCTGCTATCACACAGCCCAGTGACCACATATCTATGGCTTCACAAAACTGCAGTCCCAGGATAATCTCTGGAGCCCTGCAAAGGGGAAGCAAAATACACAACTGTCAAGGAGCTGTCAAAACAAAAGTTGATGCATAGCATTATAGACCTTGTAAGTGACTGCCCAAATATGGCAGTGGCACCTGCAGCAGCAAAACAAGCTGACGCGACTCACTGACCTAGACGACCATTAACATATGTATACCCAATTCAGAATTTGACTAGGACCTGTAACAGGAGCACAGAGAGACATGAGCAGAAACTATTGACTGAAAAAGTATCCTTTTTGGAAAGCAAGGAAGTAGTGCAGACTTTGACAGAGATGCTAACTTGAAAACCCTGTTCCTTTTTCACCAAAGAGAAGTGTGGAAATGTAAGCAGAACAATGATGATTATTAATAATGATGGATCAGATAATGGAATAGTTATAAATCTCCTAGGCAAAAACACAAACGTTGAGTTCACTTTAAATCACTTCCACAAAAGGTCATATTCAAGTCATCGTCTACACACGCTTGCCATTGTCATTGTATTCTCCATTAAACAACGCCATTAGCCACACAGCTGCTTAAAGCAGATGCTGTGGCTCTTCTGCTGAAAGGAGCTCAGGTGTGCTGCTTGACAATGCGACAGCAACAGTTGTGAGCCAGCTATCTCTGTGGGTCCCATCCAGCCGGAAGTCAAGGGGATAAGCTAGTGGGTTAGCAGGTCAGCGTGGCCGGGGGGTTAGAACTTAAGAGAGGCTGAGTCGTCTGGTACTAAGCGCTGGGAGAATTAGGAGCGCAGTCACTACTCTGTCCTGAAGCTAAGTGCTACTTACTGTAACCGCAAGTAACACCGTAATAGCACCGTGATAGGGTGTCCACCGGGTAGGTGCTGCTGACGCAGCCCTGTCAGCATCCATATGGGTAAGGCCGCCAGACAATTGTCCCTGGGCCAATGTTTTGAACACAACCCATTTCCTACAAGTCCTGGTACATGTCTCCATATGGCTCAATATTATGACGATGCAGTAATCAACTAATTCATGTTAACTTATTACTAGAACACAGAGGCAATGGAAAGAAGTAAGAAGAAGAAGTTTTAGTGTATGGAGGTATTTGTTTAACACATAAACCCAACCATGAAGAAAGCTTTGTTCCTTTGTTTACACCCATTTTTGTTTAAATTAGTGCCAAAATGTGTCACATATCCTCTTCAGCATGCTGGCCAAGTGCCTTTCCCTAGCCACCAATTTAAGACAGACATGCGTGCTGAACCGGGATGTTATTGTGGTTGGATTCTAGTAAATGATGGGTCTTTAAATCTATTCCAAGTTGCTGCAGTACATATAGAAGCGTGTGACCATGTTCCTTCACTGCAATAAAAATTACAAAACAAAAAACAACAAATAAAACACACCACCAAAACTCTTCTAGCCCCTATGAGCTTTTTGACTGACTTAAGTTAGAAATACAAAGCAGGACAGGTGCATTAATACCGAGTCTATCTAGAGAGAGAGGTAGACAGCCTGGCTGTGAAATGCTTTCGTCTTAGGTCACTGTGGTGAGCGATGGAACATGCGTATGGCTGGCAACAGCCAAACTAGGCACCACCAAAATAAGCTCCAGATATTCAATCTCATGGTAAAAGCAAATGCATGGCGCAGCTGGTACAGTATGTAGCATAGCTGCAGAAACCCAGCAGGCAGGCATGTCAACCATTTCAGCTTCAAAGACTATGGTATATTTAAGAAGTACATCCATTTTCCGACCGGCGCTCGGCTCATCAGTTGATTCTATGCAACACTGCCTGGCTATTCTTACGCTCATCCCTTCACCTTTTATGATCACAACGCTTAAAAAAAGACACATTCAATATTCACTGACTCTGTAGTTTCACCTCCAGACCCTCAAGCTGTCACAATTTATGTTTTACATTGACATTTAAGTAACCACCGTGCAGTCAGCATAAGGAGGTGATCATATAGTTAATTGCAGGCCTGAATTGTATAATATAAATTCAGAGCATGTACACCTACTTACGCGATGCTTATCTTATTTGCATAACTTATTTAATCTGCAGCCAAGATGTGAAGAGCCAAAAGGAACCGACTGTTGAGTTCAGTGGATAAGCTGATCCTGTTATTGTCTTATTCGGTGCAATACAAGTCTTTGACTCATGCCTAAGGTAGGAAAGTCAATAACACAGACCTGACAAACTTGTGCATGACATGCAACAATTATGTACACCTTATTAAAGAGAAAATGACAACATGTGTACATGATTATATACGACAGTGTAGAAAATGCATTCCTCAATTTATTGAACCAATAACCTCCATTAACCATGTCGGTTTTCCAGGTAGACAAGGCAATTGGTTGCCTAAGCAAGGGCCATAGAAACACTTAAGTATGGGAATACAACCTGTTGGCCAGCTCAATGCAAAGAATGCAAACTTTGAACTACTTAGAAGCTACTTACTATGTATAAGCAATCAGGAGAGTGTGGGGTTATGATCAAATTCAACCGCTAGTTACAATGCCTTATGTTCTGCGCTTGGTTATCAATTGGTGAGTATGCACATTTTGGAAAAAAGATCCACTACAGTGGATAAACCTGAACAGGGCATGGACATCAGAAAGAAAACAATCTCTTAACATAGTTGGGGATCAGACGTTGGGTGGTGCTGACGGTTCACAACTCAGGATGAAGCGGTGGCTGTCACAACGCAGCGTTAAATCTCTCAAAGCACTCGATTTATAATTATGTTTACCTTGGACTTTCACACAAATCATATCCGGATGTTTATAGAAATACGCCATGGAGGTACACTTGACAACCTTGCACCAAAACAGCTTATGCATCCACTGACATTAAAAGATTATGCTTTTTTCTCCAAGAGTAAGGAGACATTTACATCCAAGGAATCTAAATGCATATTACAGGCCAGATATCGTATTACAGGAGCCCCTGTAGAAATGTATACACAGCACAATTGCATAACTACAACTACATAGCGTTTTCTGCGCAACCGACCAACGACCAATACCGACGAATGTTTGCTCTCCAAAAAAACAGTCACAATCCATGTAACCCAAAGCTGCTTGTTGTGACATGAGGCAAGGGGGCTTGTGAAATGGCGTTTTAATTACTAGGAAAGCTACCACTTCCAAAACTAACGCTGTTAAAAGATTGATAAACTACTATTAATTTACCAAAATGTATGTGGCAGAAGGAGACATTTTTAGGAGTCCATCTATACCAACTAGAAAACAATCAATCCAGCTCATATGTCCTCACTGGTATTCCTGGAAACCAAATTTAATTTATTTTCTTAGGATATGCAGTGCAGACCAGAGGGAGGTTCAAGAACAGTGAAAGGGGCAGCAAGATTCCTTGTGATGCTTCAGTCTCATGTGTTTTGGTCTACACACACACACACACACACACACACACACACACACACACACACACACACACACACACACACACACACACACACACACACACACACACACACACACACACACACACACACACACACACACCATCAGTAATTCTATATTTCCATTAGGGCTAAAAAAAAAAAAAAAGTGATTTGTTACCGTTAATGACTGGAAATCAGCAAGATTCATTTATTTTTATTTTACCATTCAATAGTTAAATAAAGAAGTTTATAATATAAATTAATCAGCCTGGCCTAATGGAAAGAGCAGTTTTTATGTCGACTGCTTCCGATGTTGTGTTGGTCATAGTAAAGAATGATTTATTTATTTTTTAGTGAATTAATACACAACATAATGAACTTAATAAATTATAAAAATCGCACATTAAATCGCAATCGCAATATTGGTCAAAATAATCACAATTAGATTGCTTCCCCAAATCGTTCAGCCCTAATTTCCATTAAATAGACTAATGGATTTCTGTTAACCACTCTTTTTACACTGACGCATGTATCGTTGCTAGTTTGTAACTGGCGCAGAGCGTTCTTTTCCCTCCACCCCCACGCATCGGTAAATAAGGGAATGATCTTGCGCCACAAGGGGTGGTTCGGCGAAAGGAGGAGTGCTTGCGCAAATGTTCCCTGGTGCTATTTTGCAGTTTCAGAAAACAATTCCGCCACAAACCAGGAAATACCTGGTTTAAAGGCAGTGGCGCGTGTATCGTCACTGCCTTTAAACCACGTTGTTCAGATGCTATTTTAAGGGCGCATGCATAATGTTGCTTGTGCATCTCGTGCATACACATTGCTTCTCTCACCTAGCCACACATTATTTTTAAATTATTTGGGAAAGAACAGCTGATACAGCGGTAATAAGTTGTACTTTTAAATCAATGCATCTGCAAACACCGTACAGCAAACACATATTTCTTAACACAGACATCGTGTACAAACCCATAACTTTTAGGATTGATGAGTATTTGATCATGAGAAAAAATTGTTTTACCGCGAGTGAGTGTTAAAAAGAATGAACGAATGCGGGCGCGCGTGTGTGTATGTGTAAAATAATTAATGAATGCGGGCGCGCTTGTGTGCATCCATCTGTTTAAACACGCGCAAACTAAACACTTAACGCATAATACAGTCCTTGGCAATGTATATTAACACATGCATGGGAACACAAGTCGATAACGATAATGCATATAATACTGGTGAGAAACGATGTTTGTTAATGTATTGCGTATATCATTAAATAGAACCACAGTTACCGCATATCATACGTGTGTTAAGTTTTCTTTGCCGAAATTTATTTGAGGACTCTGTTTTTCTGAAGTTGTGGAAGAAAACGCTATTCCATGTGTGAATTATCAATTATCCATATTATTTACCCATAAACTGAGCCATTTGAGTTTAAAATTCATGCGGTCATGCATCTGCCTCATCGGTGATTGCAAACGCGATGTCAAAATATCAACTCTTCAGATTCAAATGCGCTCATGGCTCTTAAAGAGGATAGATGGGAGATAGCACTCTCATTGGTTTATTGCACCTTTCACTCAAACCACACCTACGGGTAATTAGGCTACTTCAGGCCAACCCTTTTTAGTCATTTATCCGCTGGTGAAATAGCAACATCGCCATAGACCCGCCCACAAAGCTACTTGCTTCTCACTTTTTTCAGTTTCAGGCCGTTTAAATAGGGCCCAGAGTGGCATCTTCATTAGATGAAACCATTCAGATACATGATTGAAGGAAATTAAGTATTTTGGGGGGGGGGGTGAGAGTACGAAGGGTTTTTACATAATGACGAGAAACGGACTGGCTTTCTACTCAAA
Organism: Gadus chalcogrammus; assembly: GCF_026213295.1. Classification (NCBI taxonomy): domain Eukaryota; kingdom Metazoa; phylum Chordata; class Actinopteri; order Gadiformes; family Gadidae; genus Gadus; species Gadus chalcogrammus. Next base: position 8,530,607 of record NC_079425.1, on the reverse strand, counting down.
ACACAACTGGGAAGTTCCTAGATTTGAACGTGCAGATAACACAATAAGCACTCCAACAATACACAATCCAAAACAATAGCAAAACCAAAACATCCACGGCTGTCCAGCCTTGACCAGTACTTAAATTAAAAACCTGTTGACAAAGTCAGAAATCAAGAGAGATAAGGACATGATTTAGTATTATTCACCAGTCGAGCATTAGGGGTATTTTGTCTGTAATGTGATGCCTTTATGCGGTTCAACGGTTAGGAATAAATGTGTACGTGACGTGTACAAAATGAGAACTGGCCACATCTGTACAGGGGAAGTCCAACCATGGTTGAATTGAAATGACATACTCCAGAAAATTCCATATCACCAAGCCTATCAAGAAACCACCTTCAGTAAATATGAAACAGAGAAAAGAATAACTAGCTTTCATGGCTCGGAGGCTAAGGTATCTAGATTAGCAATAGGTACTTTTGGGGAATCACAACATTGGTGATGAACCAAAACTAAGTACACAACTGGAGCAGCTCCAGTGTGGGACCATTGCATTGCAACAGGTATTGCGGCCAGGGCCAACCCAGAACTGAAAATGTAATTGAATAACAAATGAAGCCTAGACTACGCGGCAACACTAGATGGATCTGCCGTTCCCCTGAAATTCCAAGAGGAAGCATCATTGTTTTGGCCTCAGAGCCTCTAGCACATTTTTGCGACTCCCTTGTGGGTTGTCGTTACCCAATAGCATCAAGACTTTCCCCAGTCACAGAGTTCAACCGCCTGTTTCTTCACTACAACAGCTGGTTCCCTTCCTCCCTGCTATGCCCATCGGTCTCTCATCCCGACAGAGGCCAAGAAGGAAGGCTGCTAAATGTCCACGGAACAAACACAAACATAATGCATGGCTAGATACCAGAACAGGCAGGGGATGTAGAGGTCACTAAAGAAACCTTCAACCTTAAAGGAAAATAACTGTCCTTCACTGTGCTGACATCACACAGGAGGCAGGGTCAGGGATATCCCCTATGTCGGAGAAGATAAAATGTGTTTTCTTTGCGATAGGGAATATTTTTTTTTTTTAACTAACCATTAATTTGGGCCTGACAGTGGTGACTAAACATAAAAAATGATGTGCCTGTTTATGATTGCACTTCTCAGCTATTGAAGACATGAATTCATTGGAGCTCCAGGCTATCTCGAGTTATGTAAGGCAATTGTACAATAACAGAGGGACTCCATAAAATGCACATTTGGTCTTTAGTTTCAATGTAAAAAAGGCGAAAGCAGATTTAATTGGAAAATCCCATCAACAACTCAATTATAGGTTTGCCTTTGGTTACAAGTTAAGACGAAAAGTGACTTTTCTTCATCCTAATAAACAGTCAAACATCAAAGTCTACATCACGGTATGCTAGTATACCATAGGGTCCTGTGCACTTTTATACGTCTTGTGGTATTGATGAAAACCTACTTTGTATTCATGGCCGATTGCCTTTCATGGATCAATTCAATGTTATACAAATACAAGTCAGCATGAACAGAGTTAAGGTTACCCATGGGAACACCAAAGCTTAAATAATGTGGCATCACCTATCATAAATCTCAATTGTGTCCCAACCACTGGCACTGCTGAGATAAGCATATAAAGTTGCACAGTCAAATGCAGGTAAAATGTGATATTAAATGGTTTGACATCAGGGTAGCCAGGAATCATTTTCACTATCGCTAAAACAGATGAAGAATACGAGAAGCAAAGAAATTATCTCTATATTTAACATTCAAGGCTGGGATCTAAGTCTAGAAAGTGTTCAAAAGTTATGTTGATGACAGAAGAAATTACAAAACCGCTGGCCTTTCTGGAAGTCTTTGAGGGACTGTAATTCTATGCACCCTCATTAAATTCTGAATTATTCATTGGAGCACAGAGAAGGTTCAACACAACAGTGAAGTCCTAGCTCTGGATTTATGGGCACTTCAGTGGAATGATACATATGGAAAAAAAATATGGGCAAGAAATTTCATTGAGTTTCTACTTCTAAATGAAACGCAAATATCTGCGCTGTTGGATTCCACACCAGTTTGAGCCTAAAGTCCTTCAGAGGAATCCACATTCTGACGACGCAAAAAGAAAGCAACAAATTCCAGGCCCACCGGTGTACAGTCTGTCACTATAAATCATACCATTATGTGTGAAACACACAAGGTGGTTGTACAAATTAATTGTAAAAGGATGTTAAGGGTCCAGTTTATATTCTATTAGTTTGCACAATAATAGTGTCTGAATATGCAGCACACAAACAAAGAATGCTTAGAATACATTCAATTGTTTAACCATCTTGAATCAAAAAGGGTGGTTAGTTAACACAATTTTGGACCAGGTTCTGACATGCTTTTTAAATATTTTGACTGGGTTTATGTCAAGTAAAAGTGTCTGTTAAATGACTAAATGGTAAATTTAAGGTGGGACTTTAACAGTTTTATGATTCCTACCCATTATTGGATAGGAATGACACAATCCCTCTGTTTTAAGCCACATGTCAAATACAAATAGTCCAGATTTAACCTCAAAACTAGCTCATCTGGATTGATCAAAGAAACGGTTTTCATCAAAGGCGGTCAAGCATACAACAATACATGTCTGCCTCCAGACAGTTCCTGGGCATCAGTGGACGACAGAGGAACTACAGGGAGAGTAGGTTGATGTGGTGGGTGCACAGCACACAGTGTCCACCCCACACAAAATAAAACAAGCAAAACAGCTGACGCTGGAACCGGTTGACCTTGAATCAGTAAGTGAGAGCTCTCTAGCATTTCACTCATTTCATTCTGGACGCCCGTTCGTTTCACCATCTATAGAAGTCAAACCACATTGGCTCTCTTCCCATTAGCTATTTTAAGCACCCCATCACCCACTGTGACTGCACCCTCACAGTTTGTTTGGGTGCTTCTCGGCAAACTGGCATCTATATTATTGCTAGAAGTTGACAAAAGAACGAAAGCAACAAGATCCTCTGCAAATGTATTTGATAGAAATGCCCCTTCTGAACAGACAACAATGAAAAAAAAAATATATAATAATATATAATATATTTCCATGTATGCAATTCTTTTGTTTTATGATTCATTTTAGCATTTAAATGCTTTATTCATACACAGTGAGAGTTAGACAGGAAGGGGAGAGTGAGGGGAGGACATGCAGTAAATCATCATGGCCAGGAATCAAACCCGGGTCGCTTCCGTAAGCGACCCAGCGACTAAGTGAGCCTTAAGGGTACGGGCTTTACCCGGTAAGGCACTGGGTCATTCCAAACATAACTGCATTTTGAGGCTTCATAAATGCCCTTCTCTGTATAGGCTACATATAATACTACATTTACAACTTTGTACAGGATTAACCGATTTAACATTTTGTTACATAGTGTTTCATTCATTGTGGTTATATGGGTCAAAAGAAACGTGGAGTTCAATGATGGCCACATTCAAATTAAATCCAGTCCAGAATCGGAATGAATTGTAGCCAGGCCGTGTTATCATTTCGCTTAAGGGGGAAAGACACAAAGTGTTGTAAATGATTCAAAGAAATTTGATTTCAAGCCTTTGAGAATGAACACCTTTCCCCACCAGTAGTAGACAGAGCTGAGAGTCAAGGCAGCTGCACAGCTGACTTCCTGTACGGCAGAGGACTACAGAGCTATTTTGAGCCACTTCCTGAAATATAGTACATTTACCAGAAGAGGAATGCAGACCACGGTGTTTAGCTTGTCCTGAATGTGTGCGTGTTATTCAGAAGAGAGACGGTCTGTTATACATTGCTCTCCGAGTCTGACCTCACGTTTTAGTAAAAATCTAAGCAGCCAAAGATAGCAGCTAAAGTGTACCTGAAGTCGAACGCACGGAAAACAGGATTGTTTTGGGTGAATTTTTTAGAACGCTAACCTCAACTGTCAAAACAGGAAGTCTCAGAGTCTCAATCTCTGAAATAACAGAGATCGGCATCCAACCTGCCTATTTGTGTTTCCGTCACCACACAGGGCTTTACTAGTCCACTATGAGGACTAATTCAAATGTAGTCAAATGACCTGCCACAACAGACTGAACTGTACATCTAAAGTCTAAAAATATATAGATTCAAATCCTAATAACCAAAATAGGTTACTAATGTAATCAAAGAAAGGGCACTCTGTGTGTTTGTTTGAGTGAGTGAGTGTGTGAGTGTGTGAGTGAGTGACTGTGTTTTCTCCATCCGCTACTGATGACATGGGGCACAGGATTGGAATTGGATGACGCACATTAAATTAAGCCTTCAGCATGACCAAAGCTAACCTTTGAAACTGCAGGATGAGGCCTGGGGACCTGAGAGCAGGCAGCCACTGCTGTGTATACAGTACATTCTGGTGCAAATTATTTTGTACTATAGCCAACAAGATCCGGCATCTAACACAATATTAAACAACAAGATTTTCATGTTTTTCTTCATTATGATTGACATTTTGTAATGGTCCAAAATAAGTTTATGTCAAATTTAGTATTTTACCTGGCAGATTGGAAAAATCAAACACTCAAGCAATAATGACCGGTAATGTTGACATTTTCCTGCAAATTGGTGAAATGTATATCTCATTGGCTGGTGGCAGGTGTACAATTGGAGCTTGGACATTTGTGAATGAATTGTTTTACGATTAAGAATTGTTTAAATTACTTTGACCCAACCCCCGACAAGGGGGTCTTTACTAAACTTTTACAGTGGTGCTGGTGACTGTAGCCAGTAACAGATACATGAATCACATTAGAATTTCACATTTTCATCTTGTATACTGTGCAACAAAAATATACATGACCTTCCTTGCTTAAGAGAGGGGGAGTATGCGTTCCTCCCAATGATAAGACTGTCTTGAAGTCATTTACTTCTTAATGAGGATGGCTACAGAACAACAGCAAAGGCGGTAAGTCATCTATGGAGACCATTTGAGCACTAGACTGTAAAGACTGCTTCACATCGTGCTCACCTCACATTCAGCCCTGCTCTGCAGAGACAAACCAGAGACTGAACTGGGTCGCTTCTTCCTCTTGCATAACGGTTTAGAGTTCTGCAGGCCTATTTTCTTATAAACTAGATCAGTTTTTCCATATCATAAATCACAATTTTCCATACGCTCATCCAAGAAATTCGGCCAAGTAAAAATAAGATTCCGTGGTCCTGCATTACATCTAGTACATTGGTAATGGAATAATGTAATTCTACTGCAAATTAGGATGGCTAAATGACAAAACCATGGGCATTTCTCAAGGCTGTGCTTTGTTTGATTCATTACCAGCAGTCATGGACTTTAGTCATTGTGTCAAAGTATGTTTTTGACCATTGGTATCCGTTCCCAAGCTGCAGGAACACAAACAGTGTATTCCCTGTCAGCAAACACTGCAGGGGTCAATGTTTTAGGAGCCACAGATGGTATTGGGCTACTACAGGGGGCAGGATGTTGTGCGGCGTGGGACTTCCTTGCTCTGCCTTGGTAGGACATATACAACTCTGCTTTACTCATTAGTCACAACACATGAGTAAAACCTAAAATGAACTTCACCCGTAACCCCTCGTATCCAAAGTTTCCCCAACTCACCTATAGTAGCGGGACTGGAGGTACGTGGAGCACACCGCTTTGGACACATGGCTGGCCGAGCCGAAGTCGATCACCTTCACCCTGTAAGGCTGCCTCACAGGGTCCACCAACATTATGTTCTCGGGCTTGAGGTCCGCGTGGATCAGGCCCATACTCTTCAGTTTTCTCAGGGCGGTTGCAACCTGCTGCAGCACAGGCCGGATCACTTTCAGGGGTAGAGGGCTGAACTTATTTTGCTTCAGGAAATCGTACAGGTTCTGCTCCAGCATCTCAAACACCAGGCAGGTGTGGCTGCGGTGTTGGAAGCATTCAAAGGCTCGCACCAGGTTGTGCTCGTCTGCGTTCTCCCCACTGAGACGGGCTAGAATTCCCACCTCAATTTGGCCCTGCCGCGCGTACGACGGGTGGTTCTTGAGGATTTTCACCGCTACCACCTCACCCGTGCCCCTCTTCCAGCACTTAACCACCTGACCAAATGTGCCCCGGCCCAGGAAATCCAGCACCTCGTAGGTGTTCTTCATGGAACACAGGACTTCATGCTTTACCAACTGGTAGTCCCCATCCCCTCCACTTGCGCCTGCCCCGCCGACCTGCTTTGTGGGCACCCCCGCCCCTGCCCCGCCAACTGCTGCAGCCGTAGGCCCGGCTGCATTCCCGACATTCGTTGTTTGCAACATGGCAGGTAACATAGACAGTTCCTCCACTATCTGCATGGCGCTCCCTTGCTTCCCTAGCTCCTCACTTTTACGTTTCAACCCCCATCGCTGGAAGCTATCCGCTGTGTTCAAACCTCCACCGTCCTCGTCTTCCCCGTCACCTTCCTCCTCCACGTCGCCCCCGCCTCCGCCTTCTCGGCAGCCCTCTCCCCTTCCCCCTCCTCCTCCTCCTCCTCCTGCCCCTGCTGCTCCACTGCTGCCCACCCTTCCTGTTTCTGTCTGTTGTGTCCGCTGACCCTGCGACGGGACAAAGTCTGCGTCCTGGGGCAATTGAGCCTCGGCTGGGCCTTTCCCCTCCTTCTCACCGGCCGGCTTCCTCTTTACTCCGCGTACCACCACTGTCTGCACCGGGTGCTGTTGTCCACCACGCACTCTGGCGTTCACCGCCGGCTCTCGGCTCACGAGTGAGCGGGCTTGTTTGGTTGCTTGTGCGATGCCGATGGATCTGCCGTTCAGATAAGTCCACGGGTGGGCCCTCTCATGGTAAACACAGCTGCTCGGCTCGACTTTGAGTTTCTTCACACTGCAAAAGGCACTTGTCTGGGTTTGATAAATGTGTGGTGGGTAGACCAAAACTTGTGAGGCCATACCTGTGAAGAATATAACAACACCGTCAGTAAAATCTCAAGATAATACCGACAAGGTAGATTTATCTTCGAGTGCCTCACAAATGTTAACTGCACTTTTTAATCACTTTAGGATGTCAAATGGCCCTGCTCAGGTTTCGTGCTAAAGTTTCTTTTTTTAACAACTCCTACAAACTTTGAAACAATCAAAAAATTGACCTTTTACGTTTATTTCCTCCAATGTTCCAATGCATCCCACTCCAGAGCTCTAGACAAAACAAAAAAAGAAAGAGAAGAAAGCATGATGAAGAGATGGCCAATATGGCCAAAAATAACAAGTCTTGTTTTGTATGCAATCGTTAGTGTTTGTTTATCAGCCCAACTAAATTAGTCAACAACTATAGATCCATTGTATCACTCTCATCAAGCTGAGGTTAAGTTAGAAAAATAAAAAGATAAATATGTGTTCTACAATGGGAACAGGTTCATGTTTTATTACAGAGCCTGAATATCCGTCCAAAACATAGTCCGCCTGTCCCTTCTCCAACCTGCTACCGTAACCCGGTTACCTGTAGCCATGCGAAATGCGATAAGTAGGCCTATGCTAATTCCTCAGCTGTGCAATTACGACCGCAACCTGGTTACCCTGACTAACGGGGTTGGTTCCCTCTGTATCAAAACATTTTGTATCATGATTACCTGCCTGTTCACTTACAGGGGGAAAAAAGACAGAAGGAAAGGAAGGATAGGAATGCCATTTGGATTTGAAAGCTTCAGGCTGTAGTCAGCAACCCTGCCGAAGCCTGGCACCCAATACCTACTACTTCTTAATTTGAGGAGCATTCAATGACATTAAAGCATCTCCTCCCAAAGGTTTTTACCACTTTAATCAACACTACATCCAGATTACTATATTTAGAAACAAAGCAAGCCTCAAACTAGAACACAGAGAGACTCCTAGGGATCTCTAATTTTGAACACTTAAGACTATGATTGATGGTTTGTGCAAATCCGTAGTACTGTATATCTCCACTAATTACATTGCAAAAGTTTATTAAAAGGGAGGGCAATAGATTAAATTAAGGACAAAAAGCAAGCTATTGAATACCTCTGAGTTTGTCGAACACTGAGCTCGGGTTAAGAATAAAAAACTAACTAATTTTATGATGTTATGCTGTTGCATATAGTGTGTTCAGTGAGAAAAGGCAGCTTTTTCTTACAGGGCAGTAAACAGAACAGGCTATGAGCTACTTGTTTGGCCTGCTGCAAACTGTCCCCATATATATTCATGTTGCATCAAAAGAAAATGTGCTTGTAGTAGCATAAAGTAGTCCAGTAATGCCAGGAAATATGTGTACCTTTGAGAGTTGCTCCAAACAATGCATACCATTGTACAGACTTTATTATTATAATTCCTTGATTTAACAGTCAACTCAGAATCTTCGATATCCCTCGGGGCCCATGAACAATAAGTAGCACCCTTTTTCTTCACTGATGTTGATAAGGGTAGGTCTTCCACTAATTAAACCCACTCATCAGCAAAGCATGGAATTAATGGTCTTCACACAAGCACTGGCCTTTCTCTGCATGTTAGCCTCATGCATTACTAGAGGAGAGTTTACCGGGCCTCACTTTGATTATGAACACTTAATGCAGCAGACAGGTAGATTCACAGTACTGCATCTAAACCTCTGCTTGGTAAAACCAATCAGTAATGTCATCAACACAACCCACAGTTGCAACCTTGGCGCAAACATTGTCACGAAGTTAAAATGTCATACAAAGACAATATGTCTTACGGTTGGAATTTTGCACTTTGTTAAATAAACCTGAAGGATGTATTGTTAAACCGATTAAATTATTCTTATACAATAACTCTTAATGCATGTTAATGGCTAGTAGGATAACCATTTTGTTTATTCAAACAATAAATAAGCACCCATCTAGATGTCCTAGTTTCTTTCATTGTTATTCCCACTAGCTCAAGTGATAATGTTGATGTTGACTAACAAACAGCACAGCATGTGCTGAGCATGATGTGGGGATTAGGAGACTGCCTAAAAGGTGCACAATATTCATTTCATTGTTTAGAAGGCGGTTTGGTGATTCAATATATTTACAGAGTGTAGAACCTGTTACTTAATGAAAAGGCTGACAAATGGCAGCTGTTATCAGTTAGACCATGACATTATTACTACCTGATGCTTGATACTCCTCTAGGGGGGGCCTCAGGCTCCTCCTGTGGTATTATGTTTCGTCCTTCTAAGCTGAAGGCCTTTTTTTTTTACCCAACAGCCTTGAGCTGCTAAGTAATTGCACGTGGTTGCCCTTTCACCCTGAGCACCTCACGACTAAACTGAGAGAAAAATAAACAAAAGGGACACCTGTTGACAATGAACAAATGCTATGTCATTAAAAAAGAAGAAACGAAAACTATGCTTCTCTCAACTGTGTCGGCAGTGGAATTAAGGGCACACCATTTCATCACCACTGAATGATGGGATCATTGAATAACAGGAAGAAAATGAACTGCTCAGTATGCTTGAGGATACCCCAAACCGCACTCTCTTCAAAGAAAATGACGGAAAATGGTACATGTGTGGACTCTTCCTATAAAAAGCCAAAACAAAAATGAAAGTGAGCTTGGGTAATATATTTTTTGACATTCTGTTCCCTTTAGAAAATGTCAGGGAGAAGCAATACAACAGTTGGCTAGTCCAATTACAGAACTTCCAGTCCTTCCAGTTATGTAAAATGAATTTGCCTCGAATTTAGTTAATCATTAGTTCGTTGTGATGCAGGGAGAGTTTTGTGTTTCGGGGTACTCCCAATAAATGCACACTAACTCATTTGCTCAGTTCACTCAAATAAATAATTCTAAGGTTCTTGTATCCAACATTGTCTGTCTCCTTCCTTTAACCTTAAGCACTTAAATGCGTGTCTACACTGTCTAATGTTATAACAATGTAATGCTGCGCAGTTGGCCCGGACAGTCTGTAAGTGAAGCAATACAGAATTACATTTGTTCTCCATTAACTTTTAGCCACGGCCATTAGCTCTAACATGCAATAGTTGCATTGTTTCAGTGTCTATAATTGCATAGGGTATATGTATATACATGTGACTACATGTATTCACAGTGAACTTATGACACATCTCTGATTTCGAAGGGCTTCACTCACGGCAAGGCATACCTGGTAGGATATATCGAGTGGCCAAGTACTAACCATATGTTATATGCTTTAGGATAGCTACGGTTCTGCTGAACCCTCAATAAAAGATGCTATATGTGGAAAATTATCCTATCGGTATTGAATTGCCTTACTGTTGAATAATCAACAATCAAATCGTAAAATAAACTAAATAAAAAATGACCTTAAAACTGGTATATTGTACATTTGAAATACACTTCATGCATTCTAAATAAAAAATAAATGAACGTTGCTCTACTAAACTTGTTAAATCTATTCTGGCTTCGGCTTCGGTTGATCTGTCAAGCATAGAAATTAAGACTTTTTGTGGCGATGTTGAGGTTTATCATATAACACGTGTTGAACAGATGGGAGAGGGCCTCACTCAAACAATCCTCCGAAATAGACACCATTCCATTACCTCTCTCATGTGAAAACAAACCCAACAAACGCTACCCTCAAGGTATTAATTTGGATAGGACGAAAATAAACAAAAGCCCAACCACATTACAACAACTTGTACTTTCGTACTTTGATGAATTGGTACAGTCCTTAAAACGAGTAATTAATGCAAGGCTTAACTGTGGAGTTTGTGTTACTTTTTTTAAGCAACAGTGTTAGATACGTGAGAGTCGCTTAAAACATTAAAACGATACAACTAGGACCACTGGAAGTATCGTGAAAAGTATCGTTTTAGAGAATGCCTCTTTGGGTGAACATTAGACATTTGGAAGTTAAGCGGATCAATTCACGGAATAGCTGTGACGATAGCGGACGTAAGTTACTGTTATTGTCAAGTAGAAGATGAGCCCCAGCTCACTTATTATTCATACAGAGAGTCAAGGATTATATTCGCCTCTCCATAACAACGACTTAAGATCTTCCCATTTGTAACATGACGCATATCAATGTACAAGAAGTACAACAACGCAAAACTGTGTCGTATCTTTATAACATGTGCTAGGATGTTTAATTACAATTCCAGCGTTTTCATGTGATCTATTGAGATGCATGGATCAAATGAATTATGAGAGTAAATTATAATCGTATATATCGTTAATGTTGTAAAAATTGTCCTGATATAATAGCCTAATAACAATGTGCTGCTATTATTGTTCTTATAACATAACTCAGTCAGGTGATAGACAACTAACTACCAGTTCAGAATACAACCGTTCACGACTTTAAACATGTTTTTATTATTATTTTTCTTTTAGAAATACCTTCCAGACAGAAAGAAGAGGAAGTGGTTATTTGAAACAAAGTTATCTCAACTCACATAACGAAATGCAATGTCCAGTTGTAATCTTATCAAGCTAACGTTGTGCAGCAGCCAACTTTGTGACAACTTTACAGTAGAGCTTCCATTAAACCTTGATTAGCCTTATCCTTAAAAACATTTGTTTCAAACTCACCTTCACATAGAGTCACAATGGGTATAATCCAGGTCTTTTCTGAACATGTTATGGACTTATGAAGCCATACCATGCACAGTGTGCCTGCATTGCTGCCATCTTGTCCTAGACGAAGGGAAGGGAGAGCTGGCTCTCGATAACACCACCATCGCCCACATTTTAAACTTCAAATAACTCATACATATGAATGTCCATTCAAACCACACATTGCCCAGATTATAGCTTCACTCTTCAGTTCATTTTCATGCGTCTTAGGGCAAAGTAGCCCATCTCTGAAAGGGTGTGCGGCACCCCCCAAACGAACGGTTACGCGGGTCTGTCAGTTTCCAACATGTCCCTTTTCTCTCGCGACTGCGTGCGAAGTGTTTGTGATTCTTTGACGGCATAGGGCAGACCAGAGCAATCGAATAGAGGAGTAATCGTGCTTTCAAAGCCTACATTTCTATATCAAACAGTAGAAAATACAGATTACATTTCGATTACAACAGTTTGTCTAGGAATATAAAAATACATAAATCAGAGTTTCGGTTTTATTTAAAGTAAAAACAATGTATCCTAATTTACAGAGAGATTGTAAATCGAGGCTACATAATGAGTGACGAGGGTCAAGTTAGAGCGTTCTAAAGGAAAAATGGATATTATAATAATAGAATAAGGAAATACATTCATTCAATGCAGTGTAGGCTATGGGTGTTTGAATTGCTTTTGTGGCTCAGAATTTGTAACCAAAACATCACAGAAATACAACAACGCATTAAACACTGACCCTATAAATATATATTTAAGAACAAAAATGGGAAATATTGATGCTTCGAACAAATGACGAAGTGCGAATTATGTTATTTTTATCAACAGAGATGGTAGCCTGTAGGAAAAAAAAATGTTTGATTGGGCCTGAAAGTCTGTTGTCACCCAGCTCACATAAAGGCAACCATAATCCCCCAGTGTCTGAGAAGACCAATAACAGTGGTCAGCAGTAACCTAATCTTTCTGCAGACAACTGTTTGTTGACATTTGCTGAGCCAACCGCCAGAGTTCCACTTGCTTTGGTCAGCTTGCATGGCAACTGGTGGATTCACGTGAACCCACCCGTTTATAGCATTATCAATGCTAGGAATGCCAAACCTATGCACCATTATGTTACCTTGGCCAGCATTTAGGGTCTGAGAAAAGGCAAAGATCCATTTCACACATGCGTTAGGCCTACTTATAGACCTACTGACATGGTTATGATCCTTGCATCCAAAGACACCCCGAAGGCTCGCCATTCACCATGTTTCACAACATCTGCACCAAACTAGCTTTCGAAATTCTTTAAATATTTGAATGATATGTTGGCTATTTGTCACCTGCGCAGTCCCCCGAAGTCCAGTTGTTGGCACCTTCAGGATCATCCTAATTGTATTAATTTCATACAGCAAAACAATAGCCCAACAACATTTTCTCATCATTATTAGAATAAATAATATTTTTCGGTTTATTATTAGTACTTCTAGGCTATTTGTATTAACAGCAGTATTAGGTGTAAGATAAACTCTCCTTCATGGTCTGTTGCTTTAGTCTTAACAACACAAGCGCAAACGCAAATCACGGCGGATGACGGTATCATTTGTCTCCCTCTGTTGACAGATAAGAGTAAATGAGTATTTATGTAAACTGTGTATTGACAATTAAATACAAATTCCAAAAATCTGGTAATTTGTATTTGACGGACTAGGATAATATGATAATAATCGCATTTCAATAATTAATAAATTTAGTTTTTAAGTTCATCATTCTAGATAAACATGCTTTTTCTATTTCCGCAGTTTTAAAGTCTACATGGCTAAATCCTACACAGCAAATTAACTCAATGTTAATAACTATTGCGAAGAGTGACACTTTTGTATCATTTTACTAAGAATGTCCGACTATTTACGCCTCCACATTTATCAACAAGTTGGCTTGGTTATAATAATTGATAACAATTGAATAAAAAATGCCTTTATTTATTGTTTTTATTTTAATGGGATTCAGGCAACATGCTGTGACTATGTGGTTGTTATAATAACCTTCTTATAATAAATCACTTGGACACATCCATGGTAAAAGGAAGCCCAGACTACGCCATTTTGAGAGGACGACCAGGCGCGCTCTGCGGGCAACTGACTTGTGCCCGTTTTGAGCTATGCTACAGTTTTAAACATTTCGTAAAGCCTTGTATATTGTGTTTGAATCAAGTTGCCATTATATTAGATCATAGACTCAGCCATGTCCGCCGAAGGAGCAGCTGATCAGGTATGTCGTATACAAACGTTCAGTTCCTTACTCTTGATCAACTCTAAGGCTAGCATGACTTAGCTTAGCCATGCTAGTGCCTCGCTTGCACTGCAGTCAACGAGGCCTCCGTATTGCTAGCGTACAAGCAAACAACACACATTGTTCATATTTGCTGGTGGTAGTAAACACTTGATGGATCATTTGTACCCTTCAATCAAAGTCGAAATGTCAATCTCAATTGTTTTTCTCATCGATGAATAGTTAATGTTACTTTCTATGCAACACAATGTTTGCGATTTGGCAATTATTCACGGGGTCTAACCCTGGTTGTATATGTCGAACCCTTCCGTCGAAATGTAAACCAATAACGGGACTGACTGTCCCTCAACATCTTCGGTGTAACTAATGATGATTCGGCAAGGCTGGATGTATAGCAAATAAAGTAACGTGAGCATATTTAACAGCCACTCGGCATCTTGTTCCCATGCCCTTTTCGTATTTAACCATTGATCTGTATGTCGGGTCATTTTCACTCTTTCATGGACATGGCTGCAAGTGTAATGTGGGCCCTGGAAGACCTGTTAAAGTCAGACTCATCGTACCATCTACGTTGTAACACTAATTTAAAGATTGACCAGATTGCAGTCCCATGATGAAGCCTATTGTCTCAAAGAAGCATGTTGAAATTTGCATGGCTGTCGCGCTGCAATCCACAGGGTCCGGTCATTAGGCCGTCCCCTGTAATCCTAGTACTTGGCCTAACTATAGGATTGTTTTTGCAGCCTTGTTTAAAGACTAGTTGGGCCACAGACGGAATTGGCTGCAACGACCAAACACTCCAATCAGAGCGTGCTTGGCCCTAGTTTGGTACCAACAAAAAACATAATCTCTCTTTCCATTTTCTCTTGCAGGGAGCAGGAGACTATGTTCCGGAGAAGGTGAAGAAGGCAGAGAAGAAGTTGGAAGAAAACCCATATGACCTTGACGCATGGAGCATTCTGATTCGAGAAGCACAGGTTTAGTGACACAGGGTTGCACTCCCGGGTTTAATTCATTTGGTTTTGGGGCGGGTGGGAGGGGAAAAAGGGTGCTATAAATTGTCATGGTGATGAAGTGTTTTAACATTGCATCTATTCCACCTCCGAGTGATTGGGTAAGTTTAACCTAGTTCCAATGTCAATACACTTTCCTCCTGTAGAACCAGCCCATAGATAAAGCCAGGAAGACATATGAGCGACTTGTCACCCAGTTCCCCAGTTCTGGCAGATTCTGGAAGCTATTCATTGAAGCAGAGGTTAATACACTTTTATTTTTACAACTTTGTGTGGATGGCTTGGTATTCTGACATGATCAACAATGTGACTTTCACACGTAAATAAGAAGGTATTTAAAGCCACAATTCTTAAATTGATATAAGATCTTGATTTACTAATGGAATAAGGTAATTTATTTTGCTTATTAACTGGTACACTTACTAGCTGTGATGTGTTAAGAGTGACTAATATGAGCATTACAATTAATTTAAGGATTGTGGCTATAAAAATGGGTGGCTCCAACATTTTCTTTTTCAGAAAATACTGCTTTTGTTTCCAGAATTCAAATATAGTAATACATTATGCGCCGTTTTCAAATGGGGTAAAATGCATTTGTTGCATGTTTGATCTGCAACGGTATTAAAATAATTTTAATGGTATTGGAGTGCATTAGCCTTTTATTCACTTGTCGTGTCAATTTATTGCCTCCTGTGTCATTTCTTTGGAGTCATTTTTGTTTTAAACAAATACATTATAAAACGGCAGGTGTTGTGTGACCAACATGTTTATCCCACCCCTTGAGTAATCCCCCTTTGAAGAATTAACCATTTACCAGCCTACATCTTTCCCTAAACTATAATATTTTTTGATTTCATGTAGCAGCAGCAGCAGCTATAAGGCGATCAGTTTTTATAGTTCGCTGGATTCAATGCAAACATTTTAAGTCCCATCATGAAGCCCTTCAGTTTATTTTTTTATATGGTACGACACAGATTTCAAATAGTTTGCTCAAGAGACCAGAACAAATGACGAGTAGGATGTGTTCATTTAAATTACTATTCAGTGGTAGCCACACCCTGGTCCAGGCTATGCAAATTGTTACCCAAACCAAATCGGAATATAAAAGAAAAAGAAGGAATTGTTAACCTGTATACGTTCCAATATTGTGACTAAAAATATGTGACTTAATAGGGTAATTGCATTTTGGTAAGTATGTTTGGCTATGTTACGGTCATGCCCCTTTTAACTTAAATTATGAGAAACTAACCCATTGAGTTAGGCTCCCCATAATTATTAAAATAATCCAACTCCTACACAGAGCAAGGCATATAACCACTCCTTTTTTTTCTTTTGGCAATTTCAATTTTCTTTAACATGTTTGAGGTTAGTTTTTAAAAGGCTGGATGATTTTAAAGGTAGGATAATCCAAAAGGATTTTTTTTTTCCCCCTATGGTTTGCCCCATCTATCAGATTTCTTGGTGGGCTGCTTCTATTGCTCTGTTTGTTCGGTTACTTTGGGTTAATACAACATACATTGGGCAAATCCTTGCACCTACACCCCAGGGGGAATTGGGTGGGTGTGTCAACATGCAAAGTAATTCTCAACAATTCTTCTTAAGATGCCTGGTGAGGTGAACTCATTGTTTCTTAATGAGGTATTCTAAATGGCCCATGGGATATATATTTTCGGATTACTTTCTTCCACTATCCTTCCTCAACCCCTAATGGTGATGATCCAAGTTTGTTATGCCTTCCTCCATGCCACAAGAAAGAGTTGTTGAACTTGTCATTACTTATAGGGAAGTCCCAACAATTTCTCATCTTGGTAGAGCCATTCAAATTTTATACTACAGTATTTTGCATCCAATCACTGCCGTATGAGTGCGAGAGAGGGATCATCTATTTTTAGCTATTTTCAAGCAGCCATTTTTTTTGCAGGGTCATTTGGAGTATTGCAGAACAGACAAACAGTTGATTTAAAAATAACTGAATGGATAGATTTTCCCCCAAGCAATTGCGTTCTCTGTTTGGGTGGTTAGTGACTCTACATTCTTCCGTTTCCTTCTGTTGTGGTTTGGGGTTTTATTCTAACCCAGTTTGTTTTTCAGTGCCACCGCTTATGGCTCTTGTTTCTGCAAGGCGGTTTAGTGCTACCATGTCAAGAGGATGATTTTAAGAACATACTATGTAATAAAATACGAAAAGAAAAATGACAATAGAAAAACGTGCATTGTGAATTATTGCATCTTTGTCTTTTTTTTAATTAAGTTATACTACATTGGCTGTTTCATTGATTTGACACACATCCATTTGACATACGTTTCCTCTCCTGGTCTATCCCTTCTGCTTGGCTGCTGTTCTTTCACCTAGATGCGCTGCTGTGAAATAGACTGGCCTTGTGCAGGCACATGACAAACTGGGTCACATTTAGTCATTTCCTAGTTGAAGCTAGCATTCCCAACCAAATCAAAAGCAGCTACAATGCATTTTAATATTTTTTGATAGATTCATTTGGTGATTGAGATTTGCTTATCAAAATGCTTTTACCGTGATATGGAGGGCTTTTTCCTTACCTGTGAATGTTATACACACAGCATTCTAGTAACCTTGCTTTCCAGCTATGATTTTATATGCGGCCTTTTTGAGTGTTTATCCTGATCACTGTAGAGGGGGTTGTCAGCATTAGAATGACTGCAACTATTCAAAGAACAGTTGCAGATCTGTCAAATGCCGTTTCCAGACATTCAGATGTAACTGGCATATTATTAATGCTCCAGTTCTGATATATTTCCATTTAATTTTGTAAAGGGAATCAAACTAATGTGGATGGGCTGCTCCTGCCGGCTGTTATGGTCTTTCCACCATGAGTCATCAATCTTGGGTTCATAACTTGCAATTTGTGTAATATTGGTTTGCCTTCACGCCTAACTTTTTTTAATTACAATGTTTCATTTTCAGCTCATTTGGTTTGACTAGGTTAGTGGCTTGTTGGCAGATTTTGGCACATTGTGATACAAGTTGATGGTTCTGGCTAAACCCATTTTTGCGTCGACTGCAGAAGACGGAAGTAGTGTATTTATGCAGAAGTATTTATGTTCCGGAGCTGGCCAGATTTTATTATCCTAGATCAAGGCCACCATGTTGTTCTGAGTTCAACCTCATTTTAGCAGTTACCTCTGAACTAGCAGCTGGAATAGCGTTTTGTACATGCTTTATCATAAGGAGGCATAATATTTATTTTCTTTCCTCGTTCCCTGTTTTTATTACATTTTTGTTTTTATGAGCTAGGGTTTACGGGTATGTTTGTGGGCATTGTGCAATAACTACCAAATATAATAAACCCTGAACTTGAAATTGTAGCTTGTCATTCTTGTGTGAAATTCACTTTGTTGATCTTAGAGGGTTTGTTTGTGTTTACAAGTGGTGACTTGCATGTGTACATTATGATCCATGATTTCTGGAGAGACTGGCTGAATTAACATTACATCTACACTCTTATTTGCAGATCAAGGCAAAAAACTATGACAAGGTAGAAAAGGTAAGTCAATCAACCGTCATTTTAAATCCCATGACGCCTAGGTCACAATGATTGCTTTTCCTTTTCTTCAATCACTGCATCCATCTAATCAAATTTTCCTATGCAAATCAACCATGTACAAAAATAATTAAACCAAACTCAAGTTTGTTTGATTTCAATAGTAGCTGTATAAATAACCTGTACTTTAATTGCACTATTATGAATGGAGTCGATTGTTATTTCTTTCCATGTGTTGGAATCATTGAGAATAAACGTCCTGTATTTTGACTGGATCTGTTGGATCACTTGCATTATCTTACACGAATGGCAAAACCTGCATGAAATGTTTTAATCCAGAATTATTTAAAAAAACATTTTATATACAAGTGGGCCTACTTCTATACACACAAATATGACAACATATTAAGTTGCACGTTTGCTTAAACAATGGAATTCAAAATGGTCAGACAAATGTATCCATATGATAAACATAATGTAGCCTTAGCTCTAATTGTATCATTTTACATTAAAAACCGAAGATAGAAATTGTATTAATTTCAGTTTTGTAATGACTGAAATATATCAAAGCCTACGGTCTACCGACGGTAGCTATTTATACAAATTACATTTTCGCAATTGCAATATAACCTTTATTAATGGATAGGGGAAAACCAATTAATCAAGGGGTGTGTTTTCCTTTAGGGTATCAGTTCCTGCAGTCAAAGCGTGGGCAAAGGAGAAATTATAATGCTGTTGATAAATTATACATTCTGTCACATGAAGTCATCGAACATAAACACAACGATCCCTTCTCATGGTGTAAGTCTCTTGTACGTGTTCCGTTTCTCCGCTCTCCAGCTGTTTCAGAGATGTCTGATGAAAGTCCTGCACATCGATCTTTGGAAGTGCTACCTGGCCTATGTACGGGAAACCAAAGGAAAGCTGCCAAGCTACAAGTGAGGGTCCCAGCTGCTGCTCCGTTTCATGGTGTAGGAAGGAAGGCCCCTTCAACCGATATTCAATAATATTTATAACATGGTACTTTGTTTGGTTTGCTCTAGGGAGAAGATGGCCCAAGCATATGACTTTGCCCTTGATAAAATTGGCATGGAAATCATGTCCTACCAGGTAAGAATCTTTTGCTAAGAACTATGACCTAATGGTGCACGTTGTTGAAGAATTTTCAGTCTAGTTAGTAGGGTGTTTGAATCCCAGCCTAAAAGTTCTGGCTTTAAACCCCAATGTCCACACTAACTAGGCATCCTTGACCATGATGATGACCCCTACCTGTGCATTAATGTGGTGCATGTATCGTAAAAAGATACTGGCAAGTCCAAATAATTGACTAACTGGTAAACAATGACCTTCTCCTACAGATATGGGTGGACTATATCAACTTCCTCAAAGGAGTGTAAGTACATTTAGAGAAAACATATTTTCTGTGTAATCTCTCGAATGTTCACTTGGCATTTTTCATTGCTCAGTGGGCCCCATCATACGTTTTCGAATTCCAGCCATGGTTAACGTTGTTTATGTGTTTACAGCGAGGCGGTGGGTTCATATGCGGAAAACCAGAGGATCACAGCGGTGCGGCGCGTGTACCAGAGGGGCTGTGTCAATCCCATGATAAACATCGAGCAGCTCTGGAGGGATTACAGCAAATATGAGGAGGTGAGGGACACGCACACACACTCGCGCATTCAGGCTTTCTCGACCCGCAGCTCGGCCTGAACCGATATCCAAACATATTACTAGAGCCTCGGATGG
Organism: Gadus chalcogrammus; assembly: GCF_026213295.1. NCBI lineage: Eukaryota > Metazoa > Chordata > Actinopteri > Gadiformes > Gadidae > Gadus > Gadus chalcogrammus. Next base: position 8,510,541 of record NC_079425.1, on the reverse strand, counting down.
ATTATGGGCAGTGGCCTGAATCAAAATGACCTCTGACCTTTTGTGCTTTATAACCAGGGCATCAACATACACCTGGCCAAGAAGATGATTGAGGATCGCAGCAGGGACTACATGAACGCCAGGAGGGTGGCAAAGGTGAGGTGTAGCAGTTGGACCTCCAACGCAACCGGAATGCAGTCCCGTGACCGATCTGCTGTAGCTGCATCGTCTCCGCCGTCGTCCATTGTTGTAACATCAACGGCTGTGTATCCTCCAGGAATACGAGACCGTGATGAAGGGGCTGGATCGGAACGCTCCCTCTGTGCCCCCTCAGAACTCTCCACAGGAGGCGCAGCAGGTGGAGATGTGGAAGAAGTACATCCAGTGGGAGAAGAGCAACCCGCTGCGCACAGAAGACCAGACCCTCATCACAAAGAGAGGTGATTGGCCCGCTGCCAGCCCCATCTGCGGTCCAGCCTCTGGTTGATGTGACAAAGGGCAGGGTAGCGTAATGACCACCAAAAGGCTCCGTGTTCAAACCCAAATGTCCAGTCTATAAAGGGCAGGTTGCGTTGTTTAACATTGCCTGCTAAATGGTTGATAAGTGTGTGTGCATAAATACAAAGAATAGATTGGAACAGTAGGTACATCTGCAAAGATAATGATAGATATTGTCATTTCGTTCTATAAAAAAAGCCACCAGGATGTTATCCAACACGAGGGTATTACAACGGTCGGTCTCGATAGATGTGGTCCTCTGATTGTTCTCCTGTTCCCCTCATGCAGTGATGTTTGCCTATGAGCAGTGCCTTCTGGTGCTGGGCCACCACCCTGACGTCTGGTACGAGGCCGCCCAGTACCTGGAGCAGTCCAGCAAACTGCTCGCAGAGAAAGGGGTGAGAGACCACCACCAAAGCTTTTATCTGCTCAGTCTGTAAAGTGTGGTGTTGTCGGCTTCCTCGGTTTAGCGTTTTGTTTCGTCTATCGAATCCTCTTCTGCTGGCGCGAGCGGTAGATGCACCCCTCCCCCCTCCTCTTGTTCTGACAGATGTCCAGCAGACCTAGCCCATGTCGGGCCAATCGCCAACCCTTTATCTATTATGGGGTTGTTTGGACAAAAGAAATTGCCCGTTTTTTGCCATTCAAGATTTGACTCTGCGATTGACTCCGTAGGACATGAACAACGCCAAGCTGTTCAGCGACGAGGCGGCCAACATCTACGAGCGAGCCATCGGCACCCTGCTCAAGAAGAACATGCTGCTGTACTTCTCCTTCGCCGACTACGAGGAGGTGGGTGTCGGCGACCGCCCGGATGTCAGAGCACGTAGACACAGACCGTCCCTCTCACTTTGCTCACGTTGACGTGTTCTCGCCCATCAGAGTCGCATGAAACACGAGAAGGTCCACAGCATCTACAACCGCCTGCTGGGCATCGAGGACATCGACCCCACGCTGGTGTACATCCAGTACATGAAGTTCGCCAGGAGGGCGGAGGGCATCAAGATGGGCCGGACCATCTTCAAGAAGGCCCGGGAGGACCTCCGCACGAGGCACCACGTCTACGTGACCGCGGCCCTCATGGAGTACTACTGTAGCAAGGTGAAGAAGCGACTGGGAAGTCCGAAGGGACATTCTGCCGCAAAGCAGTCAAAAAGTCCCCGCTCGCATGCGGCCTTGCAGTCGTTGCGTTTTATGGTATTCTCTGTGACTCTGTGTTAATCTGTGTTTTTATCTTGTGTCATCCATTAAAGGATAAATCTGTGGCCTTCAAGATATTTGAACTTGGTCTGAAGAAATACGGTGACATCCCGGAGTACATTCTTGCCTATATCGATTATCTCTCCCATCTCAACGGTAGGTTCTGTTGGCATTGCAGCACTTTCCCCCAATGACCCTGTTGTAGAAAGAGGGCTCAGCATTTTGTCCCTGTTTGTGTTTGACTTGTTATTCTGTGTGACTTTCCCTTCTAGAGGACAACAACACTCGGGTTCTGTTTGAAAGAGTGCTCACCTCAGGAAGCATGTCACCCGAGAAATCAGGGTAGGATTTTTTATTTTCTCATTAATTTCCTGGGAAATGTAAATCCAATGTTCCTGTGTGAACACCATGTGTTGATCGTGACGTCCCCGCTCTTCGTTGTCCGTCGCTTCCCTTCCAGAGAGATCTGGGCTCGCTTCCTGGCCTTCGAGAGCAACATCGGAGACCTGGCCAGTATTCTGAAGGTGGAGCGCAGGCGTTTCACAGCCTTCAAGGACGAGTACGAGGGCAAAGAGACGGCCTTGCTGGTCGACCGCTACAAGTTCATGGACCTCTATCCTTGCTCCGGCAGTGAACTCAAAGCCCTGGGATACAAGGTGTGCAAAAGAGCCAGGCTGCGACCGACGCATCCAGAGAAGTTCTCCTGCGTCTTCGACTGCAGGTGCCGGCTTTTTTTCGATGACCGTGTGTTAATAACGCTTGCTTCCTCCCCAAGGACGTGTCCCGTGCGAAATACGCAGCGCTGCTCCAGGAGGCGGTGGTGACCCCCTCGACGCCCGCCCAGAAGGACGAGGCGGATCGCAAACCTGAGTACCCCAAGCCCGACACCAATCAGATGATCCCCTTCCAGCCCAGGCACCTCACCCGTACGTAACCCCTTCTCTATCCACCCCCCTAAAGTTGTTGAAAAGGGGAAATACATCCTCACAGTGAAAGTCCTTTCTGCATGTCGGGGATAAATTCCTATTGTTCTTGTTGCCCCGGTCAGCTCATCGGCGGCTCGTCGGCAGTAAGCCGACGAGCCGCCTAGTCATTAGCATAGTGCACGACGCTCAATCACAACACTACGGAGCATGTCAAATTGTATTCTGATCATGTCGCCCCACAAAGTCCACCTTGATTCCCTTCCATTGAAAACTGATCTTTTTTATTTTAAGCTCCTCTGATCTTCTTCTCCGCAGCTCCGGGGCTGCACCCTGTCCCAGGAGGGGTGTTCCCCGTTCCTCCGGCGGCTGTGCTCCTCATGAAGCTCCTGCCTCCACCCAGCTGCTTCTCTGTGAGTTTGACACTTTGCCAGCCAGGTCTTTCGTAAAGCCAGCGCTTTGTTAAAGGACGACCTGGGGATTATTCAACCCAGTACCTTTTTGCCCCCCCCCCCCCCATCGTCTTGGTCCAAAAGACTAATGCGGACAAGCAGTTTGGAAACTGGTCCAGTATTGCAACAAAAAGTCTGCAGTCATAATCCGCGAAAACTGGCTGCATTTGTTATAATTGTCTGACATTATGGAAAGGATCCTTAGAGTAATTCAACTTTTTTCTTTGCTTTCGCTTGATCTCTCTTTTGAGTCTGGTTTTCATGATGAAACACTAGAGACCCTTGCAGGAAAAGCTTTGTTGGGTGGGACGACAGAATGTGTACCTTGGGTTTACCTTAAAGATTTGGCTGAAGGTGGATTGAGACTGTAATGACATAGGAACATTTACCAGCGAAAATTCTCAACATAAACAAACGAAACCAAATCAAGCAAAAAAAAATGTTCTCAAATTTTATAGAATATAATCCGATTCAGTCATTGGCAAAAACAAGCACTTTTAGAGGTCCTACATTGACGAGGCGCTATTGCCCCCAAAGGATTACGTTACAGCCCTTTATTGCACATTACGGCTGCAGCGCCTTGTTCAATACTGGACCGAGTGCAAAGATTGTTGTCAACATAATTCACTTGGACCCAAAATGATGGGCGAAAATAGGATCCAGGTTGAAAAATCACCCAATGATCCTTTTAGGCTCCCTCTAAGGTGGTGGCTCAACGAGATAAGGAAGCGGGTCAACATATGTTGTATTGTATCGTTGATGAGTCTACTTGTTTCGCCGCAGGGTCCCTTCGTCCAAGTGGATGAAGTCATGGAGACCTTCAGGAGATGCACACTTCCTGAGAGTAAGTTATCCTCTTTATGTCCTTTATTCTCCCGCTCACTTGGTTGTTGTTTTAAATGTAACAAGCTGCTTTGAAAATTGGCCTCTTGTGACGTCACAAGTGGGCGTGCCCACCTAGATGTGTGCTGTCTACCAGCCTACCCAGTGGACTGTAGCAAACGTTGCTCATCTGTCCGTCATACGTCTAGGTGTACACACACACACCTATGATGTCAGAAGAGGCTGATTTTCAAAACGGCTTGTAACGGCTAATCACACTCACAGCTGGTGGTATAATACGTCACCTGTATAATCATGGTGGCTCACCTCTAACCCTCTACCCCTGCAGCGGTGGACGCGGCGGTGGAGCTGATCACGGGCAGGCTGCCGGACGCGGCAGGAGGCGAGGGCAACGGAGCCATGGAGAACCACGCGGGCGGCGGCAAGTCCCTGAAGAGACCCAACGCGGACTCGGACGAAGAGGATGACAAGGGAGCCGTGGCCCCGCCCGTGCACGACATCTACCGCTCGCGCCAGCAGAAGAGGATTCGATAGACGAAACAAAACGCTAAACCGAGGAAGCCGACAACACCACACTTTACAGACGGTGAACGCTGGCACGAATGTTAAAATAAAACGGCCCTAAAACGGAGTTGAGTGGTCCTCTGGGACCACTCAACTCGTGGTCCCAGAGGGCAATCTTCCACGTCCTGTTCTGTTTCGTATGCGTGTGACGGTATACGTTACTGTCTGTTGACTCTGTTGTTGTACAGCCATGAAAACTCACACTCACTCACTCACTCAGACTTGTGCGTTTTTGTTGCTTTGTTGTTTTTTAACAGTTTTTATTTTTGAAAACATGACCATATACTGTACAAAGCTTTTAATTCCATGGGGTTTATTTGGTTTTTGTTTCTCGCACACTGCTGTTTTCTGACTCGTGATGTTCAGTGGAATCTTTTTTTTTTTAAGGTAAACTTTCTCCAAATAAAAAGGGGAAAAATCAAACCACGTTCTCTATTTATTTTCACCTCCTGCACAATATCATGATTGACGGTCAATATAAATGTGTGTTATTTATGAGTTTCCACTAGGTTGCAGTATTGGTACAGACAAATGTGACATGTTTAGCTTTGTCAACTAAAGCAACATATAGTCTAATTTAACAAGATAATTTAACTGAAAACGCCACATTGCTCATTTGATATCATGAAACGCCTTGTTATAACTGGTTTAGTCAACCATTTACGTGTTGGACAGTGTAGGAATCTTAACTTTTTGATAGGAATATTGTACTGCTTTAATGTTCATTGGGTGTTTATTTGAAGGCTTATCAACTTTCACATGTTGGCAGTTATGAAGCTTAATGACTGGACTACTGACAATAACATTGGCTGATTGAACAGGGCATGAAAGTATACAAAAAATGTAAATGGCACACTTTTTCACTCCATTTAATATACTGTTATGATCTGGACATTAGGAACCAATGGCCTACGGATAATCCCACGACACAAACGTATTCTTTGAAAACCGAGGCTCCAATAGAACATCAATTTCAAGCTTACATTTTTGAGGTTACAACCAAAATAAACATAACAAAATTAGTTGTTTTTGTCATAAAGGTTGTATTTGATTGCGAAACACCACCATAAGTGAATAATCCAGTGTATGCGGCATTTGAGCCCATCCGTCCTTGTTTACATTGGTTTAACTTACCAAGAGGGGTTCCCATTTGAAGTAATAGCCTTTAAACAGTCTTTATCGCTACATTATGGTGCAATTTCGATGGTTTGGCTTGTCCAACAGAGGGGTCAAGCGTCAAAATCGGACGATGGGTTCTCGAGATATTAAATCTCATCGCCTGGGTGATGAGGTCTGTCTCATCACATTTGTATACCTCTAGTAACCTCTTTACCTTGACTCTATCTCATTATTGGCATCCAAACTTACGACAGTCCTCATAACGTTTTGGGTAATGATCCCATGTGGTAGGGCCACAAGATGATACTCTAAAACAGGTGTCTCAAACTAATTTTCACCCCGGGCTACGTAAGCATTATGTTTCCCCTCAAAGGGCCGGTTGTAAGACTATCATTTATTTCAATCAATCTCTTATTTCGTAAGATATTGTTAAATAACTGTCTCTCCGTTTGATTATTTATTCAAGTGTACAAATATACATTGCATACTGGTACACATACATTTTAAAATATATGTAAGCACATTTTTATTTGTTTCATAACAACATATCCAGGGCTGAGGCCTCAGACCACACCACTAGTTGGGAACAGGTGTCCTACTACAACCCTTGTTAAGTCAATCTAATATGTTCATATTTTATTATGATTACACGGCAACATTACAATTGGTAGAAACTGTTCAATGATTTAATTTTCTTATTCAATGAATTTGAAAAAAATTAAATAATCGAATACATTTGAAGTGCTCACGGGCCACATAAAATTAGGTAGCGGTCTGCATTTGGCCCGCGAGCCGCGAATTTGAGTCCCCTGCTCTAAAACATAGTTTATTTCAGGCAGAAGTATAACCTTCCAATCATGCTGGGTTCTAGATGTATTCTGACCTAGCCTCCACATAGTTCCTGTGTTAACCGATCTCAAAGGTGTTGTCTGTCTTTTGGTACCAAGTAAAGCCCTTGTTGTAGAGTGCATGATTGTGGAGTTATTTTTTGGCAAACACCGGAGCTAGGGATGGATGAAGAGGTAAGTATAGGAACTGGATGCTGAATCTGACCCAGCATAAGTCGGACATATGAATGTACTGTTAACTTTAATAATCTGATTTCAATCGATACCACTTCCAAGTTTTAAACAAATGCATTTTTAAATTCAAACAATTGGTTTCTGGGTTTTACACATGTATAATGCACAAAATCAATTATTATAAATGTGAGCACTTTGGATCTGTGTGTGTGTGTGTGTGTGTGTGTGTGTGTGTGTGTGTGTGTGTGTGTGTGTGTGTGTGTGTGTGTGTGTGTGTGTGTGTGTGTGTGTGTGTGTGTGCGTGCCTGCATGCCAACCAGCTGTTGATATTCACAGGTGATCGGTACAATCACTGTTGAGCAACCCAACACATTGTTTGCCCTCCTATTGGTTCTTTTGTGATTTATATTTAGATTTTAGATTAAAGCATTCACTTGGTTACTATGTTGACATAGCACTGTGTAACTGTGGATCCACAAAACAGATATGGGATAATGAACAACATTCTCAGATACATTGTCGTCTTGAGGACAGTTCAGCGGCAACTGACAGCAATACCTTTAGAATGCCTATAACTCCTGACCTGTACTCACTTTAAATTTCTTTGAATAAAAGCATATCCTAGATACTTTTGTACATTGAACAAATGTTCGCTCAAAACTCCAGACAGTAAAGATGTGAAGTCAGGGAAATGGACCAATCGACATATTGTGTGAGTTATAGAAAATCTTGGTTTTATTCTGCTCACTATGAACAATACATTTGTTTAATGGCTAGGCATTGGTTATGTTATTCCCAATTTGCAAAATAAATTAAATGCTCAACAGGAATTTATGTAAACCAATATGAGAATGTTTGCCACAAATATCTTAACAGACATGAATGTGTTGTTAACGAGTGGAAAACAACAGGAGCAGAGAACTGGACCTTTAAATAATAGATTGAGAAACCTGGGCTTGCTCAAACATGGTTAAACCGTATGTAACATACATAAACTATATGATACGTTTTCTTTTATTCCTGATGCTATTGTTGTTGCACGGCCCTTCCTAAATTTCTGACACAATTTCTGTTTCGTAACTATATGTTCGACATTCACTCACAAAGAATAGGCACACCTTCCATTTTATGCCTGTTAAAATTCCTTAATAAATTCCTTTTTCATGCAGTCAACTAAAGTCAAATCATGTGTGCCAAAATTGCCTCTACAACTAAACATTTTAAAAATTATTCTTAAATATATCCACTTCACATATGGTTGTAAAAACGTTAAAAAAAAAACTGATCTTTACATCCACTTCACATTAAACGTTTTGTTCTAGCACTTTCTTTCTTTTTTTCATCTATACATAATATACAAAAATCAATAAATAAATACCCCCCCCCCTGATGTGAGACGATCATAGGTCTGCAGTGGCCATCCTACTCCCAAAGTACTGGACGAAGATCTCGGGGTGGCCCTTGTAGAACTGTCCCAGCAGCCTCCTCTTCTCCTTGGCCGAGAGCTTGGTGTTCTCGTGGATGCTCTTCAGTAAGGAGCGCAGTTCATTGTGAGTTGTCTTCTGGGCGCTCTCTACAAAGTCCTTCCCTGTTACTCTTCTGCAATATGTGGGGCCTGAGAGAGAGATGAACCATTTGGATAAGCTATCAAGGGTTTTTTTCTTTTAACAATCTAATGTTATTGTATGACGGAATGTAAAAATGGATGGCACAAAAAAACAATCCACCAACCTGTAATGACGTCATCTGGATCTTTCCCTCTCACGATATTCAAAAGGCGATCACTAACTAACCTGTGCAACGACACAGGGATCTGGTGGACAAAAGAACACAAAAGAGTTAACATATTGCTCTGATTCAAGGGCCATGTTCCACCACGATCAAACAAGCATTATTCCAATTCCTGTTTGTTTGTCCTTACTTTAGAATTTACTTCAGCATCTATTTTTGTTTTCCTTAGCACTACTTTGTATTTTTATTGTTTTGTATTATATCCTGTGTCTTTCACTGCTGCTGTGCTTTAAAAAATGGATATCTCCCCTCCGGGGGATTAATAAAGTTGTATCTACCTATCTATCTATCTAATTCACTTCCCAGACGGATCAGTTTTTTTGTTTACACTCTGGCTTTTACCAAACTCTTTGATTGGTTCCATCCACATTAATAAGCACTTACCTTGAAGAGGTCACAGTGGTATTCCACCATGAACAGCACCATCAGATCCACTTTCCCTTTGGCCAGTCTTCTGCTGTAGATGATGGCCCCGGCGAAAGACCTCTTCACTGCCATTCTGTTCTCAACCTATTGTGGGCATACAAAAGGGTTAGCAAAGGGCCCATTTGAACAAAACACACACACGCACGCATGCATCACACAAATACAGCCGACCCTCGCTCTCATTGCGATAGGGGCTCACCTCTTTATGGAGCTTGACCTCCTCTGGTTTGGATGCGACGGCCATAAACCTCAGTAGCCTGCGTAGCTCCTCCCTGCTGCGTGAATCCTGCATCTTCAGGCACAGCTGCAGCGCTTCCACGGCCTGCTCCTTCTTTCCGTTTACTAAACGGACACACCCACGCACACATACACAGTTCACTAGGATGAATGAATTTGCAAATTAAAAGACAGCAATTAGATAGTCAAGAGATAAACTCAACACTTTATTTATATAGCACTCTTAAATACGCACTTTTCGCAAAAACATAACAATAATATGAAAAAAAAAACATACATGTAAGTCAATGATTACTAGCTTAAAAACTAAGGCTATAGCACTCGTCCAAGTTAAAAGACAGATGATGAAGACCGATATTTTGCATCCAAAGCGTCTACACGGGAAGCTGTGGACACTTTGGCTCCCTCCCTTCTTACCCAGGAGCTCCGAGATGCCGGAGTGGATGTCGAAGACGTGGTTGCTGAGCAGGGGCGGATGCTGCGACTGGCCGTAGTGTTTATCCAGCAGGCCGTAGAAGAGCCTCTTGCACTTGGGCTGGTCCTCGGAGCAGTCGGCCAGCCCTCTGCTGACCTCCACCACCAGGCTGTCGGGCAGGAACTCCAGACAGTCCATGGCCGCTCTCAGCCACTCGTCGGCCCTGCAGCGGGGGGAGAGGAAGAGGTGATGAGTGACGCCAGACAGGGATAGAGGTTTTAGAAGTGACCTTCAGATGTAATGTAAATGCATCCATATTAGGGTTAGACAGCCAGGGACAGATGGTCAGGGAAAGAAAGTTACAATTAAAACAGTTAGTGATAAACAGTTAGGGATAGACAGTAAGGAATGAACAGTTGCAAATAGACTAATAGACAGAAATAACATTTCCTTCATTAGTCTTAAAGGCCTTCATGATTCGCACAGGATGACAATTCGAATTGAGAAATTACAGGTGTTTTTATTATGTTTCCCTCAGAATGAACATTGTGCAAGCACTACCTATTGCTCATAATGCTCTACTCCACTTCATATCTATCCAGCCAGCCTGCCAACACCATAGGCCAGACACGTATCAAATCCCTTCCCATTGTGTGACCCTGTTTGGAGGTGGACAAATAGTAAGTCTGGTGGTCAGACGGTACACCCAGCTTGCATTTGGTTTTGTGCACGTATGCGTAATCATGCACACACTGCCTTTCTCTGTTATCTGTTTGTGTGCCCTGAACCTTTTCCTGGAAGGAAGGCGTGTCCAGTCGAGTCTTTTCTCTCATATTCTGTCACAAGGGCAAAACACCACTACTACATGTTATCCGCCACTAAACCCCTCTATTCTCCACAATGATTCTGACATTTCAACATTCCCGATTGTATTTCCATGTGAGAGCCATTCAGTTAACATTAAAGGAGCACTTTTCAGCCTTGACATATTTTTCCGATCATTTCGGGTCATAGGGACTAATGCCGTTATCCGCGAAAACAAGTTGCAATGTAATCCTTTCTGGCATTGGCCCCGTCAATGTATGTCCTCTCAAGGTGCTTATGTTGCCATTGACCGATCCGGTTGTTATTATAGATGTCTGACCACACATTGGAAAGGATCCCTAGAGAGAAGTACAACTTGTTTCGTTACCTTCCACCCAAACTGATGGGGAAAAACGTTCCAAGTGGAGAAATCCCAAAGTCCCCCGGCGTCATGAACCATGAATGCCAGGGGACATGAACCATGAATGGAGGTGTGAGACTCACTGTGCTTCGCTGAAGGCCTTGAGGACCTCTCGGTCCAGGTAGCTGGAGGTGTACAGGAGGTCCGGGTCGCTGTCCATGCTGTGTAGGTTTGGGCGGGGGAGCTCCTTGCCCTCCAGAAGACTCTCCAGCAGGGGGAGCTCCACCAGCTGCAGCAGCCTGAACACGGACTGCTGGCGCCACACCTGCTCCACCACTGGGGGCCACAGAGACACGGGGCTTATGGACCATGTTGCCATGTGGTCAGCGGAGGAGCGCCCACAGCAGTTCAGCATGACCACAAACATGAACACTAGAGGGTCATGCCCTCACACACACTCGCTGATGCACACAAATATACTGTATATACACACATCACACTGCAAGCAGACTGTATACACCCTCAGACACACACACATAATACTACACATCCTCTCACACCTTCCATACACACCTTGCTCTCTGATTAACTTGAATAAACTATATATACGTTTATAAATACGTTTTCTAGGATGTATTATTGTACTATGTGCTATGTGCTTTTGTGTCCCAAAGAAAAGATTGCTGGATTGGAAGAAAAGATTGATAATATATGATACTGGGAAACCAATAAAACCTTTGCAAATGTTAACTTTGTGTGATTGGTCGGGTAAGTAGACTTACGGTCCTGGGAGAGACCCAGATTGGTCATTTGAGGGGTGAGGGCGGAGTTCACGTTGAGGTTCCCCAGCATTTGCTCCAGAGATTTGTCTGTTTTGGTTGGGTGTGTGTTGTAGATGAGCGCCTGGTTCTGCCTAAAGAATCACATAATCACAGCAAGAATTGGAAACGATAAATAAACAAGGTGCTAGATCTATCTGTAACAACATAATGCAGCACACTTGTGAGTTATCATAATGGCACCATTTTGGATGAATTCATTTCTCCATCCCCAACAATGTGGATGGAGACTTAAAGGAGACCATCAGTCTACAACCAAACAGGATTTCATATTATGGCAGACATGAAACTATATTTAGGTTCCCTTATTTCCCATTACCACATTTTGGTTGGGCTTCCTTGAAGGCTGAATGGTGACTAACACGTTTAATGTACCTGGAGATTGATAATTGCCACACATCTCTGGCCCTCACATCAATTACCCTCCCCTGATCTTTCATCTCCCATACGGAGATCAGAGGTAACAGAGAGGCCTGCTTCTCAGGACAGGGCAAGAGCAGAGAGTGAAACTGAGGAACATCACAAGGTCCTCCACACGCACTCAAGCTCTTATATAACAGCCCTGCTTGGATCCGTGCTCTTGTACATTTGAATTGAAACACATAAAAAAAGGGAATGGATTTAGATGTTTAACGTTTGAGCCTCAAATTCCACAATGCGGATACTTTGAAATTCTTTCTCTGCTTCTGTACTAAACCAGCCTTTATCAATTGAAAATAAAGAAATCCCAATATTCTTTGTAAGGCAATGCTGCTATTGATGTCAGCATTCATCAAGCTCTAACTTGGTAATCGGAAGAATCAGACATGCATTAGCCTAAACTTTTAAGCCCTAAAGCCAAGCCTTTGTGGGATTTAGGTTCAACAATTCCATCCAAAAGTCATTAATGTGCTAGAAAAGATCCGGAGGAGGAGGGGGGGGTGGTGTGGGGGGGGGGGGGGATTACCGGTCATCAGGCGGGCTGTAGCCGTCCTTGCTTTGGCCTGTCCCGGGCGAGGCGTCGTATCCGCCCTCCACGGAGCTGCTGGACAGGGCGGTGCTGCCCGTGAGCACCGCCTCACTGGACTCCGGGTAGAGGAAGCGGTACAAGCTGAAGCTGCTGTCCTCGAAGGTGGCCTGCCGCTTCTCCTTGCCAAACACCCGGGTGCCCACCGCCTCGAACACGCGCGAGCAGCCGAGTCCATGAGCGCCTGGCACAGCCGCACGGCCTTGAAGCGGGGCACGTCCTGGTCACCGCAGTAGCGGTTCTGGATGACGTGCGCCAGCACCACGTCCACGGCCTCCGAGCCCAGGAAGCAGTCCTGGTAGGACTTGAGGTTGTGGCGGCGTCGCTTCACCTCCACCTGAGACTGCAGGTTGTTGATGATGCTGCTCCAGATGAAGGTCGCTCGGAACGGCTTTCCGGCAGCCATTGCCGGCACTGATGAAGAGGAGGTAGGATGATGATGGTGGTGGTGATGAAGACGATGAGGATGATGATGATGGTGGTGAAGATAATGAAGTTGATGATGATGATGAGGATGATGAGGATGATGAAGATGATGAGACAAGTGTGTGGAGAAAGGAAGATGTTGAAGGAGGGAACATGCGTAGAGAAACAGAAACAAACAAACAATGAGCAACATTTCGCAGAATATCACTGAGTGAGCCGTAACGTTGAGGATTTGTTGACTACAGTGTAAGTCCTTTGGTTGAGCAAGGCCTTAACCCTAGTCATTATCGATTAACATTATCCAGGGTTAGGGGTTGGATTCCTACAAGGGCCACTTATGCAAAGAATATATGCACTCACAGTATTGTAAGACACTAAAAGCGAGCACACCAAATGTCTTATCTTATTTATGATTACTGTGACATTGAGTGAGCCGACTAACCTAACCCTCTTTCGGGGTCGTTAGGCTACAACTAATTGTAAACATTTATTTTACGCTCGTCCTTAACCCTTTCATACATCCCTGATCAGCTGAGAAAGAGTGTCCACCTGAATTGAGTTCCCCCGCAAAATGAAAAGGACGATTCACAAAACCTACACTTGAAGAGTAGGCCTATGTGTTAGGTAAAAAAAAAGCGAGAAAGCCATCATAAATAGGAAGTGATTCCAGGAAACAAGGTGATATTATTCAAGGAAGGCCATTAGGCCATTTGGCCATCTGGCAACAGTCTTCAGTTTTGTTTTGAAGGAATACAGCAGGAAAAACCCGCAGATGTGACAACCAGTCTACATTTAGCTGAATCCCCCAGACAGACCATCTCACAGACTGCCATCACCGCTGCTCTATGAAACAATTCATCTCATCATATTGTAGCAATCCTGATCCCAAAAGCAATATCTACAACTATTGTCTCTCCCATCATGCTGTGAAATACAGGCTGGGTATAACACGCAAACTCAGAGGAAAAACACATGGATAATTAATGCCCC
>NC_079425.1:8454146-8494146 GCF_026213295.1 Gadus chalcogrammus | reverse complement strand
CACACACACACACACACACACACACACACACACACACACCATGTTTGGCAAACTGGTTGGATCACTAGCCTTGCAAAATCTTCTTTCGTGTGAAATTTCTTTCACACGAAGGAATGCCCGACTTGGCCTGAGTTGAGTAGTTGCTCTAAATGTATAATTTAGGTTTAAATTAAGAGGGTAGCAGGTTTCTTGCTACTACTGTTAACCAATTTTTTATGATAAGTTAATCTTTATAGGTGTTGCATCATTCAGAATCCCACCGGGAAGCCTTGACTTTACTAATAACAGCGTGAACTTCACATTTTCACCATAGACGTTAGTCTGCAGAGGTCATGTAATGACATGCCGTAAACGTTTGGTTTAGGGGAACGACAGGCATCAAGGGAATGTTGTAGCTACAGCAGGAAACAGGTTCCACTACTCTGGGGGAAGAGGGGGGAGGCTTGTGATGGTGTTTTGTCCACTGCTGAAAAATACATGACATAAGAATGGAGAAAGTACACAAGGTAAGTCGCCAAGGGTTGACTGAAACCGGGCAAGAGCATGGGAATATTGTTTGTGTAGCTTGAAGGTGAATAAAGAGCAAGAGAGAGTGTGAGAGAGAGAGAGGGAATAGAGAGGGAAATGGATATAGAGCAAGTGAGAGAGAGCTAGGAAGGAGTGCGGGAACCTTCTGAATGTAATCAGTAAACTTGTCAACATTCAACAAGGTCAAAGCAAAGTTATTAAAGCCTTTATAAAGCCTGCCAATTATTTACTGAAATCAAACTCTCACTTTCAGACATTAAGGTGCATTCTGTTTTATTGTAGATGGTCTCATATATAACCATAAATATTGAAAGTACTGGGGGCCATTTTCTTCAGTTGATTGCGCCCCAAACACTGAGTGAACTCAAACTGTACTGTCCCTCTAGATTCAACTACAGAAACAGCGCAGTATAATCCCTTGTTATGAATTTGCTGTTTTTGGACCTTAGACCAAAACTTTTGGCAGCATCTGTTGTGCTGTTCATCCCTGATTCCCCGCTCTCCATAAACAGCGGTACGCCTAAACTTCTTCCCTCTTCCCGGACTTATGCAATCACCCCTTCGTCTCCAATCCGCCAGAGGACTGATGTGAAAAACAAGTTGCCACAGTCTTCTAAGAGCATGTCACAGTTTAAACTGAAAAGTATAAGGAAAAAGTTGCTTTGGATAAAAGTCCCAGATACTTTCATCCAATGAGGCTTGCAGTGAATCTAGTTACATAACATAACGGAGCAGGTTGGGGTAGTGCCATCTTGCTCTGGGTTGCCTACAGGTACACTGTGGACATCGGGGTTCGAGCCCAAATATCCGAGTTAACCACCCACGAGCCCAAGCAGCATTCCCAAGCCGGAGTCCGGTAGTCCCGTCTGTAATCTCCAAAACAACAACAATCGAAAGGACTGTGTTCCGATTGTCTGCTCACACTGCCCTCTCAGTTTATCTCCCACATGCAGAGCAATGCAGCACACATTAAAATTCATAACCCCCCTTCCCGTCCTCCCCAACCCCCCGGACAGCAGACGTTCAAAAACTTTCCCTGGCATTGGTCCGGGTCGGAATCCCAGAGTCTGGTGTGGCTGAGCCTCCCCCGCCGTTGGGCCACTAACGCCACTAAATGACGGGGGGACAGTGGTGCCTCTTCACAGGGCAGCCGACAGAGCACACTGGCGCACTTGTCTTGCGCGGTGCATGATAATACGGCATTGTGAAAGAGTGGCTGCACAATCATATTTTATTCATTGACTCGTTGAACAGGGCCCAGGGACCCCTTGACTCGGTACACACTGGCGGCCACCCGTTTTTCCAGGGAATAGTTTGGTCATGAGCGCATGGATAGGTTTTTCCCGCCACTTAATCCCCACTCTCCAACCCCCCCAAATGCAATACTAGAAACTCACACATCAACAATGAGCAGGTGATTGTGAAACCATGCTCATCTCATCCTGATGTGTATCATTATGATAAAAAGTAAGCACATATAGTTTCAGTATAAGGCAACATATTCTATCAGGAAGGGAATGACTAACCAAAGGGGAGGGGCTAGATAAATCACACAATGGGATCATCATTTTTCTGTGTATTTAAAGCTAGCAGTTGTTACCCTAAATAAACGTTTGACAATCAATTTTGGGTTTCCACTTGATGACAAACCCCATAAATAATTTCCTCAAAAGTAACAGTTTCTGTATTCCGCTGCTTCCAGATCAATAATATAGCATGATCCGATTTTATGTAGTGGCTGACATCGTTGACTGAGAGAAAAATCTGCAATTTCACGATAACCACAATAAATTATGCACTGTAAAGGTGTTAGAGGAAGGCATCTCATTTTCCCCGAATGAAACTTAAATAAACAGGAAGGAATACTGATAAAATATCAAGTTCAAGGAATGAGGTCCTGTTATTAGGATATGGCAAAGACCGAATGAACGTGTGGTTAAACACACCTATAATAACATTCCTGCTGGACAAACATTCGGTCAGCGGCACACGTAATAATTCACTGGATACGAAACAAATATTACCACTCATGTTAATTAGGAAATTTATTTTCACATCAGAAAATATCTGCAGTGTACCTACACTTGAAAAGAAGATCACTTTTTGAATGCAGTTACATGATTAACGTGGTAAAGATGCAGTTTGTAAGTTTGTAGGCACTAAAAGTTCTTTACAATTACATTTATGACGGACATCCTCGCCGAAACTGAATCGTTTCGCCCATATCATGACGGACTGAAGCTTTACGATATGGTATTGAAATACAAACACCATAAAAACACATTGTGTGCATTGATAAACATTAAACAATGTGAGGGACGAGAAGTGAAACCTTCCTGGCGTCGACTAGACCTTCCATGCAACCTACAAACGGCATCTTTAGAACACAATGCTTTAGATACGGCGTCATAGTTGCAACTCATGTAAACTATGAAGAGTCCAAGTAGGAAGATCTCTCTGAATAACAATGCAAAAGCCTCTTACAAAACGTAATGAACAAGCCACTGGTATAACAATATGTGCTTCTGTGAAAAATAATTCTATTTTTTTTGATAAAATGCAGACTACACCTGTAGAGATAGTTATATAAAGAATAATCTTGTTTTGTTTTCCTTTTGCCCAGAGATAAAACAAGGTAGTAACATTACTAAAATGTTCATAAAAAGTAGAATTGGAATTGCACTGAATCCATCAGAATCAAAAATTGTGTTACAAGTAAAGGTTTTTTTTGAAAGACAAAAAGGTTTTTTTCTATACTATAGTTGAGCAAATCTTTCTTCAAAGATTTGCTATGCAAACCACTCCTAACACACCTCTTTCTTTCTTTACAAAATGTACAGAATATATAGTTTATAGAGTTTGGCACACCATTACAAAAATGGTTGTTTTACATAGTTTATATATAAATCTATGATTATACATACATTTTTTTTTACCAAAAGAAAAAAAAACACTCCTACCTAGGCCTAGGGTAACTGCTCTATTCATCTAGTGCATGCTTGTTGGTTAAATTCTAGCAACATTTTTCTAATATTTTGTTTTATACAAAAAACTGACCGTTTAAAAATACTAAACATATCATGTAACTCTATCAAAATGTCCATTTCTCTGTTGGCTTGCTACTACAGAAAAACAACACAGATGCACAAAAACACTTCCTGTCCTCCACGGGTCCAGTTGCTTTCCCAAAAAGGACTCAGGCCGGGGTGCCGGCTGCCTGGCTTCCCCCGCCGTACAGGCTTACACACCTGTAATGACGTCCCATCCGTGTGAGAACACAGGCCCGCAGTCCCTCCCTGAACGCAGGGCGGGATCACAGCCCCGAGCCACCCTTCATGCATTACACACTGGCCGGGGAGGTTGGGGGAAATCCATCCTAGAATAGGGGGGGGGCGAGGTGAACTTATCCGTTTCTTGCCACCGTTTCTCTGCGGCTATCGGCAGACCTGCTGCACTTGGTTGAGCAGTTCCCCGAAGCGCTCAAACAGCCCCTCCAGCCATGCTCCGTTCTGGAGACACTTCTGCACCGTCTCATCCTGGCCCATCGGGCCTGCCTGCACCCCCAGAGCTGCTATCTACAGGGGGGGGGGGGAATAAGATGAATAATAGGAACAGGTTGTGTGTCACTTCTTGCTACACCAACACTTAAGAAATGCACATCTGTACAATCGACAATAGAAATATCAAGTTCATTCTCTGGCTGAGTGAATGAACTAAGTATGGCTGAATGAAAGGATTAGCATGGAGTCAGTGGATGAGTGCATGAACCTCTTACCTCATCTTTACACATGAGGTAAGTGTGGTACTTGTAATGCTGCAACGAGTGGTAGAGGGAGAACCACTGGGTCTTCTGCTGGTCCACCGTGTATTCCTAGACACAAGAGCACGGCGTTACAAGTCTGCTCTGAGCGGCCACACTATTCACTCAGTAGAGCCATCTAGTGGACACGCATTGAATGTACATCACCGCCCGGTATTTTTTTAAACATTGAACAACAATGCAACACACACACACACACACACACACACACACACACACACACACACACACACACACACACACACACACACACACCACACACACACACACACACACACACACACACACACACACACACACACACACACACTTTGTGGCTCACCAGGGGAACTTTGTTGGGCATCTTAAAGGGCTTCATGGTCTTCCTGTTGTAGGCCTTCCCGCTGAGGCGCACCTTGAAGGCTGGCGTTTCCCCGTCCTTCTTTAGCTCAGTAACCACTGAGATCTCAGGGAAGCTGTCCAGGGCCGTCTGTGGAAAGGCAGCACGGGAGTAAGCTGCTGTGCTAGGCTACGGAACCGGGAGGATCCATTTCATAACCGAGTTGGGTCAATGGGAGCCAAGCCTCCATTATAGAATTATTACGATTCTTCACATGTTAAAACTTGATAACGTGCACGTAGGACCACCGTTTATGAGATCCTTAGTAGAATAATGGAGTACACAAGGCATTTGTTATGCAAAGCACCTTGCAGGTCGACAACAAGAGGGCCAAGTTGCATACATTCTCAACAAGGGTTAAGGCGGACAGATGCGGACGAGTCATTTACACTCATTGGACTGCTTATACTTTGCCACCTCGACTTCTTATTTGATTTAGAACCTTGTGAGGGTTTAGTCAAAAATAATGTGGGAATGCATTTCTCCACCCATTGCCTTCTCCCCTCCCATTAAGCACCTGTCCAGGAAAGTGACGGCACAATGGAGGCGCTGAAAGTCATGCGAGCCCAACCAGTAGACGGAGGGGGGCGCTCACCTTGAGCAGTTGTCCGATGTGCAGCTTGTGAAGCAGGTGCTTCCGGTTGTCCGTGATCACCCCGTCCACCCGCTTCATGTGGGGCAGCAGCAGCTCATCTGAAAGCATTCATCGGTCACCATCACACCTTCACCGACTGCCTCCGAAACACACGACAGACACAGGGGGCCGCCGCTAGGACGCGCGGCGCGTGGACTGACCGTTCTCCCTCTCCAGCGCCGCCAGCACGTCTTCGTCCATCGCCACGCCGACCAGCAGCTCCACGAAGCTCCGGAACGTCTCCTTCATGGTCCGCGTGTTGAGGTTCCTCGAGGAGAAGGGCAGCGGGGGCGTGAACTCTGTGTGGGGGGTGGAATAGGTCATCATAATGCCAGGCAGGAGTCATCGCAGTCCGGTCTATCTTAAGTGGCCTCAAAGTGGAACAGAAACTAAGAATGAGGTAAAGGTTAATGTATGTTTTTGTGCTCTGTTTGTCTCTACTCGCGCCCAAATCATGTACAAAGTCGACATCAAAGTTATGTTTTATAACAAATTAACTAATTCGTCGTTACCCAGTGAAGGGTTAGCAGTGTGTCTCACTTCAACGCTGCCAGGGTTAGGGGTTTGATTCCCAATGCCAAGAGGCTTAGGACAACAGCATCCCCCAAAGGGGAACCATCTATCCGTCTCGCTAGGTTTACATAGATTGAGAGAGGTTGAAACGTTTCCCCACCATCGTCGTCCCCGCCGTCTTCAGCAGAGGAGCCGGAGAGGGTGGAGGAAAACTCCTTCCACTTCCTCCTCTTCTTGGGCGGGGGCTCCGCTCTGGGCTTGGGCTGCTTGGCCCGCGGCTTCTGGCCCAGGGCCACGGCGCACGGCCCTATCGACAGGCCCAGCAGGGTCTTCACCTGGGCTCCCCTGGGTGGCAGAACAGAAGAGGGTGACACCAGCTCTAGGGCCTTATACCTTGGGCGATGGCGGACGTTAGGCCACAGGGACGTGGCTCTCTGTGCGCCGGTTACCGTAGGGAGCTCATGGGCTTGCAGCGCGGCTTGCGGCTGCACACACGCACATACTCCCGCTTGTTGACTGTGTCGAGGAACTTCACGTACACCCGCTGGTACATGGTCTTCGCGTCACCGAAATATCCAAGGTACTGCAAGCAAAGAAATTATCGACAGACCGTTGGTGATGAGGTCGATAACGACTCAATTTAACCATCTTTATTTTAAGCCATGGTGGTCAATTTATTTTTAGAAATTTGTAGAAATTATTTTCAGCATAGGCTTGAAACAAGCCTCTCCAATAATTTCCGTCAGCCAGAATAAAACGGATGGCATACCTGCCTGCAGGCTAGGCAGACCTATTACTAAAGTTGGCGAGCTGGTTAAGTGTTGGGGGATCGGCTTTAGAAGGAGGCCTGAAGGTGTGGTGGAATACTAAATATAGTTCCAAAAAACATCTCTCTGAAGGCCTACCCTGGCTTTATGTATACATTTTATGAAACAATAAGAAATGTATGCAAACGTGCAAAATTATGATTAAATTAATGAATCAAAATACACAAAATATTAAAGTGCAAACTACTCGCAAACCACAAAGTCCTTTTCTCAACTGTGAGCGAAATGTCACCTCGCTCACAGAGGGAGCTGCGTGCGTGGGTTTGAACCTACACTGTTTGTGGCGGAGAACACCCGCTTCCGGTCTCTCAACTCCGGAACAAACTTCTGCAGCAACGCCTTCTGAACCTTCCAGATGGATGGAGGCTCCCGGCCGGCTCTCATGGTCAACTGCATACACAAAGGCACAGACAGACACACACACATCAACCTGTATTTACGGGATATACATAGCCTCATGTCTCATAGATCAATTCACCTCAGTGAGATTCAAAGATTCAGTTTCCAATATTTGTATGCCTCGCCCTCCCAATGATTCACTTTTATTGAGCCCCAAATTAATTGTTTGCATTCTAGTCAGAAAAATAACTAGAAAGAATGCTATTGCAAAATAAATATGCTCATCGTGTGTCCTTCTGTGCAAGCAACTACAAAAACGACGATTTCCCTCGTCGTACCTTCAGGTTCTCTATATCCTCGTTGCGGACCACGAACTCGTCCCTCTCCCGATACATCCCCTCTCCGCCGCTGTCGGAGAGCTCCTCGTCCGTCAGCCCCTCGATGGCCACGCCGGATAGCTGGAGGGCCAGCTGGCCGGGGAGGGAGTCCTTCAAGCCCTCCGACACAGGAGAGCGCTTCCCCCCCGACGAGGCGTTGGTGGTCGTGACGGCTTTGGGGGGAGCAGTCGCCCGCGCCACACGCGTCTCGGAGATGGCCTGCGGCATGCTGGGAGCTTGGTCTTGTTTCATCATGGAACAAGGGGCTCTGATGTCTGGAGAAGGACAAGTTTGGACGAGTTAATGCCGCACATTATAGCACAGCACTGCAGTTGCGCCTTGATTAAATGCATCATAGCCGTTTGTTTGAGGATGCTTTATGTCGTGAAGGCCTTAATTTGACGCAAGATGAATTGAAATGAAAAATTGCCCTTCTGTAACCAACATTCTGTTTGAGTTGCACCAGTGCACATAAGTTCAACGTTTCTAACGATGATGACTAAAATTATTTCGCTCCTAATTTTTTTGAACAGGGTTCCGATCTTCAGATTACACAGTACTTAATAACAAACATTCTGTTCTCAAGGCAGTGGTCAGCCAAAGTGTTTTACTACCTGGCCTTGGCCTCCGGTCGGACACCTCGTCCAGGGCCGACAGAGCCGAGCTGATGCTGTTCCGCAGGGCTTGGTTCTTCCCCGTGCTGTCCTCCTCGTCCGAGCTGAACGACGGCAGGGTCTCCAGGTTCTTGTGGAGGTCCTCGTCCAGGCGTTTGTGATGACCGCTGCCGCCGAGGCCCTCGGGGGACATCAGGGGCCCCCCAGGGGGAAGCTGGGGCCTGCTGTTCAGCGGGGGCGGGGGGCAGGCGGGCGGCTTGGAGGAGCTGGAGGGCTTCCTGGGGCGACTGACTGTCCGCGCGGGGCTGGGCGAGTACTGCTGCTTGGGGCCCGATTTCAGGAAGTCCAGGAAGGAGCCGATGAAGCCCGTTTTGACCTCGGGCTGTTTCTCCTCCACCTCCCGGATCTTCTGCCGGATGCGCTCCTGCTGCTGATAGCCGTCGTACGGCACGCTTGGCGTGGACGAGGACGACGAGCCGGTGTCGCTGCCGCGAGAGTTCTGCCGCTTGGCGGGCCCGCCGCGCTTCACCAACCGGCACGGCCCGCTCTCCTCCTCTTGGGCGGTGGACTTGCTGCGGGCCTTCTTTTTGGGCAAGCCGTCCGGGCCATGACACTCCATCAGGCCGTCCTCCCTTTTGATACCTTTACCCGGGCCACTGTTCTGGAGGCCGGAGGTGTCAAAGACCTGGCTTGCCAGATGGTAATCGCTCTCCGATATACCTCGGTCGACGTTGGGGTTCAGGTCACAACCGCTGTTGGTGTGAACGGAATGACCCTGGCAGTCTGCGGTCGAGTGACCTCCGTTTAGTGTCATGGCCATGGTCTGGGAGTTAGTGTTGGCCATGATAGGCTGTTGTGCTGTGGAGAAGCTCGGGGACATATGCCTCACATCCAGCGTCTGGAAGTGACCCTTGGAGTCTATTGGGTTTGCCATTTCCCTTTCCATGGCGGACGTAGCTTTGACAAAGTCCTGCGGTGTGACACCACAGGCCACCACTGTGGCTGCCAAAATGTCATCGACATTGGACAGAATGTTCCTGTCGTCCACCATCAGCATGGAGTCAGGGAAGCAAATGGAGTTCAGGGTGAATTGGTTTTTGGCATCGTGCGACTGGTGGTTCACAGCCTGGCTGTAGTGATCTTTCGATGGCTGGATGAGTTTAGACGAGTCTGTGCCCCCCGAGCCCTGTTCTGACAGCACGGCACCCTGCCGACTCTGGGCATCAGTGATGCCGGGGTTTAGCATTTCTCCGTCCATGTGGGGGTACTGTACTTGAACGGAGCCTGATGCCTGTGTGGACAGCATGTGTGGCGAAACCACCTTTGAGGGGTTCTGAGTGTGGTGGACCAGGGGCTGCTGCTGCTGCAGCATAATCATCTGGTTGTGTTCAAGGGTAACCTGAGAGTTAGGAACTCTGATGAACTGGGTCTGGGGTTCAGTGTTCTGGCCCTGGTCCAGACCCTGGTTCTGGTGGTTTTGCTGATGCGTTTCTGGAGATTTGAGGAGGACAGAATGTTGTTTGAGCTGCTCTGCATTTAGGCCCAAATGTGAAGAGATAATAGTCGAGTGTGTCGTTTTGGGGTCAGTCGTTCCCTGGCTACTGCCTAACTGGATGTGCTGTTGGTGATAAGAGTCCAGCCTTTCTTCCTTCACCTGGACCATGTTGGTAGGCTCCAGTCCCATGAGATGATCCTCACGTGAATTGCTCCGGATGACACTCTGCGTTTTGTAGCGATCCTCCATTTTTGACACAACATAAACAACATTGTTGTGGGCTGACATATTGCTGTGGGAATTGGTCTCCATGGAAACCTGCAAGTCCTGTATGGGAAGCTCTTCTAATTTGTGCTTGCCATAGATGACCTTTAGTTCCTGTACTGAAGGCCTGATATTGTTCTGTAACTGTGACTGTGAATGAGCAGCTGCAGAGTAACTGGCCAACGGAGCAGACATCAGGTATTTCTGGGACTGGGTTTGGGGTTGGGGCTGGTTGTCATCAGTTTTCCCTCCCACTGGTGACTGCATCAGGGTGTAGCCCTGCGTAGAATTAGACGCGGGCAGACTGTGGGTAACCGTGGACGGGTACGGGGAGTTCAAAGACTGTCCCGGGACATAACTCTGCGACTGAGGGAGGGAAACTTGCCCCTGCGACTGAGACGAGTACGTTACGCTAGGAGCCCCCTGGGCGTGGGAGGAGGAGTAGCTCTCCGACAGATTGCCCTGACACAAGGCATGGACGTGGGTTCCATACTGAACCACTTGCTCCTGGCTGAGACCAGGACTGGAGGAGTAGAGAAGTGTCTGATTAATAGAGGCAGAATGGCTGGAGAATGTAGGAAGAGTTGTGTAAAGGGAAGGCAGCTTGTCGGAGTTGGATGAAACGGTTTGGGGCTGGCTGCGGGACGCAACGTAGGATTGAGGGAGACTGGTGGAGAGGAGGCTGGGCAGATCCACCGGCTGTTGGTTTGCTATGACAGAGTTCTGCTTGTGCCCAGGGGAGGAATAGCTCTCGGGAGATCTTCCTGGCAGGCTCTGGGTGTGTCCATGACCCTCTCTGCCTGCAGGAGGATGCTTGGAAGAACAGTCTTTTGCCTTGGCTGCCAAAGAGGCTGAATAGGCTTGGGTTCCTGACTCTGCTTTGCTCTGCTGGGCACCATTGGCACCCTGGGAAGAGCCTTCCACTGTGGGGGGGCTGCAGGAGACTGTAGAATGATTGGAGGGGTCCTGTTGGTAGGACATCTCCGTTCCACTGGCTGCGCCCAAATACCCCTCTAACGAGTGCTGAGAGCTAGTGAGTTGGTCTGCAACCGTGTGGCTACTGGAAGGCCTCTGGAGGTGTTTGATCACACTACATTCTCGCTGAAGCGCTCTCTCAATAGAGCCTGAGAAGACTGGGGCTGCATACGGTTGAGAGGTGGTGTGGGACACAGGCAGGGGAGAGGACAGTAGGCTGAACTGGGGCTGTAGAAGATGGGGGGCGGACTCCTGGGCAGAACGATAGGTGGAGGACTGAATGGGCAGAGCAGTGCCTAGGGTGGGAGAAGAGAGATGGTTGAAGGCCAGGGCCGTGGGGAGGACAGTCTGGCTGGATTTTAGGTGGAGGAGGGGATCGTGGTGAGAGAAGAGGCCGTTGGTGGAAGTGCTGAAGGAGGCCGGATCCTGGAGGGCCAGAGACGGGGTGGAAGCATAGCTCCTCGAAGGGAAGGCACCAGTGTGCTGATAAGAGAGGGTGGCGGGCGAGGGGAAAGTGGCTGTTGGAGGCAGGGCACCGGTCAAGTACAGCTCTGTTGTCGAAGAGTTGGTGCCTGTATGAAAGAGAAGGAAACAAAGACTGGATGAGGCCTGGAAAGTGAAACTGAGATCAAGCAAGCCATAGAAAATAATGGTTTTATTCTGCAAGGATTTACGTTGCAGACTCCCAAATAGTAGCCAAGTGCAAATCAAACGATGGTCATTGTTATAAATAGGGATCAAACAACACAAAATTCCTTGTGCGATACGTTATCAGATATTCATACTCATTTGAGTATCCAATGCTCACCGGCGGGCCATGAAGGTGTCCTGAAGGGGGGGAGCAGTGAGGCACTAACAGGACCAGCCTGAAGGCTTCTGGACTCCATGGCGGACAGGAAGCTCATGATAGAAGTTTCAGAGGTATGACCACTTGAGTCAAACACTCCAGGGAGACCTGAAACAAAATAAACAGATGTATCAACACGGATAAGTCATTACTGTGATGCGCACAACATTCATTGATCTAAATGTTACCATTAAATCAAAAAGCTGTTACTACTATAAACCAAATAGAGAAGACATTGTTAATATAAACCGGGTGGAGGAGATGTTGCTACTATGAACAGGGTGGAGGAGTTGTTGCTACTATGAAGAGGATGGAGGAACTGTTGCTACTGTGAAGAGGATGGAGGAGATGTTGGACCTGTGGGGTGGGGAGATGTGGTGTACGTGGGGAGCTGGTGGGAGGAGACATAGCTTGGTCGCTGGAGGAGATCTGTGTCAAGGTGTGCTGCCCCATAACCGGAACTGAAAATAGAAAAATACAGAATATCAAAAAGGTTAAGATAATACCAACCATGTCTCAATCAATATAGACTTGCATAAAGTAAGAGTTTGGCATCTCTCTCCTATGATAGAAAGAGAGTTGTTGATTCTATGCTGCTTGAAAAAAACATTTGACTATGTTTGATGCATCAGCTAAACTGTACTACTACAAATTAATAACTTCATTTAAGAAAATAAGTTATAACGAATCAGCCCCAGCAGCCCTTGGCTGAGATAAATCGACCACAATTTGAGTTACTTTTATGGACAATTGTACATCTTATTAGGTCGAAAATATAAATATTGAAGCCTAATATTAAGAATGTTGCATTAAAGGGACGGGATGCTGTTACAGTACCCAGGACGGAAAACATCTGTCATAGTGCAATGTAGCTGATAACAACTACAATGTAACGGACCATGTACGTTTGAAACAAGGTAAAAGGTATACAAATGTACTTGTTGGCCTATTTTCTTCCTAATACGTGTACTGCAGTCCTCAAGATGTGGCTTCAGAAGGCAACAAATAAATAAAACGGTGTGCCCTTCATGCCAGGAGGCATCCGTTGAAATGCTCGAGTTATCTGCATTAAATTCGTCCCCTAATCAACACACACACACACACACACACACACACACACACACACACACACACACACCACACAACACCCACACACACACACACACACACACACACACACACACACACACACACACACACACACACTAAACGTAATTCAATTAAATAAAGGAACAACAAATACAAATTGACATGTGGGCTTAACTCCATATTGCCATTTACATTTTGCTAGGAATCTCGTGCGGTAGACTTAACAGAAATAATTAACATTTTGCAGAACGAAACAGGTTACGTGAATAAAACCAAAATAACATCAGGCCACAAAATAGATCTGGTGATCCACACAGTAAAACAAAGTTGGTGTGATTCCAATACTCGCAAACTATAAGTGTGTTTCAATGTAAAAATACTGTAACCCGACAGCCTACACTGGTATGCAATAAAGAAACGACACTTTAAAAATACGTCTAAATATAGATGACCAAAACGCTTATATGTCCATTAGATGTATAAACAGAACTGCATCAATCTGCCAAACTACCAATACTACCAGGTAGCGAAACATATTTAACAAGATGCACCGAACATACCGGGGCGATATTCTACCCGTGCAACTGCCAAGTATAGCCCCAACTTGTTTACAAAGGGGTTAATGGACGTTTAGTCTCCGTTGATATTAGCTTTACTAACTTTACGCGTATTAGCAGTACGCTAGCCACATGAGCTAACGTCTGGGAAAGGTAGCCATAGAAAGGTGATTACCGATGTGTCCAGTTTTCATAAAGAACAGACACATCCATTCGTTAATTAATTTGAACTTTAAATTCCTGATAACCGTAGCCGAATATTGTCCTAATAATGAAACCCTTTCTTCGCTCGTTGCTAGGCCGCCTAACACCGACATTTTCTTTAGAAGGTGACGCGCCCTCTCCTTCATCTTTTACCTTGACTTGATACTCGATGTGCTGCGTTCATAGGCCCAAGAAGCCACGGTCTGTGCTGGTGGAACCAGCGGGTCCACAAAGCTTGACGTCGGATAATTCCTGTCCATCATCCGGTGAAAGCTTCCCTTCCCCGATGGAGCTTTTTAGAGCAGCAGGCACACATTGTAGCAGACAAACCAGACAGTCACATTGCAGGGATGCACAGCCCATACACCTCCGTGTTGAATTACGATATCCCAGAGAAAGCAGTCGTTTTCGGCTAATTTGCTAGTTATTGTTCATGTCCCTTCGAGAACCGTGTAGGCACTGCATGGTTTCAAGACCCCATGTTGGTTATTTTCCCAGGATGCACCACAAACCCTAGTTGAAAGCTGGTCGCAAGCATAGGTTGAAAGTTACTTCTGCTCTCACCTGAACACTATGCAATTAAGTATTTCAAATATTAAAATATAACTTTACCTCCCATAAGACTACACTAACATACAAATGTATATTTAACCCAACATTTCCATTCATGAAAACTGGATTGTATCCATTCCTTAATAAAGTGGTATAATATTGTTGTGATTAGTTAAGAAAGGGCAGACAGGATTAAAGCCAAATATGAAGGTACTATTAAAGAACTATTAGCAGATACAGTACACAATTGCTTTCACGTCCACGTGTATTCAGTCTACATGGTCAATTAAGAGAAAAAGCCACAAATGGTTGAGCATCCTTGTTTGAATTGCATTTCATAACATTTCATTCACAGACAATTTCAATCTTATCTTCCCTGCAATAAACACAAAGAATTTGATACGCACCTCTTAGAGTTCAACAGGCGCTTCCTCGCCGACTCAATATCAATTATGGCACAACATGCATTCCCTGTGTCTCTCTGTTAAAGAAACGATATAACTTAAAAATGTATTGAAAACTTGCAATCACTTGGTTGGAGAATAACAAACGTAGCTTTCTCTGGTCATGTGTGATGCAGTTAACCTTGGTTTCCAAAGTTGCAGAGACCACCTTTGAAGCAGGAAAATCTTCAATAATGATCAATGTTCCATCTTTACACTGGATGGATATCAAAATAACATTTTAAATTCCTCACTTTTATTAGGCAAAAGTTCCAACAACCTTTGAAAACCATCAGAACTAACATCAGACATTTTTCATAATTCAAAGTAATGGGTGGGTATGATTTAAAAATACATTGTTATAAATTAGAGCAAAATTATCTGGGCCTTTCCCCCCAAAATAGCAGAATCCAATTATTCAAAGTATGTAGTTTTGTGAGCTTTGGCCTACACACGTTTTTTGTTTGCAGTGGAATAATGTTACCTAGTGGTAAAATATGCCCAACAACAGCTTCATGTATAACCCACAGCAAAAAATCCTTTAGACAATTTGATAAGAAAAATAATAGAAAATATTACCGTAACCATAGCATCTCAATTTAAAAAGGTATATTAAGGAATGTAATTATATTCATACATTGCTTTTCCTTCTCTTGAGTTCACTCACAAGCTTACATTCATCCCATCATTTACGTTAATACTTGTATTGTAAAACAGAACAATCATAATCTTGATTGCAGTTCAGCTTTACATTTCTCAGCCTTCAGATCTACTTCACTTCATTTCTATTTCTATTTGTATAACTAAACTACATGAACAGTGCTTGAACAGACCAGTGTAATAAGCAGCAAATCAAATGATTCACAAAAAATCTTAAATTAATCAAAACCACGACTGGCCTCAATGACGATGTCTGACCAAAGGTAATTCTTTGTCAGGGGCACAGATAAATATCAATGAAAACTGTAAAGTTGTGCTTAATGTTGTCAGGTGAAGTATTTTGCCTCCAAAACACTATCGCCGAATACTCCCAGGTCTTGAGCTGAGGATACAACATTGGTAAAAAGAAAAGAAAAGATTATCATTGACAGAATACAGAGGTTGTCATCTTTTCGGACATAGTATTTGATTAAAGGCGCTGTAATCGAGTGATAGAATAAGTGTTGAATAGCTTAATAATCCGACTGCCATCACTGATAGAGCGATGGCCAGATGGAGAGTGAGTGTTTGGCCTGGTTAAATGGGTCTCCCATTGCCTTCGCTCTGCAGTATACAGATTTAATTTTAATGGTATCCCATTCCTTTTTTGTCAAATCAGGAGAGAGAACTCCCCATAGAGGCGTTCCTCGCTGCGCCTTGACGTATAGGCAGCAGAAATTCAGCACCATTTCTGCTACCAATTCAAGCGCTCTTACACAACCAAACAGGCAAAGCAAGAAAACAAGTCTGGAGAAAAGAAAGAGGAAAAGAAAGCTGCCAGGAAAAAGAGCCAGGACTCAAGCGAGAGCTGGGGAGAAGGGAGGGGAGGGCTAACTTAAAAAACAGACAGGAAGCTAGCCAAAAAGACAACATCGCTTACAGCTCCTTTAAGAATAAACAACAAGCAGGCAAATACAAGTACCCAGGATAAGGAGGTGGTGGAGCATCGTGAGGCCCGGCCTTTGCTATAGCCTGCTCATAGGTGGGCAGGTCCGGGAGGGGGATGCCCTCTATCGGAGGATTGTCTAATGTTGGCATCGGCTGTAGAGCGACCTCCTCCAGCCTCCGCAGGATCACAGATGCATTACTGCGCCTCCGACGCACCCTGACTGAGCTAATAAAAAAAAGTTTATTTTATTTTTAATTGCACACAAACAGATGTAGTCATTCCCCTTTAATATTCAATGGCTTATTGAGGCATCAGATTTTGAGCTACAAATTTAAATAGGACTGGGGTACCTGGTACGCGAGGAGCCTTCTTTACACCTGCCATGACAAAAGTACCAGGAGAGAAGGCCTATGACAACCACGGACACCCCAGCCGATATCAACCCCACCAGGAGAGATGTAACATCTAGCCGTCCTCCTGGTCGCTTCCCTTCATCTGGACAGCCACACACAGAAATTGAAAAATTAAGAGCATGGTAACTGTTTGAATTCTGGATTTACATCCAGCATACAAGCATAAACATTATACCATTGTCAAAGGTGTCTGTCTCCAAGGGAAGAAAGAAGAAAATAATCAAAAATCCTCATCAGCACTTGTGACTTACCTTCTTTATACTTTTTCCAAAAAGCACCCTAAAAAATAAAGTACAATAATCAGTTACATGAGCTGTGATGAAAAGCTTCTGCTGCTATTAGAATCGTATTGAACTCAGTGCGCTTTAACCACTTAACTGTATCTATGTCATTCTCGAAGACCTCCCGTGCCTCCTCGTAGTTACACACTTCCTCATAACACTCTCTTTCCAAATTTCCCGGAGTGAAGATCTCAAAGTCAAACCTGTTGAACAGTAGATGGCGTCCCAAGAACCGATTTGCCTTCTCCTCTTCTAGGAAAACTTCAGTCAAATAAACCAGAGAAAAACGGTGTCAACATGTAGGCAAATTAGATTCAAATTGTGTCATCCAGTAAGAAAATAATTTACCTTCCTTCAACTTGTCCTCTCGTCCTCCATCTATTGACATCAAATGTCTAGTACAAGCAAACTCTCCAAATGCCAGTATTTGAAAAAGTGTACATAGAAAGAGAAAAGCGGCCATTGCCAAAAAGGTATCCACCTGTACCGACCTGGCGAGGGGTTTAATCTGATAATTATTATCTCGTAGACTCCCCTACTTTATACTTTTCAATATAAGGAAAAATTGCAGTGTTGAAAGAATATTTGTTTCCCACTGAGTCGAGGCCTGTGCCGAATTGTTATTTATCACAACTCCGATCTTGAGTGTTCTCCTGACTTCGACGCTTGTTGAATGAGAAAATATATCTACCTTCAGCGAGCGACCAAAACAGCTGTATTATTGGAAAAAAAAACTATTCGAAAGTGGATAGCTATACATTTTGTGTACGTCAGCTATACAGTACTAAAGAAGCAAACCATTACTACTTGCTGATCCTTCGCACAACCACTTTCTGTTTACTCCAAATTACTGTGACGTCACCTGCTCAAAAACTACCTGTGCAGACCTAACCAATCGAGCTTCGAGGTATCACTTTGCTGATTATAATTTTGTATGACAAACAAATGGACACTAGGTGGCACTTGACACCATCTAAACTTAAACAGCCGAGTTGACGCGAAAGGGGTGGGGTGGTTTTAAATGTTAAATTTGTCCATAAACGGACATGAATAATTATCCTTTTCATCCAAGGGACTAGTTTATATTTGCCATTATTTATATAAACCAAAGCGTAAAAAGGGCATTTGCCTCCTCTTATAAGTAACATATAAGGACATCCACTGTTATAATATGAATTGTGCCTGGGCTATAATATGAATAAAGTGAAAAGACAATATTATACATTCCTGAATGTCTGTCACTGTTAATAATAATAATGATAATACATTTAATTTAGAGGCGCCTTTCAAGGCACCCAAGGTCACCTGACAGAGCATAAAGTCATATAAATCGTTTAAAAACAAGACATTGTGGAAAAATAAATAAATAAAACAAAAACAAGACAATCAAACAATCAAGACAGTGATCAGTTAGACGTTGTGTGGGAGTTTGAACAGGTGAGTTTTGAGTTGTGACTTGAAGGTTGTAATGGTGTCTGACTGTTTTATGTGTGGGGGGAGGGAGTTCCAGAGCCTGGGTGCTGAACAGCTGAATGACCGGGCACCCATTGTATTGAGTTGTGATGTGGGGATACATAGTAGTCCAGCAGAGGTTGAGCGGAGGGAGCAGGAGGGAGTGTATTCTTGGAGGAGGTCGCAGAGGTAACTCGGGGCTAGGTTGTGGAGAGCTTTGTAGGTGAGGAGTAGGGTTTTGTATTGGATGCGGTAGTGTACTGGGAGCCAGTGAAGTTGGATGAGGACAGGGGTGATGTGGTCAGATGATTTGGTGCGGGTGATGATCCGGGCGGCTGAGTTCTGAATGATCTGCAGTCTGTTGATGAGTTTGGTGGGGAGTCCGGTGAGGAGGGCGTGGTGTGATGTTGTGAATATGGGGTGCGAATGAGAGGGTGTTGTCCAGGATGACGCTGAGGCTCTTGACTTTGGAGGAGAAGGGTACTGGGAATCCATCAATGATTATGAGTGGAGCTGGGGTGTGTTGTGATTATAGTTAATAGTTGGACCAACGATCCATTATACATCCACACCTAATTTCATAACCCAATGGGATCAATGCAACATCAATTGAAAGTAAACAAATCTGGAAATGCTGGATGGCTATGTTGAAACATGGCCATCCAGACACACAGGGGCTGAGTGTCTGGATATTGTCTGTCTCCGATTTAACATGAAGAATGTTGGTGGAAAGAAGCAGGGTCAATTGAATTTACAACTGCAAGTTGTGTGAAATAATTTTTGAAGCAGTAAAATGCCCAAACTACCAAGTTTGGGTACTCAATTGTGAACATAATCAGTCGACGTGGAATCATCTGAGCTGTTTGTGCGTAAGTGGTCCGTTGGAAATCTAGCCTCACCCCTGGAATTATATCGCAATTACGTTATATTTTACACAATAGAACAACTTGGAACTAGTTGTATCCGACTTTGATAAGGAGGAGATAAAACCAGCCACATCTGGCAGGTCTCACATCAAGCATGTTTCTGCTGTGACCAAAAAAAAAGGAAGAGACGAAATAGCAACAAAAAAAAAAAAGTTAGGAAGAAGAATAGACAATCAAACACATTGAGACCCCTCTCAATGCAAGGCTTTGTGTTTGACGTGGCGGTTTCCTCCTTCGGGTGCTCCACCACCTGGCGGGTGCTGGTGGTGATGAGGTGGTGCTCCGGTGAACGTGTTGTGTGATTTATTCTTCCTGATAAGATGCTGCTCCCTCGTGGACCTACTGCACAAGAGTGAGCATTGAGATTCTGCAGACTCAGTGGGAGGGAGGGAGGGGGGGGGGGGGGGGGGAGGAGGGAGAGTAATGACATCACCCAACAACTCGGCTGGCTGGAGATGGCCTAGTGGAGTTGTTTTGGGGTGCTTGGGGGGGGGGAAACCCTTTTTTCCGTGCCTGTCCAATTGGGAGATTAGTTGGCTAAATTGAAATCAAGCAGAAAGGGTAGTGCCGAGTTATGTAATTATCATTCGACTTGTATAACATTCTGTTCAGAAATTCTACTGGAAGTATAAACTCTTATTACAAGGGAAATAAGCAAAGCGGAGGACATACTCCTGAGGGGCACACAGCAGAAAATAATGTACATTCGATGCCTTGATTATAACAAGTATTCCTTTTAGTTTTGTCCTATTTCCATGGTCTGACTCCCACAGAAATTTTAAAGTATGGCTTTATGGCCTATTGGTACTCCTGAATAAAGGGAAACTAATACTTTTTAGTAATATTCCCTAACAAATGTTTGGTCTTTTTTATTGTATGAGCCTGCTGAAACAATGCTTTAGTGCTATGGCGGTCCGTGCTGATTTACTTCCAGGCCCAGCAAGGCACTCCCACACTCCTCAAGCACTTAATGCTGTTCATATATATCACCAGATATCCCTCTGGACAGGGGCCAGGTTTAAGGGAAACTAAGGGATATGCAACACTTCACTTCATGGTTAAAATGAGTTTAGAATATTAACCACGGCCAGTCATGAAAAGGAGGTCACAAGATCGAGTCATAGTGATTCACAGTAAAAGAAGCTCAACCACAACCCACTTGGCGTGTCCACATTTTAGAGACACTGAATCAGCCTTGGATGATGACACGAACGGTACTGTCAATCACAACTTCAGTTCACAGGGGGTCATCGTAAGGGCGTGTCTCTGGAGCTGCCATAACCCTGACCACCTCTCCAGTGCCGCTCGACTGTCACTTACCTGAAGTATCTCCAACAGCACTTCATAAAGATACTTCCGGTCGTGAGAAAAGTTATACTTAATAATAATTTTCAGTTATATTTGAGAATATACATAAACTCTAGTTCTCATTTTTACAAATATAC
The DNA here is from genome assembly GCF_026213295.1 of Gadus chalcogrammus. Lineage (NCBI taxonomy): Eukaryota > Metazoa > Chordata > Actinopteri > Gadiformes > Gadidae > Gadus > Gadus chalcogrammus. Next base: position 8,473,584 of record NC_079425.1, on the reverse strand, counting down.
ATTTTAATACTAATTCAGGAAATCCAGTAACATGTATAGGATAAAATCATTCCTAATGCAACCTAAATAACTATTGTAAAACACAAAAATATTTTATAACTATACACAACCATGTTCAAGATAAAATGATTGAAATGCAACCAAAGGGGATCTCCATCATTTTTTATTTTTTGGGTCAATATAAAACAAATGGTGATCAGATTCGCCTGAGAGTTCAGGAATAAATGGGAATAGTAGGCCGAGATGGTAACCTGGGCAGTTGAGTGAAGGGATGAGAATCAAGCGGATGGTGAGAGAGTCTGCAGGCTGGTCTTTACTGTGGCTAGGTTAGCCTTCCAGGAGGTCAGGTTGTCATGAAGCTGCTGCCATTGCTGCTTGCCAAAGGTACGATGAGTGCTGTGGCTGATGAGGTGGAAACCAGAGAGGGAATACAGATGAAAATAACTCTGAACAACAAAGCAGCCACGAGAATCATGGCGCACGTTTATGAGGAAATATAGTAGACCCATTTGAGCCCATTTTTGAACGAAGTACAGTTGCTTTGAATCTGGAGCCAAACTATCAAGCTAAACAACAAATCTTGGACTTCGGTTTACCTCACAACAACTTTTCGCTGGGTCTGATCAATTTTGCAGTACACCATCTTGGTCCGGACAGCTGCAGAGTCGGAAGAAAACGGACAGAGAAGGGCTGGTTAAAGAATTTAAGCAAGCATTCAAGCCAACGATTAAGTATCACCCCAAAAGTATACAACATATTGTGAAGAAGGCGGGGAAGATGTCAAAGACCAACTAAGAAGTTTTCTTTTTCTTGACATCGTCTGTGCTCTACGGTTGCATTGAACCACAGAAGAAAAATGAGTATGAGTAGCGTTTGCCAATACCGTCGATAACGAAGGCCTCGACATCCTCAGCGTCCGTCTGGAGCTCCTGCTGCAGGGTGTCGAAGGAGATCTCCTTGAATTCCACCGCCATGCCCATGAACGTCAGCAGACGCATCTTGGCCATGTTCTGCTCGTGGGACAGGCCTGCGGAGCAACACACAAGGATCATTAACCACAACACAGACACGCTCAATTACACTTTACTCTGGGAGTTTCCCCTGTGTTAATTGGATCTCCATTCAGGAGCACGCAGTCAGGGAATCTACTCATTAATACAAACACTACATCACATCGTCTGTTTTTAGTGGGCACCCTACACACTTCAGTAATTACCCCTCAGCTTGCAGCGTTGGGACACAAAGACTGCTGCTGACAAGACGCATTCCTACTCAGTAAACAGTGCATGTTGGATCTCACGGTCTCAGTGTGTTGTTATTATCATGTGGAGCTACATATATCATTATGATGTGCCATTATTCGTCGAAAAGAAATGTAGTCAACAATATTTGGGTGTAGTCATTTGAGTGATGGAACATGTATCCTGATAAAAAAAATATATATATATATGCTGTTGACTAATCTTTAAAAGCAGTAGCAGTTCATAAACCATCTCAATCATTCAAAGGATAAACTTTCCCAGTTACAACTACATTTCGGACTGCACATAACACTAAATGTAGAATTCCTACACTAATCTGATATAAACAGGCATATCCACCAGGCCCGCAGTCAAAACACATTTGTCACTAACATAGTTACATTTGTCCTGCGTTAGTGACAAAAGTAATACAGAACTAGCAACTAATCAAATAGTCATGCAATGCATTATTTCAAAGTAGCCTCAATCTGTCATTAAAGACTCATAAAAGGCATGGGCTTTGAATGGGGAATTCATGCATCTGTTATCTTATGTCAAGGCTACTCACCAAGGGAGTCAATGAAGTCTTTGTTGCTCTGATAAAACTTAACGTATGCCGCAAGCTTTGCACTCACAAAGATGGTTAAAAGCTAGGAAAGAGGATGGGAGATATTTTCAAAAATGTAAAACAAATGAGTCACCATTCAACAAATTCATTTTGAAAGAGGGCTACAATCTAAATTATAGTTTGACTTAAATTATGAATTGCACGCATAAATAGGGTAAAATTCCCCTAAAAATTTGGAATAAACAAATACTTTTGAATACAAGACCAGAAAACAATAGAGCTAACAACAGAAATCAATAATAAATATAGATACTTTTATTTTACAGCTACTAAAGCAATATATATATTGCAGAACCAGTGCTACCATGTTGATACTCACATCGTGGATAAGCTCTCCCTCCAGAAAGCGGACTGGTTTCAGGGCCAGCAGATGGTCGAACAGGAAAGTGTTGGGGTCTTTCAGAGCACGGACAATACATCTAAAAGGATAGTCATAGAAAGAGGAAGAAGTAGAAATGTGTTTATGACAATGTAATTTCATAGGACTCTCAATGAGCATTGAGGGGAAAAAAGTAATGCCCTTCTCCTTACCTGTGGGCATCAACACGAGCTTGTGAAGCATTGTCTTCTGTGTAACTTCCCAGCAACTCCACCATCACCTTAGCTGCCGACTCACTGTCACACAACACAAACCAGACCAGTCATGAAAAACTGGGCCAATCAATGGCTCCCCTTGAGCAGATGCACCCACAGGGCCAGGCGGATATCATTCCACACTTACCCTTTTTTACAGTCCACCAATGCCTCATACACCAGCCTGAGGAGTGTGTGCTTCTTCTCTGTGTTGAGGTTCCAGTCAATGATCCACTTCCGAACCTGAGCATGCAGACAAACACATCACCAAAACATTTCTTGAAATCTTCCATTCGTAGCGACCTTTGATATCGGTTCAAACGAGCTCCATTGCAATTGAGAGAAAAAAATTAAAATCAGACTAGAAAACCTTTCTAAATCGAGAGAAAACTTGTCTTTGAATAGACAAAGTTAGGTTGCCCTGTAGCCATAGCTGTCTGTTGGCATGGTAACAGATTCTTACCTGGTCCAGGTCAGTGGGGATGAAGGCAATGGCATTACAAGTTGCCGCCACCTTGATGAGCCCACAGAAGACGGAGTACCTCACTGGGGTGGTCTCATCCATGCCATGGAACAAGTTACTTAGCCTGAAAAACAATAAAGAAATATGATTATTATTAAAGGTACTTCGTTTTAAGAGAATTTTACCAGATGCGTCCTAGTGTAATGCCTTTAAACAAACATGGTTATGGGACTCACAGCTGCATCCTTAGGGAGGGTCTCTCTCCTTCGCGAAATTTCACCAGCTTCTCACAGAGACTCTCAATGAGAGCCTCCTGCTTTTCTGTCTCGAGGATCAACAATAGCGACACAATACTGTTCATCACACTCTCCACCTCTGCAGAGTGATAGAGAACAAAAATAGTTACGTAAAGTCCACATGGAGGTCTTCATTAATACTTCAATTTGGGATTGTTTAATAAGCCACACTTTAATTAAGTGACATTTCATTTGAATGTATGTGCCACAACACCTTTGTCGTCATCCTTGAGGCAGACGTCACACGCCTCGATGATCTGGGCCAGATCCACATGGAGTCCGCCTTCAGTGGAGTTCTCTTCAGAGATCTCGGCTCCTTTAGATTTCAAGTAGGCTCTGAGTTCCAAGGCCTGTCAACAGGACGTGCGGAATTATTGTATGCACCAGAGAAGGGAACACATAAAAACAGGCAACATCCTTCTTATTCATTTTTTTTATATAATGCAGCCGGTCTACGTGGTTGACGGGTTGGTAATAGAGAACACAATGAAGAGATTAGCGATGGTGTGCCATAGCGTGCTTTGACTGGTGTAATATTCTGCTATACCGCAATAGATAAGGGTAGCATCTGGTAGCTAGTATCACTGCTGTGGTACATTCTTGCTAGTAGCCTATCATGCTAAGCTAACTATTATGCTAATTATTGTTTAGGCCTATATAACGTGTCTACGAGTTTAGGCAGACATTGAACTACGTTTGTAATGCACAAATGCCGTACCTGGTCTTCCTCGGTGATGTCAATAAATGCTGGGACGCTCATCCTGGATGATTTTGCGATCTTAGCTTAAATCCACGCTCTCACCACTGCTTACCCAGGGTAAAGGAAAGATTGCCGGCGTAGTATTTGCACTTCCGGGTGAATCTCTTAAAGTGACAGAACTCTTATAAGAAACTTCATGTGGGCATTCGGGTGGTACCTACTTGATGAAAATCAAGGAACTGTAAAAACCTATCTTGCTTCTTCCCCACCCTTTCTTTTTATAAAAAAAATAAATGCCATATGTCTTGTGGTTAGGTAATTTCACCTACCATAGGAAATGTTTTCCTATGGCCAGTTTGGTCTTAAAACTGTTTTAGGACTTGCATCTCTTTTTCTTTGATAGAATCAGTTGACCTCCTTAATTGTACGACTTCCAAAATGGCTCAACCATAATGACTCGCTCATTCACTTTTCTCTTATCAAGGTATCGATCTTCTTCTGAGGGGCTTGATAAGAGATACAGGGGTGAGGGTGTCATTCAGGAAAGGTTATCTGATGGAATTACATGGATTTACGTGGACCACCATGGCAGACCCCAGAAAGCTCACCAATTGGAACAATACAAGCATCAGAGGGGAACACGCTTCTGCAACAACACTCCCACTCACTGATAGTTTGCCGATATGGGGCCTTCCTCGACCCATCTATCAAGTAGAGATTCTGTGTATAGGGACTGTGGCAGGCCACTGGGTGATTGAGGTGGGTAAGGTTAAGAGTGTAAGTGGACCTCTGGTTCACCCTAAAACCCTCCACTCAGGTTACCAACAACAGTTAAAGTGTCAAGCAGGCTATCCTACATCATGGAGTTTGGGCTCCTCCATCAGTGGTGCATTGTGCCATGAAGGTGGTGGTCAGGGGGGGGGGGGGATAATGTACTTTATTTGTGTTGACTGAATAAAGCAAGACATAGCAATAGCTGATTAACACAATTACCACAACTCAAAATTTAAACAACTTAAAATGCACAAATCAATGCATTTCTGGTTGAATTCCAACAAGATTTAAATTACAGTTGATTATAGAACAATGGCCAAAAACAGCTGAACACAAGACACAAATGAAGCACTCTAATTATTATGCTGTCATAGCAACCCTTATGCCCACGATTCAATAGATACATTTTCGTGACAGCAAGCACAATCTAACTAGCGTGATACTGGGTTGGTTTATCGGGCGGGCAGGGATGTCTCATCATAATTCCTTGAAAGTGCTAAAATTGCACAAGACAGTTACCACTGCATTTGGAGCATTTAGCGTGTGGTATAGTTTTGAGCAGGACAAAGGCCATTTCATAATGTTATGGATGGAAATGGTTGGAGCAGCGTTTCACCATAACATTCACCAACTGCGTCATGCTGTTCGGAAGGCAAGTGCCTGGTACAAGATCTCTCTTTCTCTCTCCCCTCCCCCCTCTCTCTTTCTTTATCTCTCTATCCCTCTCTCTCATTCTATCTCTCTCTCTCCCTCTCCTTCCCTCTCTCTCCCCCCCTCTCTCTCCCCCCCCTCTCTCTCTCTCTCTCTCCTTCCTCCTCTCTCTCTCTCTCTCTCGCTCTCCTTCCCTCTCCCTCTCTCTCTCTCTCTCTCTCTCTCTCTCTCTCTCGCTCTCCTTCCCTCTCCCTCTCCCTTTCTCTCTCTCTCTCTCTCTCTCTCTCTCTCTCTCTCTCTCTCTCTCTCTCTCTCTCTCTCTCTCTCTCTCTCTCTCTCTCTCTCTCTCTCTCTCTCTCTCTCTCTCTGCCCTGGTAAGCTGTCACTGCAAGGAATTTATGTCTACTTCTCCATACGTCTTCTTGTGCAATGTTGAGGTTTTCATTAGCTGACTAACCACTGGTGTCAAGTGCCTGGCAAGTTTCAAGTCCAAAACATCGTTTTTGGGGGGCACTTTGATGCTTCCAGGTGCAAGTAAGACAATGTTTTGTCCTAGATTAAGGTTGATGTGATACAATATTCACAATTCAAAAGAACACGCTTCACACAGAAATAAGGCGTACACTTACAATGACACTGTACCTGGCACAAATGTAATGTAATTCGCTACTAGTCTGTTTTCTATCATTTTAAAGAACGGCCTTTCTCTGACACTGTAGTCTCCCCATTAGCCACATGAATGTGTTGGCGGCAGAGTGTGTTTATAGTAAGTCTCTGATAGGATGTAACTGGGTAGTGTATGTGTCCAGATTTCAGCGGAAGACTGCTGACCATTCTAGGCAGAAAGTCAAACTTTTGAGTTCTTACAAGAATCCATGTAGAAAATGGAAGGTAAGGTATGTGTAGGATTTCCTCCAACTAATTGGATTTCAATGTATAATAACAAAAACCATTTAATCTAGCATATCGTAAATTATTACAAAATAATGTGGAAAACAGGGCAATATTTGTGTTTACATATAGATATACATAAATGTACTTCTGGAGACTGTTTGTACAGGTGCAATTATAATTACCGTTAGTCACATGTGTGCTAGGTTCATATTAATGCAATTCAGCCATTATTTTGTTGAAAATAATTACTCTGAGGACTTCTTTAGCTGCTGGAAAATTGCCTGCTTAGCATGCTGAAAGACGAATGGCTATACGTCGAGTGTCAGCTATGAGTTAAGTGTGTTAGCTAATCCCAGGTGTTTCTTTCTTTCGGGTCAGCAAGCCAACTTTCTTTTCTTTTGTATCTTTCCTTTGCCAAATGGTTATTATCCATGTAAATCAATCTCACGGTTATCCTCCAACATGGCTGCCTGCCTCTCACCCACTAATTGTCTGGTTCCCACAGTTCCTCTCACCTTCGCAACCTCTGAGAAATCCCCCTCGTTGGGCTCATCCGTCAGCCAGTGACCTTGTCGGGATGCATCACTTGAGTAACTTCCCTAGGTGGAGTCAATGGCTAAACTATTTACATGCTGACCCAACTCCTGATGTTTGCTTTTGTTTGCTTTGTGTTCCCTTCGGTTGAAACATGGAATGAGACGTGTTCACATTCAACACGGACACACACATTGTTTTGGTAAATTTTCCACAAAATCGACGCTTAAATGTACACCCCCAGAGGACAGCAGAAGTGCGTTGACCTCCATCGTATGTATTCATCTTCGTAGTCACACTTTGTTGTCCTACTGTAAGCGAGCCTAGTATTGACAACTGTAAACAGCTGGTCCGTCATCACTGCACTCATATTTTCTGCTCTTATGCACACAAAAAAAGCAGCACAGAGATAGACTCCCACAAAGCTACAGTCCAATATCCTCCCCTCTTCATACAATAAATCAAACATTGCTTATTTGAACTTTGTGTTTGTTTGCAGGCCCTGTTTAATTAAAGCCCACCCCCTCCAAGAAAACGGTTCACTTGGTGGCGAAAGCACATTTGGTAAGACTTGAAAAGAAGCTGTGGTATGTAAAATCCCGCCGTTATCTATCCATATCACTTAATGAGCACAGCACACCGTCCTCATATCACGCCGTCAGAGCAGCGCCATCCATCACGGAGGGTTCACGGTAGTGCTGGTGAGCTATCTGAGGTCATTAATTCCACTATCTGGAATGTGTGCACTTTGTTGCTGCTCCTAATGGCAAGAGAAGAAGAGCAAAGGCTCCATTTCTTTTTTTTTTGTTGCAGGAATTTGGATATTCCAGTCTGGATAGGTTGACTCGTGGCTTTATACATGACGGATGGGCCTCTTGTCGTTTGCGCTATCCACGTTGAGCTGACGAGGAGAAGCCAAAGGAATTGTAAACAGTGCAGTCATATCAAGGACAAATGTATCCACAGTCCAATTTCTTTTTTCTATTATAAAAGTTGAACACTTTAAATAAAGGATCTAACATTGCAGATTGACTGCAAGAGATTTGAAAATGTGCGTTACCCAGGAGAGCAGTAGAAAATACAGATAAGATTGCTACTTTTACTGCTTTTCTATTGATGATGATTTATACAGTGAACACAGATACACTATTGTGATCCAATCATTTACGTCCAATCCAACTTGTAACAGTAAACCTTGAGTTTAACTTCAAGATAAAGTTGAATAATTCTTCTAAGGAAAAGTTATGTTGGTGGGTGTTAAAAGTGTTTATTTATTTTAGAAGTTTCTGAAACCTGGAAACACTCAGTAAAACGATCTTGGGAAACATCTGGTCTCTTCTACATTAACCCTAAAATAAATTAAAAACCTCTTTGTGATTGAGGCACACACGTTTTAAACATAAAAAAGAAGCAGAAATGTTAAAGACTCAATCTTGGTATTTCCCTTGCAATCTGCCGTCGGTGGCCATGGTTTCACTTTTACAATGTATACCGCTGTCGGGTGGTGGTTCCCATCGTCACAACGTCGCCAGAGTCATCCGGTTAAACATTCTCAAATACGCATGATGATCTTCAAGGTTACGGTAAAACGCAACAACCGCTCGCAATATCGCAGACGCTGACTGACTTACTTATCCACAGCTGCTGGGGTGTGACAGGCCAGGAAAGGCTGAGGTTTACTGTAAAACGTCTGATAAAACGTGGCCTCGTCCATGACTAACCAGCCACCTGCTGGGATGAACTAGAGGCTGTGGGATGGAGCATTGCAGACATGACCACACCACTTCTGTTTGGTGATGTGTTTACGAAATTGACACATGTATTCATTGGAATTTGAAACCGCAAATGAAAAATAATTTAGTCCAAGGACGGACACACACGTACACAAACCCAAAAATACAAACACATTGGAGTTATAGAGGATAATGTAAGGGCTGGTAGAGGGTATTAAGGATTGATAGAGGATCACCTATGGGAAGATAAATGTAAGGATTGATAGAGGGGAGATGTGTAATCGGCAACATAAAGGAGTGGACGTGTGTGGAACATCGTTGGACACTGCTTAGACAATAAACCAGTCTGAAGTCTTACGCACACACACACACACACACAGCCACACACACACACACACACACACACACACACACACACACACACACACACACACACACACACACACACACACACACACACACACACACACACACACACACACACACGCACACACACACCACGGAACCCCCTGCTTGCTTTCCATTGCTGCTTATCTCCGTTCTGATACCCTGCACTTTGAAGTGTCTTCACAGTTGATAGGAACGAAAATTAAAACCCAAAATGTAGGCCTACATCTGTGGTGATTAAAGTGGGGGAGCAGGGAAGTCTAAACTGTGAGAACCCCCCCCCCCCCCCCCCAACCCCACACTATTCAACAGACTTTTTTTGGTGAATTGTCGCAAATGTAATGAATTATAGATAGAAGACACCACAGGGCTTAGAGACTCACTTCTTTCATGGCAGCCATTCGTTTTGCAATGACTGCTTTTTCTGTAGAGGCCGCGGACCGAAAAAAAGAAGGGACTGGTGAAATATTATGACACGTTTCTGGAGATTTGTTATCCGCTCGTTTTAGTGCCTCTGTGCACTAAAACAATTACAGTCTGATGTTTTTACAGTCTCAATGATTTAACGGCTGCTTTTTTATTCCACAGTTCATAATGTGTACATCGCGTGTGATCAAAATAAAATACTGCAATAACCCTGGCACTGAGCAGCAGCACCTAGACCAATTTCTACCAAGTGCTTGAGTATACCTACACCTACCGTGTCTCGCTCAGTCGAGCCACAATGTTTTCCTCACAGACTTGCCCGCCTCAAAGCGCGATTGTCTTCCTCACCAGTCTGGCAGGCTTTCTGTTGAGGGGTCAGACCCAGAGCCAGTATATTGGCTGTTTCCCTTCCTCCTCCCTGCAGTGATGTTGTTTTAAACCCAGAGTTAGCCGGAGATTGATCTAAGGAACCAGAGAGTATTTGGGGGCTCCCATCCGTCAAAGGCACTGAAAAGGGCTTGTTTTCTCCTGAGCTCTGTCACCCCTGATGAATCCCAGTGAAAAGACCCCACTGGGGAAGGCCCACAGTCAGAGACTGCCTTGGGTCAGCAATTTCTGCTTGTGTTTTTTAAGGATATATTTTATTTGTCCAGCATATTCCATGCAAGCGTTGTATCCTTTTCGATTTTTCTTTTCTTATGTTGGTGTTTATTTTTTGTAGCGGGCGGACGAATGGAGAACGTCTCATTGTTTTTGGACCGGTTTTATTTTCCCTCCCCCCAAAAACATGGGCTACTTGAATGTCTTTGGAAAGGCTCTGGGCTCCCTCTGGGACAGAGAGCTGCCTTTGCACTATTTATTTGTTCCGGAAAATGTCAAAGAGCACATTTAGATGACACAAAATCACCAAGAGAGTTTGCGGTCTTGCCTTTAACATGTTGGGCTGCTTACGGGAATCGGTCGAAGGACAGGGGGCTGTCGTGCAGCAACAATAATAGCCTACGCGGCTTCCTGAGTAGACTCAAGTCCATTGAAGGAGTTTACTGTTATGTTCCTCCCTCTCTCTCAATTTATTTTTGATGTGTCTGTATAAGCAGCGTGTATACGAAAATAGAACTGCGATCAGTGAAGACGTTTTTTTGCCTAGGGGAATACAATGGCTTTAGATTTAGGGAAGCGTTAAAGTCGGATTACGTCAGAAAAAATAAGAAATAAGAAAAAAAAGAGTGTTCTCGAGTAGTTGCGCTGGTGAAATAAGGATAGTACTGTGTCCTAAATAGTTTTCTTGACATGTTTCACAATAAGTGAGCAACCAGATGGAAAGAGCAGCTAGTTGTAAGGCCTTCCCAGCAAGTACCAAGCCCACTGATTTCATCATCATCATCATCGCTTGCAAAAATCTGTCTGACTTCAATATTTCTTCTTTTCCCTGTGTACATTCCTTCATCTCTATATCTACGCCGAGCACCCCCCCCCCCCCCACCCCCACATGGGCTTCTCCAGCCCCCCCCACCCAACGTTAAAGTTGAATGGGAGGTCAGTGACTTTCACTGGAAGCCAAGACTAGTATTCCAGATGGTGGTGACAGGAATCGGTGGACATGGGCACGGACACAGACTAACCCCCACTCCGCTCATAGATTTGCATCTCAGACGTTAGGTGACACCCAAAGGGGAGCAGGGGAAAGGACCCTAAATAATAAGTGGGAGTAAATCAGGCCAGCGACCCAGGAGAGTTAAACTATAGCTTCTGTAGCATTTATATTAAAAAAAAATTCACTTTCCCTTTATTCCGTTTGACATTATATTTTTTTCATTATTTTGTTTTATTTGTTTAATTCATTATTTGTGCTCACAGTCTGTAATGTGTTCATTTGTTTTGTTTTGGTACCACAGATAAAAACAAGTAGAATAACAATTTCTTTCGCCCTTTGAACCGAAAATGGTTAATGCTTTGTCAAATATGTCGATTTATTGAACTATGAATTTAGCTATACGTTCATTATGACACACACACACGCACAAATACACACCCACACACGCACACCCACACACACACGCCCACACGTCCACACACACACTTCAAACAACACATGACCTTGTGAAATGTGAAAAAAAAAGGGTTTTACACCCACAAGCACAAATGTGACATTAGTCAGAATATACTGAGAACTCTGAAGTCTGCTGAGAGAGAAGCAATGGAGTCATCCCAGATAACTTCACTCCTCCCACTGCCCAATGGTTAGGCAGTATTTGAGCTCTTTAGACTAGTAAGAAAAGCCAGACATTAGCTATAGACGTACAAGACGCCTTCACCCTCAGACACACACACACACTCACACACACACCCATACACAATTACACACTGCCACTCCCACTCCAAGCAACAGCCCACTGTGGACCAGGACATGAGCTGAAATTCCACACACACACACAAACTCACACACACACACACACACACACATACATACACACACAGACATCTTTAGGTTTGTCGTACAGGTTCCTACCAGTTCACACCACAGCTCCCATCGCTATACGCACCAGGCTGAGACGGAGACCACTACCAAGGAGGAGACGATGTCATCGTAGCGGACACACGTTTCTGGGGGATTCCGTTCCAGGTTTTTTGGGAGTTCAGTGATCCTCATTCTGTACTTGTGAACAGAAGCTCCTACCAGAGTTGAATGCACCTTGACCAGCAACCAATCATTTGGAATCATCCGGACTGGGCCCTTCCTCCCTCTGCGGACCACTGTAAGACGTCTTCCACCATGCTGACTGAGCCGTGCGGGGCCATGGGGGCTATGGGGGCCGACGTCAGGGACTTGGCCCTCTTGCCCCAGGGCCCTCCTCCACCCATGCAGCCCATACCGGGTGCCGGCGGAGGCTGCGGGGTGTCTGTCGGGGGCGGCCAGTGGACGCAGCTTCTGGACCTCCATCCTGGGTCTCCGTACGGCTCCCTGCCCCCCCACCACTCCCTCATTAAGCAGGAGCCGGGCTGGGGCAGTCCGGACCCCCTGGAGGACCCCCACTGTGGCCTGGGGGCCTTCACGGTGCACTTCTCCGGACAGTTCACCGGAGCGGGCCCCTGTCGGGTGGGGCCGTTTGGGGAGCCAGCCACGGGCCAAGCCAGGGTGTTTCCTAACGGAGCCTACCTGCCAAACTGTCTGGACAACCCTCCAGCTCCCAGGAACCAGGGTAAGTACCTAGACACACGTTGGACACGTCGCTCTGTCGATGCGGAATATTTCAATGCAAAGATAAATAAAGAACTGTCAAACGTATCGACATGTATTTTAATTGAAGTGAGCGTTCCATCTAACATCCCTTATTGTCTCCGGCTGTTGGCGCTACAGGAATTTGGCTTTGTCTCTATTGTCATAGTTCAGGAGAAAGTGTGTGTTTTGCTTACATTAGGCCTTACTTTGTGTGTGGGGTCTATGAGGTGTTGTGACTGACCGACGGAGAGGAATGGTTCCGTACTGGGTCAATGTGTCCTGTGTCAGGAATCCTGTCACCATTTACTGGTACAGGTCATACAGAGAGTCAGCGATGCGCACTTCTGTTTTCCTCGGAACAGTCAAGGCAGTATCTGAATTTGTTGATGTCTACTGAATATCCATGCATAGTTTGCAGATGGTAGCAATTGTTCTTATCAATATGAATATTTGTTGAAGCTTAAAATATTTTGCGATTACTAAATCGCCTTTTTCATTTTAATAGGGCTAGGGTTAAACAGGCGTGGAAGTTGTGAGTGGTTTTTGACTACTGTGTTATAGGGATGTTAATATTTACACTATATCCTAATTCAAATTGTAAAATGAGCAATCAAAGTTTGAATTCATTTTAGTTTATTTTATTTTCGGGTTATTGCTTTTTGCAGAACTTTTGACAGTGATTGTAAAATATGAAGCAAACAACCATGAATAGGGGGTCCCGTTAATCCCATGCTTCTGAGACAACTATTTAATTGCTCATTTAAATTAGATAGAAGGGACTAAGTAAACTAGACAAGTAGATTATTTCAGTGGCCTGTAGTATATTTTATTAATAAGATAACCTTTCCAGGTCGATAAGACGACCACACACTAACCCCCATGCTAGCGTAGCGATTAAAAAAGTGTATTTCCATTACAAAGCAGATTGGAACCGCAGTTGCGAAGCTTAGCAAAAAATGCAACGACCTCAACAAAATAAAAAGATTAAAAATGTGCGTGAGGTCAATTTCTTTATTCAACCTGTTCTGTAAATCCCCACACAAAGCGGGAGAATTTTGAGAGTTGCTTGCCACAGAAGATCATTGTGCAATAAGCTGTGTATCATATATTTTTATTGTGTTGGCTCTGTTATGTACCATAAGGAAGTCGGGCTCAGCGTTTAATAAAACATAAAAGAGATACTTCTTATTCATTTATAAAATAATTGATAGGAATTGTAAAACAAAAATAGATCTCTAAGTGCATGGGTCTTTTATGTGTAATTATTATTATAATGAGTATTATTACTTTATTATTGTCATTGTTATTATTACTAGCAGCATAATTATTATTCTAAAGGGATGGTTACAAGTGAAGCACCGGTAGTATTCGTCATCGATTAATCCTTGACTCCTCACATTGAACAAAGAAACGTAGAGGGGGGGGAGGGAGGGAGGAATGGAGGAGCAGCTCTTTTGGGAAGCAAGCTAGGGCAATATCCCTGCTAAATTTGCACACTACTGAATTCCAGACTTGACTGTTGTGTGTTTCCTGTGTGTCTTATGTGTATTGGTCATTGTCGATGTCTTAACGTATATTTCTTGTATGCTTTTATCTTTTTACCTGTCTGCAAACCAAGATTCCCTTTGGGATAATAATAAACCTACTACTACTACTACTACTACTACTACTACTACCACTACTACTACTACTACTACTACTATCTTGGAATTCAAGTCACTGACCAGAAATCTCCCCATTTCAGAAACAACTAATACCTGGTTGTTTTTCAAGTCCCGGTTGATCTGAATCTCCCCCCTGACTCCTCCACAGGCTATGGAGGAGTGGGGCTGGACGGACCCCCTAGTTACGGACACACTGCGTCCCATCACAGTCCCCAGTTCTCCGGCCTCTCCTTCAAACATGAGGACCCGTTCCCCCCCCAGAGCAACATGGGTAACTATTCAGAACGCACCTATCTGCCTATGGGACAGGGAGGCTGTGGTAGGCCCTCCTTGCGGTAAACTACTTCCAGGAATATTGAAATGCTATTCATGGTTATTATGAGTATGTGTATTCGCTTCTGCTTTCTGTATTTCTGTCACCCAGGTTAGTATGCAAATCAACACACAGACACATGCAAATATACACACACACACACACACACACACACACACACACACACACACACACACACACACGCACACACGCACACACGCACACACGCGCACACACACACACACACACACACACACACACACGCACACACACACACACACACACACACCTGAATAACTCCTCTGCTCTCAGAGTGCATTGCTGCTAGCTGCAGAAGTAATGGCTTTAGGAAATAGTTTGATGTGTCTCTTTGCGATGTCAGAGCCTCTCCGGGGTCCAATATACTTTATGGAGCTGAAAAGGAGCATTGTGCCGCACTGTTCATGTTGGAACGCTACCTTGCACCGCCCTGCGTACACGCGCATTCAGAGTGGACACATCTGTGTGGTGTGGAAAGTAACAGGCCTTTTTATGGTCATGTATGTGAAATGTGTTTAGGGCTTCTGTAGGAGAGCTGAAGGTTGTGTGGAAAACAGCGTTATTATGAGGGATTTTTGTGACCTTGGCGGGTGTTGTGCTTCAGCAGATCAGCAGTACCCGGCACCCCCTCCCATGTTTGGCTGTCACAACCCGGCCGAGAGCTGTCCCAACAACCCGCTGCTACTGAGGAACTACAACAGGTACGTGGGCTTTAGTCACGTACGGCTTCCGTATCCATCTCCTCCCTGTTCCAGCCTTTCCAGGTCAAACAAGTCATGATTTTTTTTTTTCATGTGGGACATTAATTTGTGACATGGTTTGTGAATTGTCGGAATTTTTGGATTTACATTGAATTTACAATGCAGCCGATGGAATCGTTTCTTTGTGGAATTTTATGAACGTTAAATCAATGCTAAACAGATTATTATGTGGTATATTACAATACTGGGATTTAATGGGTGGTGTATTACTTGACACAGTAAACTAAATACTAAACCTGAGCGACGACCATCACTATTAACAACAACAGCACTCAGAGTAACCAATGCTTTGCAGGAGGAGGCGCTATTGCTGTGGTTTTATTTCAGCGGACAGGAACTCTTTAACTGTTCAGTCCGCTGAGTAAGGAATCAACGTAAAGCACTTACACGTCACACAAACCGCCTGCAGAGCTTTGACTCGCTACACCTTTGGTCATTTCGGCACATGCGTAAATTTTGCCCTGAGCCAGGCTTAAGCCCAGTGTCAGCCTGCTCTGTGGTAATTTGTGGTGCTGGCTGTTTTAAGTGCTGCCCACAGGTGCTCAGCAGGCGCTAAACAAACAGTGGTGGGGGATGGAGGGTTGATCTGCCCTGTATCCATCCTGAGTAGAAAATAAATAAAATAGATGGATGGAGAGAGGGTCGAAGTTCAATGAAACTGAAGTAAGTGCCAGTTGAAAATAAAAACAAATGAGGGATTACTGGAAAGTATTCTCCATATACTCAAGACTGGGAAGAGTTTCGGTCATTGTTGATTTAAACAGATTTCTTCTGGGGGCATTTCTTTACGGGATGCAAAACATGTTACGGGGCAAATTAAGGTTAAATTCCTTGAATGTTGTCCTGATTTGTTATTAACCACCGAGAACAAGAGGAACCCAAACAGCGGAACAACACTTGATAAGAGAGGAAAAGATCCCTGTTTGTAGGCTTCATAATACAGAACTTCAAACACACACCCACACACACACACGCGCACTCACACACACACACACACACACACACACACACACACGCACCCACCACACACACGCGCACACACACACACACACACACACACACACACACACACACACACACACACACACACACACACACACACACACACACACACACACACACACACACACACATCTCAACAAACCTATACACACACAACCCGAACCACAAACACACACATACACAATTCTAAACACATACACGCATCCCAATACACACATCTGCACACACACACACACACACACACACACACACACACACACACACACACACACACACACACACACACATACACACACACACACACACACACACAGAGCAGCGTATGCAAGTCGTCAGCAAGCCTCTAGTTCACCGCGGCTCTGAGCTGATTAGCTAGCCGTCAGTGCTCCTCCATACTTCCACTCAAGGACACATTCAGCAACAGCTTCCAAAATTCCCCCTGCAACTATTCTCCCTCCTTTAATGATTGGTGGGTGGAGTGATGTCATGCACCGCTCCACGGTGTACTAGGCACGGACGCACTCAGCTAGTGTGTGTGTGTGTGTGTGTGTGTGTGTGTGTGTGTGTGTGTGTGTGTGTGCGTGTGTTACTCAGTATTGTGTGGACAGGATGTGTTACTAACCTGGCTATCTGGACTTCCCCTGATTTAATGGCCGCACTACACTCTCCCTCTCTCTCTCTCTCTCTCTCTCTCTCTCTCTCTCTCTCTCTCTCTCTCCCTCCCTCCCTCCCTCCCTCCCTCCCTCCCTCCCTCTCTCTCTCTCTCTCTCTCTCTCTCTCTCTCTCTCTCTCTCTCTCTCTCTCTCTCTCTCTCTCTCTCTCTCTCTCTCTCTCTCTCTCTCTCTCTCTCTCTCGCACAGACACAAACACACAAATACACACACACTCTTGAACATCCACAGACACACTCAAATATCCCCCAAATATCTCCCACCTCTCTAACCTGTGAGGCAGAACTAACTTTAGCTTTTTTTATGCTTCTGAGCATTTGATACACTAACAGATGTTTATGCAGTCGTTAAAGCAATGTTTTCTTTCTGTTAGTATGCTTAAAAAACAGAAGCTGGCTGATTGAGCATGACACTGAAGTCTGACCCCATCTACTGTGTGTGTTGCTTAGTGACAACCTGTACCAAATGGCGTGGAACCCAATGAACACTCTGGCATCTACCATGAAAAGGTGGCTTTCGTCCCATAATAAGCTCAAGCTTTGCTTATAACATAGAGACATGTTTGTGCATGTTTGTGGGTTTTTGTTTAATTTTAATGTCAACAAATATATACAGTATATACATAGATATCATTTTTTTGTTTTAACATAGTTATTATGAAATCATCCATCAATTGTGTGCAATCAACACATTTGTGTTTGTATTGAAGTGGACTATATTAGTGCTTCAATATTATACTCAGAAAAACCTCACAATCGTATCATTTATTTTAACAACAGCTCATTTCAGATGACCTTAGTATTGGTAACTTTTAACCAACCCTTGCCTACCCCTGTCCCCTCCGCCTCCAGCCACGCCCCCAGCTACGAGAACGACCCCCCCGCACCCACCCCGCCCGTGGTCCTGAGCTGCAGCGCCCAGTACCACATACACACACACGGGGTCTTCCGGGGCCTGCAGGTAAGACCCTCGTCATCACTCACCTTCTGACCTTCCCACTTATCCGAGCCATATATTTACCCTTGCAAATTCTATCCGTCCGTCCGTCCGTCCGTCCCTCCCCACGCAGGACGTCCGAAGGGTGCCTGGCATCGCGGCCCCGGTGGCCCGCTCGGTGGACGCCACCAAACGCCCGTTTGTGTGTCCCTACCCCGGCTGCACCAAGCGCTACTTCAAGCTGTCCCACCTGCAGATGCATGGCCGCAAACACACAGGTGACCGGACCACACCCGCCTCTCACACACCTGCCTGCCCTCATCCAGCCTCTAACACAACCTCAGAGGAGAGAACACGTGACGCGGGTCACAGAGCACGATGATGTAGGGTGCCCGTTTGGTCGTTTACAGATGCTTTGATCCTTAAGCATCTAAGAGGTGAGGCTGAGAAAAATCAGAGCGTAAAATCTGAATGGCTTGTGGAAGGGTGGCTGTAGGAGTCCGAAATAGCTCTCAGAAAAAACGATAGTATGTGAAAGTCATTTGAGAATTCAACATATTAAATCGTCTGCAGCACCATCTAATGTTTTATCTTAGCTTATACGTCTGCATGGAAAAGCAGCACTTTCTTCCGGTTGGTCTGATAGCTGGTAATTAGCCGATATAAATTAAAGCAACACACCATGGCGTCACATTTCCCCAGTAGGATGATGGCGATGGTGATGATGATGATAATGATGATGATGATGATGATGATGATGATGATGATGATGGTGGTGATGGTTGCATTGATGTTTCAGGGGAGAAGCCGTACCAGTGTGACTTCACAGACTGCGGCCGAAGATTCTCTCGCTCAGACCAGTTGAAGAGACACCAGCGCCGACACACAGGTACAGTCCACACACACACACACACACACACACACACACACACACACACACACACACACACACACACACACACACACACACACACACACACACACACACACACACACACACACACAGAAACAAACAGAAACACTGATAAACGAAAAACTGTTGGTTTGTTCAACAACAGTTATGTCTTAAGCCCCACTTAACCGACATATGATAAATGCCCATCGGTTATTTAATCTTTCATAGATTCTTGGTATTACAAATGTTTTCCCAGAACAGACAAAAACAGTTAGGTGATATTGATGTACTCTTTTGTTTTGACACCTGGTTTTGTCTACATCTACGCAACATCTAATAATGTGCTAACCTTTGCCCCCTCTCCCCATCTGTGTGTAGGAGTGAAGCCTTTTCAGTGTGCGACGTGTGAGAGAAAGTTTTCACGGTCAGACCATCTTAAGACGCACACTCGGACTCATACAGGTAAAACAAGTGCGTATACCTTTTATTTTACTACCTCTCTATTCTCCATTGAACAATTAAGGACCAAGGGATACACCCCATCGTGGGCGGTATCACATGAAAACACCCCCATGGCACAGCAAATGCTTTGAGACAAAGATACTAAATGTGTCCCATTCCTTCACCGTTCCACAGG
>NC_079425.1:8431646-8449146 GCF_026213295.1 Gadus chalcogrammus | reverse complement strand
TGCAAGAGGCCTTTGGGGTCCGGGAGCTCAGATGGGCCCTGCAGGGTAAACTTCCTCACACAGAGGAACACCTTGAGACAAGGCTGTTAAGAGACACGGGCAGCAGCCGGACCGCTCCCTAGTGGCTATAGGCCTACACACGCACTTCTGCATATACTCACTCGTGGACGCAAACACACACACACACGCACGCACGCACGCACGCACACACACACACACACACACACACACACACACACACACACACACACACACACACACACACACACACACACACACACACACACACACACACACACACACACACACACACACACATACATACACACATACACATAACTATTTGTATAAAGCACCAAGAGGACTGCCATCCAATCCTGTGCAATGACAACAAAGAATTTTATTCTGTTCTATTCTATATTCAAACACACACACACACACACACACACACACACACACACACACACACACACACACACACACACACGTATACATGCAAACACACATGCAAGCACACACATACACACAAACATGGACCCATGCAACCACACATGGACCCATGCAAACACGCACACATATACAGACACACACACAAGTACACTCCAACACGCATGCATGGATGCAAAAGGACACAAAAAATGCAAAGAGGATCACATGCACACCAATATATACACACACACACGCACACACGCACACACACACACACACACACACACACACACACACACACACACACACACACACACACACACACACACACACACACACACACACACACACACCCTTGGTGTGGTGTCCAAGCAGACGGGGCTCTCGCTTTGTTTTTGTTTAAATGTTCCTGTCTCATCTCCTCTCCTTCCTCCTCCTCCGCCTCCTCCTCCTCATCCT
This sequence comes from Gadus chalcogrammus, assembly GCF_026213295.1. NCBI lineage: Eukaryota > Metazoa > Chordata > Actinopteri > Gadiformes > Gadidae > Gadus > Gadus chalcogrammus. Next base: position 8,448,258 of record NC_079425.1, on the reverse strand, counting down.
CCTCCTCCTCCTCCTCCTCCTCCCTCCTGCTGTCTGCTCTCCCCTCCAGTGGAAGAGACAGGGTTCTAACAGGATTAGATGTGTCTCCATCATGTGAGACATGGAATCACACAGGCCCAAGGCCCCCTGGGGAACCAGAGATGGAAAAATGGGTAGATGAGAAAAGATGGGGGGGATATGGTCTCTGTTTCTCGCGGAACAAAAAGGTGTATGGGGGGAAGCAGCTGCAAAGATGTGGAGAGACGAAGAGAGACAGACATCTGGTATCAATGGAGTGAGAGTGATTTTAGTAGAAGATACCGGCTTTCAGATTTAATTGTCTGAAAATGTTGAATGTGATTTACAGGGGTTTTCTGGCCTATTAGTTAAAGCGATCAAAGTTTCTCCGGCTATCGTTAATTATAAACGATAACCAATCGAATGAGTCAGGGAAAGGGGGCTGGAAAAACACAGAGCCGAAGCCATGTTTGAAATGCTATGGAAAACCGATTTGGGTGTCTCTGACCCCCCGACCAGAGGACCCACACTTACAGGAGGCACTTAGAGAATTCATTACCAGCTCACTGGCTTCATGGCTCCTAGATTGAAATATATGGCTATTTAAAGTCTTCTCTCTAATTATGTGGCCATTAATCCACAATTTCCTATCTACACTCCCTTGATGTGCGCATAAAAAGTCCAGGGGGAAGGCGCAGAAGGGCCGTTCAGGAAGGCTAAATATGCCGGTGTTGTTTTTGATCACTAGGGGGAGTGGAGAGCTGCGTAGGAAGAGAGGGAGAAGACTTTACTTTAGCAGTATGCAGATGTCCCATGAAAGTTGTATTCTACAACCACCTGAGTAAGTTTGCATTCGCATGATATACACATTTAAACAGGATGGATGAATGGTAAGAAAGAACACAATACTATACACAATGACGTGAACAGAATAACAGATTTTTTCAAATGTTGTTCTGTTCACTGTTAGGAGGATAATCAGAGAAATGAGCAACAACAAACATATGAAACAATGGGCTATATATACTATAATACTACAACTATTGCTATAAATGTCCCAATTTCTGACTGTAAGGTTATTGAACCTTTATCTGACCTTGATGTGAAAGTTAGGTTTGCATAAAGAGATACTGTATGAAATAGTTTACATCTTATCACAACATAAGAACTGTATCACAAGCATAGTGTCTTATTATGAAGTTATATAATTTGCTAAATTCTTCTTACAAAACCGTGGTTTTATTTCCACAAACCGTAGGTGATACATGTATAAATAATGACATTGAGGAAGGGTTGAAGGAATCCGTAAAAACTTTAAGAACCAAATATAGGTTCCAATATAGAGAAGCGACAGACTGAGAAGTTTATTTTTTGTGCAAAAAAAAGGGTAAGAATATTAAGTCAAATCAGCAATGTGTACATAGACATGACTAAATCTTCAAGGCATGAATATGCTGAGGACTTCTCTTCTATCGCTCTGCTCTTGCCATCCTCTCCTCCTCCTCCTCCTCCATGTTCTTCTCATTCTTACCCAGAAGGCTCATTAATATCTCCATAGAAGGGCTGATCAGCACGGACACTCATATGAGGGCCGTCCGAAGGGATTAACATAGGCACACTCCCCCAGTGTGAATGACTGGAGGAGTCTATCGCCCCAGCATGACCACGAGGTGAGCACACACACACGCATCTGCTTGTACATGCAAGCACACACACACACACGGAGCAGGCAACGCACACCCACACACATGAATGCATACACATACAGACACTCATAGACGCACATACACACACGCAAACAAACACACATAAATCCACACACAAACCCATAAACGCACACATAGGCATAAAAACGTACTCCGGTGAAATCACCCACACACACATGCAGACTCTTCTAATAACAGTTCAAATAATTGTCCTGCGCTTGCACACATGCGTACACAGATGCACATGACAAATCGTATGTTCTTTTGAGATGCGTGTTCAGCCAATAAGTGTTTCATGGAAAAACATGTGTCCTGACCCCATCCGCATGCAACACTAAAGAGCAACATATCAAAGATGCACTGAACATTTTACTAATCATTTAAAAATAATGCTGCAACACCTCTTGAATTAATTGTACTAAACCATTTTTCTTCAAACAAGCAGTGAAGCATTTTATTTTGTAAAAAATAATGATGTCTTGAAATGGCTTGAAAATGTTTCATGAACAATATTCCACCAAATAAAATATCTACATCTGGACAGAAGCTGAACCTTGTTTCATTAGGTGAACAAAAACACCAAAAACATTCCAGCACAATTCCAAAACACAGGGCCCCTTCTGAAAGCAAAGGGCTGTTATGAAACTAACCATGATCCACTTGCAGTGTTGGAAGTGCCAAAGATAGGTCTTACATTACAAGAGAATTACTGCAGCACCCCCCCCCCCCCCCCCCCCCCCCCCACCCCCAGCCCGTCCCTAATGAGCTTTATCGCGTTGGTCCCGCTTGACTTGTCTTGCTAACTGGCACACATATATCCATATGTTACACATGAGCGGGCAGCGGGGACAGGCTTGGTGGCAGGAGACGCTCTCTCAGTTACATGGAAGTCTTTACTGCCACAGCCAGGAGCGAGAGCTAGTCAGCTTAACTTTCCTGTCCAATCTGCGTGTGTATGATTGTGTGTGTGTGTGTGTGTGTGTGTGTGTGTGTGTGTGTGTGTGTGTGTGTGTGTGTGTGTGTGTGTGTGTGTGTGTGTGTGTGTGTGTGTGTGTGTGTGTGTGTGTGTGTGTGTGTGTGTGTGTGTGTGTGTGTGTGTGTGTGTGTGTGTGTGCGCGCGCGGGGGGGAAGGGGGTGCAACTAATTACTCACTTACAGTGATACGATCCGGTCTCCATGAAGGGGGTGGGGAAAGGAAATATGAAGATGTTTACAAGAATTCTCTAACAAGTCGTTAATGTGTTTAGTATCACCATTGCCGGGGTGTCAAGTGTGACACGTCCCGTTCGTGCACAAGATTCACCAAAAACAGTGCTGGACTGCCCGGGACACGATACCCCTAAGGCACGGAGTAAGAAACAGTGGGCAACTTGATCCAAACTCAAAGGACATTGAGGGCGAGTGAGCGGGAGCGTAGGCCATGCACATCGGCGCTTTGGTGAGCGAGTGAAGGCCTCTAGATCTAGAGTGACCGATTGTAGAGGGTGACTGCCTGACCGGGGATGAACAGACCACTGTTTCTACCCTCTGTATCCAGAGAGCAAATGGATGCTGCTTATAGCTAACCTCAGTTTTATTTATTTAATTCTGATATACGAAACTAAATGAGTGATTATATTCTGCCTCAGTATGTCCCATCTACTCTGCTCCTTTTCCATCATTGTATAGGAAATACAACACAACACATCATACGCAAGTCGTTACTATTTTTCAAACTTCCTTTACTCACCAACAAGATTAATTACAAAAATATAAAAATGTCAGACTTAAATGCATGTTACTTTAGGTTATTTCATTTTCAATATCAGGCTCCATACAAGTACAGTAAATTCATACAACTGCCAGAACAGAAATGAATGGGATAGGAAGTAGAAGGTCCTTGTCTACGTCGCCAGGTGAAGCTCTTTCATTTGCATTTCCTGCAGCGACACCCTCAATGTAGGTCATCTACATTAAAACAATGTATATGCTGACCTTCAGTGAAGGAATAAATACACACAAACACAAAATAAGAACAGGAAATCTCTAGATAAAAAAAAACATGTGTAAAGGGCATGCCGTTCACTAAGACATCCCATAACATTTGAACTACAGGAAGACGATCAAACAAAGCTGAATAAACGTGTTAAGAAATGTGTAAATGCGTAAAATGTGTAAATAAATAAAACAAAACCACACTATAAAGTGAAATGATTAGTTGCACCTGGAGCTCATCTTCTGAAAGAAGTCAATAAATAGGATCAGAAAGAGTTCTCTGGGCTGTGCTTTTCACATTGAGGTCATCAAACAAAGAAACCTTAGCTGTATCCGCTTGGTCATCCAGAGCTCAGCCTGGATCGTTTTTTACGGACCACACTTCCATACATCAGTTGACAGTACGACAGTTGAGCCAACACCGACTCTGGGAGACAAACTATTGATGCCATTCTGAATAAACCCCTGAGCCGGCTCTGCTCCTGAATGTCAGGAACAGAGAGGTGCCACTGAAGAGTTCCTTAATGTCAGTGCTGAGACCGTCATCCAATCCAGCTTCTCTCATTGGCATCTTTACTCGTCCCTGGAGCCAACCAAATTCCACGCCTGAAGTACTGTTTTTTTTGGGGGGGGGGGAAGGATCAAGGGGGTGGTGGTGGTGGTGGTGGTGTTTGAGAGCCGTTCGGGTGATGATAGCCCCTGTCCCTTGCCCACCGGGAGCTGCACCAGCGCTTCAGAACTCATCGTGGTTCCTGGTCAGGTCCTCTCCGTAGTTGGTGGCCTGACTGCCCACAAACATGTTCCAGTTCTCCAGGACCTCATCCTTGGTCAGCATCTTGTCCTGAGAAAGTAAAGTGTGTGTGTGTGTGTGTGTAAAGTGTTCAAACTTTAAAGCTAGGGTAAGCAATTTGGAGAAACCAGCCAGAGTAAGCTTCATTTTTTAAGTATCTCACTGAAAATATCCCAGGCCTCCCCCCAGTTCTCTCTCCAAAGCAACCCCCCCGTAACACGTGACTAGCTCGCTAGCTTTAGCATTAGATCTGCCTAATCTTGTGGATGACTCGGGTCATGTGCAATGAGTGCACGGGCAGAGTGCACGGGCAGAGTGCACGGGCAGAGTGCACGGGCCGAGTGCACGGGCCGAGTGCACGGGCAGAGTGCACGGGCAGAGTGCACGGGCCGAGTGCACGCAGGCAGCCCGGTAGGTAGGTAGGTAGTAGGGATGTGAATAACTCACAATTTTCAAGTTTGAATAATCAGTGGGTGGTATGAACGAACAATCGATTAGTCGATGTGTGCCGACATTCACAAATGCAGCCATGGATAATCGGCAAGAAATAACTAAATATCTTAAACGCAAAAAAACAACTACCTGCTAAGTAGCTCCAGTCAAATTGTCTGTTCAGCCTGTAAAACGAGTTGGTTAATTGTGAAAGATGCATTAAACTGTAATCAGAAAACGCGGTTATATGCTATAGACCCTATAGTATCTGTGGTACAAAGGCTGGGACGAATTTCAAATTATAAATATGTACACTTTATGTTGAAAGCATAGGCCGTCGCGATTCCCATTGAAGCGAATGGCGCGGTGATTAGGTATTCAAAACGAGAGCTGGTAAATCGTGAAAAATAAATTAAACTGTAATCAGACGACGCAGTGATATGTGACTCTAGACCCTATAGTATCTGTGGTATAAAGGCTGGGACGAATTTCGAACTATAAATATGTACAATGCATAACGTTAGCCCTCTGGCTCATAGCTGAAGGATAGAATACCCCCCGTTGCCAAGTCGTAGCTAAGGTCCATGCTATTTGCTGGAGTGAACAACGTTTCCGTTGCATAAGAACCTTACGGGAGGGTAATGATTGTTCCAGGAATTAGTCAAACCCTCAGGCGGTACCAGGGAAACAAAGTTATGGCTTTTGAAAAACTTTATATTTGGATTGTAAAACGCATGAAAATATAAATGAATGGTCCTAATTTATTTTCTTTGGTAAGTGACCATGGTATAAGCGGGATAATGCCCTTCGAGGTGTCCAACATTAGTTCCGTACGTTAATTCTTGTTTATTTGAATGGGAAAAAATGGTAACGGTCCAAATGTTAGAAATCGGCTTTGACCCTCAGGAACGAATGATCGAATAATCGAATATTCTGTCCCATCCCTAGTAGGTAGACAGACAGGTCTGAAATGGACGGGCTTAAAGGTTGTGTCAGTGATTCTAGGCCGAAACATAAATTATCACATTCATCTGATCTTTCCTCATGATCCGCTTGCTGCCCGCCCAATAAGCAGGCCGTCAAAAAATGCGTCCCTGTAGGCAGCCTGTGCTCTGAGTTCGTACACAATACGTTCGTACAAAATAAATAGTTTTCCACCCAATCACCGACAAGGGTTGGGTGTTAGTGGGTGATAGTTTTCCTATCAGTGTCACCCAACATCGCTGATGCAACCTTTAATACATGGCTCAAGAGATACACAGGTTCAATATCTTACACGCTTACTAGTTAGGCTACATGATTAAGGGGGGCAGGCTGGTCTAGTGCTTCAGGTTCCTGGTTCCATCCCCAAAGACGGCAGTCTAACCTTTAAGCATCTATGAGCAAGACCCCCTACCCCTACCGGTCGGCTGAAAGAGGCGTGTCTTACCTTGTCCAGGTCTGACTCGTACACCAGGTGTCTGGCCTCGGCCTGGGCGTGGTCATAGTCCTTGGGGAGGATCCATTGGCGGATCTCCTCCTGGTCCATCTTGCCATCCTTGTTCAGGTCCCGGAAGTCAGAGAATTGGTCCCGCTCCGTTTTGACCCAGTCCGGTTCCGGCCCGCCTTCCTCGTGGGCAAACATGTCGGCTAAAAAAAAGAAGAGAAAATATACATTGGAAAACGGCATGGAAAATAATAAGAACAATTGTTAAATAATAACTCCCAGCATTGTGCTCCACGACATACAGTGGTTACATTACGCAGAACATTACATTAGCAGAGATCGGGTCAGACCATGTAGATGAACAACACTGTAAAAGGTTGCGTGACCTTTAGAGAAATGAGTGTCCTCTGGGTGTTCTGAGAGCACACACAGTGTGTTCCCACAGAGAGCAACAAGCAGGGCTCCGATTCCTTAATGAGGCCCCTGGAGAGTGGCCCTAACCGACCTCCGCCGGTTTGAAAGGCAAACCCGACCAACGTACAACCAAATGTACAACGTACAAAAATGATTTTTTTCAAAATATATACACAAAGAAATTGGACAACTACACTTTTGTTAAAGTGTGCATGGGGTTTAGGTTTTGAAGGTTTTAAACTTTACTGTTTATTATTTTTCTTTTTACATAATACATATAAGCTGTAGGTATACATTTCATGCTTGTGTGATCGAAAAGCATGAAATGTATACCTACATTTCATGTGTGATCGATTCGGTTTTTTGTTACAGAAATTAGTATGAAATCCCTTTCATAAATACTTGTGATAGCTTTACACCCGCTTAATACCCCTTCTCACTGATCCACAACTCACCGATATATTCGTCTTCGTCCACATGTCCATCGCCATTCCTATCTATGTCCTCCAAGGTCTCCTGCAGGGACAAGAGGCGAGTGATGACATTACAAGGAGTGAATGTGGAGAGTTTAGATCCAACAAACTGCTGAATCAGTTCAAGAACAGCCCTCAGAGACTGATTAGGGTTGGAGTTCAGGATGGAAACCAGAATACATGCTGTTGATGGCGCCCAAAACACGCTACTCTTAACCCAAGTTACAAAGAAGAAAAAATACAGAAAGAAAAGAAAGTAAAAATAAATACTGAATGAAAGAAACAGAAAAATGTACACTTCTGTGCCCGTTCAGGGTGGTAAATGCTCTCCTGGGACTGTACTAAATGTTTCATGGGCCACTTAACCCACCGTGTCAAACGGTTAAATAATAACACAAAGAATCTACTATGGATACGGTTCTAAATATATTCCATAATGCATGTTCAAAGCAACGTTCAACCGTATCACTTATTGATGGACTTGCTTCGATTTAAAATACAGGTTTTCTTACCTTTCTTTCTTGAACTAATTTGTGAGATTATCTTGATTATCAAAAACACAAAATACCACTTTGGACAAAATTATCGTTTTGCTTTTATATTATTTCCAAACAAAATAAATTAATGAAACCACCAAGGTCAAGCTACTCATCCTTTATACATTTCCGTTATCTATTCCATTTGTGCGATTGTATTCCCAAAAGTTACCACCATCAATCATGTTACGTCCTAACTAGGCCTTTGGCAACCTCTTAAAGATTAACTATCAATTATTTACTTTCTCAAATGGGTTGTTAAAACTTTTATGAACACAAGTCTGTCGTTCCCAATAACACAAAAGTATGAATTCACGGGTTTCTTCGCGACGTTAAGGTTAAGTACAAACCGTCTCCAAAGGATTGCAGTCACTACAATTCATCACGTTTACCCAAACGGTTCGGCCAAAAAACATATTCCACACACCTAAAGCTGTTCTTTACATGTAGAGATTAAACCATCCCAAGGATTGCCTGTTTTAGAAGCAACTGATTGTCCAGGTATTTCGGTCCCTCCCATATAGTGCTACATCCTACATCTGATAGCGTTTTCCCACTGGTGGGTGCGCTTTGGCCCAGCACGCCTTGGCTCAGTAGTGAAGATGCGGTTTGGCCCAGCTCAGGTACGTCTTTCGATTCCACCTCCAACAGTACCCTTATGGTAGGGAGGCGTTTAAGCCGCAAGGCGATAGCCGCGGCATCTACCTCATAGCAGCCCGACACAGTGTGGCCTGCTAATAAATCCAAGGAAAAAGAAGAACGTGACACAATAAACAAAGAGCAACAATGTATGACGTCCAAGAAGGACGGCAAACTTTTGCGCGACCTTTTCTTCAATAAACGAGGCTTTCACCGTTGTCCAGAAACACCTCGCGGGTAATGCGTTTGTCTGTCCTTATCCCTCCGTCGCACCGAAGTGACGATTCTGTCGACCAATCAAGTGACGTCTCAGCACCCCACACGGAGTAGTACTGTGAGATAAGTATGGCTAATCACGGTTAAGCCCACTTTTGGCGGCTGAAACGCGAACCGTGCCGCACCTATTCATACTGAACCAAACCCGCCGGTGGAAACGCGCCATAAGCTCCACCTTGTTATAGGCAGTAGGAGTCGCCCAGCACCACTCACACAGACGAGAGACCCTTCCTCACGACAGAGGACTGTGTGGCTCACCTGAACCACGATGTCCTTCATGTGGTCAAACTCCTCCGGGTGGAGGAAGGACGTGAACTCCTCGCGGTCGGACGTCTGGTCGCCGTTCACGTCGGCCGCGTGGAACCGCCTCTCGTCGCGTGGCATCATCTTCCGGAAGCTGAACTGGTCCGTCTCGTCCTCGAACTCCTCCGGGTTGGCTGCAGGCACAGAAATGACAATGATGCTTTTTTCGGACAACAGATGTTTTTCTTATTTAGTCAAGAGAGCCTCGGTTGAACTCGGATTCAAGAGCGAGAACGAGGAAAGCTGAGCCGGATTTACCACGCATTTAGTCATTTAGCAGACACTTTTAACCAAATGGACGTCTAGTCAATCTAGGCACATGTCACTAAGGAGCAGGCTAGGGGGTTAGTGATAACTACAAGAGTGTCGGGCACATTGGGGATCGAACCCAGTAGCCGATTGCCTGTAAAACAACAGGGTAGCATCACAACACAATCCTGCTCCCCTCGTAGAGACATACCCAGACCCCCAAACACATTCTAACACAGGTCATAGCCATACCCGGTCCCCACCACACTTCATTCTGACTCAGGTAATAGCCATACCCGAACCCCACCACACTTCATTCTGACTCAGGTAATAGCCATACCCGGTCCCCACCACACTTCATTCTAACCCAGGTTATAGCCATACCCAGTCCCCCTCAGACTTCTTTCTTACAGAGGTAATAGCCATAGGTGGCCTGCTTGTACTCCTCCCAGGACACGCGGTCGTCCTTGTTCAGGTCGTAGTCGCTCCACACCTTGGCCACGTTCTCGTAGACGTAGCGCTTCTGCACCCTCCTGATCCAGGCCTTCAGCTCGCTTGTGGTGATGTAGCCGTCCCCATCCCCGTCGATCCGGTCCACGATTTTTCTGTGAGGCCGGGGGAAGAGGACGCGTTAGGATCACAGGCTCACAGAGGCGTTACGTAGATGTATATGACTTAAACGTGTCTCAAATGGCAAAACAACACAAGATCAAAACTGAAGTGTAACCTCATGCATATTTTTGGACTGACAGACACTGAATCAAGACTCTTCATCCTTAAAGTTTCCTACCTATACGTGTACAGTTAACCTGTATGTCCTACAGAATCACTGTACACTTATCATAGATCACATCAGACCTCAATATCCTACAGTTTAGGCTAAATAGGTCTGATTTGATTATTCATGCATCGCAACCCTTCGGAAATCGAATGTCGAACAGGGGGAGATATGTACATTCTGCTGCACATTAAGCATCGTCATTATGGGTAAATTCCATCCCATTAACTATTCTTGGATCTTGTATTCTTAGCTCTTGGTTGCCACGTTGTGATGTTATAGGGGCCCTCCCACTTAGCCAATGAAAGGGGGGTAAAGCCTACGCCCATGTTCCGTGGTGCCCGCTTTTAATCCGAAAAGTTCAAAGAAAATACAACTATATATTGTTATAAGAACAATCAAAACATACGGTTGAAGTTCGGCGGAATCATTAAAAATTGAGAAAGCAACATTCCAAGAAGTCTAAAAACCGACTGGCAACTTTCTCACCAACGAATGCCTTAATGGGCGATCCATAATTAAACCAAGACAAGACAATTAACCCCACGAATATGTAGGCACTGACATTTCATTTGTGCATAATAATGGGAGTTATAGGATGAGGTTTTGCTGGCATGCAAATCCTTCGCAGGCACCACTTGTGAGTTGTGCAATTTTAAATACCTCCACAGCCATAAGTGCGACACGCAACAACGGGAGTGATAGAGAAGTACCAGTACCACGGTAAGTTCTACAAAGAAGAAGAACAATGTCTCTGCACATCTGATCGATGGTCTAGAGACGGTTTCTTGTCGGCAGAGATGCGCCAATGTGACTGGGGGGGGGAACACGTGACCTGCTGCACATGATGCGCCCATCGAAGGTTTCAGACGTAATCTCCCTTTCTTACCCCAGCCGGTCTTTGCTTTCTTCGGGGGTGAGCTGGTCAAACGTGGTGGCGTCCTCTTTGCCTAGAAAGGCCTCATGGTCGTACTTGAAGCTGTTGTTGTCCTCATGCGGCCGTTTGCTCAGTTCTGCCTGGTCATGATGAACCCGTTCTTTGCGTAACGTTGGCTTGCAGTGCACCGCCAAAGTGCAGAGAAGCACCGCATACACAAGCCTGTATGAATCCATGGGTATGGTCTATTATCTGGAGATGTTCTCTGAGGTCAGCTCAGCTTGTCTCTTAACAAACCCAAAAACTGAATAACGCACAGTTGTCTCGTTGCAACAATGGAGCCACTTTGACGGGTGGGATACGCGTTCACTTCAGTCCTTCAGCTCATCCTCTGACTGCATCAATGTGGCAACGGCGCGACAGTTAACACATCAAATCTTTCAGCAACCCCAAATAGGCTTTTATTTATTTAGCATACAACAAACAGTCAAACCGAGACGTTTTGGGATGGTCTTGTCTAGTTTGAGGAGGCAACCAAACGGAAATACCCCTGTGTTACGTACAGCCAATGAAGTCATCCGTTTCCCACAGAGCTCCGCCTCATTTCTTCATACATCCTCTGCTGTTGGTCAATGGGCTGTCTGTAACATGAAGATGCTTACGGCGCCACGTTGCAAACCTGACACGCACGCACCCTCACCGGCTAGTGAAACGTCAACATTTTGGATAATTTAGGGGGGATAAATAAGGCCATTCACACACACACACACACACACACACACACACACACACACACACACACACACACACACACACACACACACACACACACACACACACACACACACACACACACAGTGGTCAACTTCTTGATCCTTTCCTGAGATTTCCCGGACTAGGGGGAAACTGGTACCTTGTTTTGTTCTGGGTTGTAAACTGAGCTGGGGAGAGCCTGGGAACTTCCCCCATTTCACCTGTTACCATTTGATGGTAATCAGAACAAAAGCATCTCGTAACTATTTAGGCCATACCCTTCACATATCATGTTTAATACACTTGTGTGTGGGTTTTATTAGTATAGCGTTTGTTTTGTGTGACAGATGGTCAGATTGAGGGGGGAACTGAATAGGAGGAAGTAAGACATGTGCATCTTTAATAGATGGGCTGTTATGTCTGAGCTGGAAGTACCGAAGGAATCATACTGGGAGGCCTCTGAACATGGTGTACCATGAGGGAGCAGAGTGTGTACCCTGGATACAACTTGCTGACATTGCCATGCCTAATCTCCCTTCCTGGGCTGAAATAACATGTATATCGCCATTCATCATTAGCATAATAAGCCAGCACATGGCACTTTGCTGTTTTGCATAAACTGTACACCCTAGTTTATGATTATGAAAGTACCCTGGGGCTAACTGGCCTTTTTTTATTCAATTAATGAATAGTTAATGTATTTAAATTAGCGTTGCCCGATCAATTTGAATCAATGTGTTGTGCAGCCATGAAGAAATATAAATGTGTTTTTCTTGGTGAGGCAAAACTCTACCACAAACAATGCTTCTAACTGACATTCAAGGCCCTACTGAAAAAGGTTTTGCATTACAGTAAATCGCCATTACTATCTCATCACTTATTGTAAAATGTAAAACATCTTACAAATGTCGCATAATCTCATTGTAGTTTGGATCCTGGTTAATCTTGCTTTGACAATCTTTCTACATGTAAACAACAAGATATCCGTTGATAGTTTTGTGGAAGAACACCAGAGGAACTGCATCAATCTAATGTTTTGTTTTTTTTCTCCACATATTTACGGAGCTTGAGAATTGATATCCCACACATTTCCCGCCTGAATTTAAGATTAGCATATATAGACCTACTAGTTTTACACCATATTGTTGCATGTTAGAAGACCTACAATTAAATATTGAAATATATGGAATAGCAGACCTTTTCGTCATATGCCTTGACCTGACATATGATGATATTAATATTAATACAATAGAGTTTCAATATTTGTCTCTAAGGGGAATGAGCCAATCAATAGTATCATTCTGTGAATGCACAACACAAAACACAACAGAAATAAACAGGATGTTAGAATTAATCTTAGACAATAAGAGTCTGCATGAGTGACTCTAACCGTGTGGGCGATAGCGGGGGAGTGGCCATCAACATAAATATTTCACAGAGGGAGGAGTGGGTAGGTGTATGTGTGTGTGTGTGTGTGTGTGTGTGTGTGTGTGTGTGTGTGTGTGTGTGTGTGTGTGTGTGTGTGTGTGTGTGTGTGTGTGTGTGTGTGTGTGTGTGGGTGCTATTGCTGTGTTCAGTTAACCATAAGATTAAACACACACACACACACACACACACACACACACACACACACACACACACACACACACACACACACACACACACACACACACACACACACACACACACACACACACACACACACAAACTGGAAGAGGCTCGTGGTTAATGTGATTAAGAGAACCCTATGCTTGGAGACACAAGACATTAGTGTCCAGGAAGTATCGCCCTACTGTGTTCACTTCTGCCCCCCCTGCCCCCACCCTTCCAGCACCACCACCACCACCACCACCACCAAGCCCTAAACCCAAAACATATACTTGACAGCATTTAGTTAAAGGCATGCAATGGGCATTAGTTAATTTTATTTGATTACCAATTTGTGTTGTGGGCATTAGGAGAAAAGGTTCAGACCAGATTTTTGAGCTAATAACACATGCTTACTCTTTAACTCAGTGAATTTGAACCCCGCCCCCCCCAACCAAAACCTCATTATCTGACATGTCTGTCAAATAATGATATCATACATTTGGATGTATCACATTGCATGGTGATTTAGAAAACACACACGATGAAAACACAACAGTGCTTCATCGTTGATAAAAACACAACACGTTTTGTAATCACAAGCTATATTCATGTGCTATGGTGTTTCGACAACAACTGAAGATACACTATTGTGTCAAACAGCTCCCATTTTTCCCAAATATAAACTATTATTGTCAGTCTTGAGATATCAATTTGTAAAAACATTTTCAGTTTGTCCTCGGGTGTTGGTATTTCCCCTTTCGCCTCACTCCTTGCTTCCTTTTACATAAATCTCCGCCAACTCTTCATAAAAGCCCTTTGTAATGTGAAACAGATCCGATTGCTAATCCTGAGTGAACGATGAGAAGGAGAGCTTCCATTACCTCAGTCAGGACCCAAATATGTACGGTTTTAATCACAACTGATACCTCTGATGTTTACTTCTTTGGCCAAGAGCGCTTTTAGTGGATGAACTTGACAGTTTGCCATACTCAAACGCTTCCAGCACTGTCTTGTTGCCATGAAGTCCTTTGGTGTTAGTCATTGGAAGTTAGAACTGAGGTTGGTTTGATTGATTTGAGATTAGGATCTTTCTCAGTTATCTTAAGAGTGGAACTGGCCCAGCAGTCTGATGAAAGCATTTCCGTTGCAATAATTCATAGTTATCTCATCTCCTGTTCAGAAAAAGAGCAGGATTAAGACCAGACTTCTGGCCCGAGTATAGAGCCATTCGATTCGGATGAAAAATAACCAAGATTGTGAAGAAGTCTCTCACCACACAATTACAGTCTCCCCCATCTTCCCATTTTCCCTTGTAAATTTTCATAGTCATAATAAGATGACCCCCCCCACTCCCCCACCCCCCAAACCCCATCCCCTTTCTATTCCAGATTAATTAATAAACTTCTCATTGCTGCCGGCTAGGAGAAAGGAAACCTTTGCTCTGTTTAATGACAACTGTAAAGTGGAGGCAATCATGGGATGCCTCCCATGACATTTCCCCCGCTCCTGTTCGCTCCACTTATCTCAGACAAATGGCGGCGGTCGCGGCGCTATCCAGATGAAGCGTTCTCCCCGAGTCATTACGTCTGTCACCGGGGCCATTTCCACGTTGAAAAATCTGAGACAATAAACGACGCCGGGCCCCTTAATAACTGTGAAGGAATCATATTTGGAAAATTGCATTGAGGCAATAACCTTTTCTCCCTGTAATTAGATGACAGAGAGGTTCCTGTTTTAATTAAGTCAGCAATTTATGGCCACGCAGCCATACCTCAATGTGCTGATTAGTATAGGGGAGATCACAGCACAGTGTTGGCTGGCTTTGAACAGATTTGATCTGGTAATTACTGTGTTATATGGCAAAGGCCACTGGCGGCGGTCTGGGACGCGACGCTCGGCGTGGATGCGATGCTGTGAAGCGCATGGCCGCACCCAGTGTTACTGGAGCTGCAAATATCCTCCGAGCACCGGTGTCTGCCTGAGCAAGTGTCTGACTGAATGGATCCTCTATTGAGGCTATCAACAGAGGACATTATGTTTGAGGAGGCCTATTAAGGAGGGATTGTGGTGGCGAGGCTTTTTAAATGTATGTTTCTTTCTCGGTGCGTGTGTGTCTTTGGTTGTGTGTGTTTGTGTGTGTGTGTGTGTGTGTGTGTGTGTGTGTGTGTGTGTGTGTGTGTGTGTGTGTGTGTGTGTGTGTGTGTGTGTGTGTGTGTGTGTGTGTGTGTGTGTGTGTGTGTGTGTGTGTCTTTTGGTTGCCCGTGTGTGTGTTTGTGAATGTATGTGGGTTTGCAAGTGTTTGTGTGGGCATGGGTGTGTTTGTGTGTGTTTGTGTGCTTGTGCGCATGTGTAGATGTGTGTGCTTTTACGTGTTTGTTTGTGCATGGGCTGCATACATGTGTGTGTGCGCGCGCCTGTTTAAACTAGGGGACACGTCGGGGCACAAGATGACTTTATGAAGGGTAATAATTTATCTGCTCAGCCATTGTTAACCGTTAACATTTGTCTGAGGGGGCAGAACAGTTAAGGTTGCTGTTTTAGTGCTGTGTTAATAAACATGGCAATTTACTCTCAATTTATGCCCTGACAGGTCGTAATGAAGACCATGAAAAGAAGATTAGTTGTGGCTGTTAGCGGCGCCCTCGTCTGGGGACGTCATCAGGCCTGGGCCAGCTAGCTGGATCCCTCCACACCTCTGCACGCATTGCAATGATTGGCGTTAATGATGTACATTTAGGAAATAGTGTTAAAAACTGTCGATGGTCTTTTGGGGATTTTTCTAAATGTATCATGTTACACAGACAGATGTCCCTTTACCCATCAAAACAGTAGCCCACCCCCCCCCCCCCCCACACATCATTAGTGACATCAAACAGCTGCTAGAGATCTGTACTGCTAATTTCATTACTTTCCCCGGCTAACATGATCCTAGCATCACAGAATGCAAGTATATTTAGCCGCAGAACTAGGCAACAGCTGTGGGAAACAGTATACATTTCAAATGTTGTATTATTTAAACTGTCTCCTCCTTAATTGTTACTGCCCAACACAGCATGCCAGATAGGGACAACATAGTCATACAGGCTTGACCAACCCTTTTGGCCACAAAATATTCCAGGAAAGGCTTTGAGAGCTCATGCATGAGATGCATGTTCGCAGATGCACCCAGGGGCAGTTCTAAAAGGAGGGAACAGGGTGGCACCAACCCGCCCTGAAATATGATTGCCCCCCCCCCCCCACCCCCTGGTGCCTCCCAAACACCATTGGGCAAGAGAACTAACAATCTCAAAATGCCCAACGCCCATTGGACAAGAACGTTGTCAATCGCTTGATTTGATATAAATTAATGATCTGATCCAATGACGTTGGGAATTTGAAGCTGTGGTATATTGAATTAAA
>NC_079425.1:8336646-8429146 GCF_026213295.1 Gadus chalcogrammus | reverse complement strand
ATTGTCAAGTAAATGCCAGTCTCCCTCCATGCAGAGAAAGAGAGATCAAGGCAGAGAGAGAGAGAGAGAGAGAGAGAGAGAGAGAGAGAGAGAGAGAGAGAGAGAGAGAGAGAGAGAGAGTGGTGGGGGGGGGGGCAAAAGCACAGAGGGCTGAACAATGCGTGGGCCGCGTTGTTCAGTGCTTAATACTTCAATAGGCTCAGTTAAATTAGTGTGTATCAACTGTAACTTTGGAATCAATCCATCAAAAATAGATCAAAAACATCATTTCATCCATTAGTTCAATTTCTTTTTAATTGATAGAGTTAATGGAGTTCATTTGGTCAGTACAGCGCTGGGATTTACCTCCTGTCTGCCTAAGTGACCTAATCAATAATAAATGATGAACAGCAAGCCATCACCTCTGCCTGTTTCTTTTTCTTTTTTTCATGCGCTCTATTAATAAAGAAAAGAAAACAGTTTCATGACAACTTTTTGCATGTCCTTGAGTATTTAAATAAGAACATCATTATGTTATAACAGGGTTCTTTTGCTCTCATGGTGGAGGGACATATTTAGAAAACTGTTACCTAACTCTAAGCACTCAAACAGAGCCTTGTTTCATGTCCGTATGAATAAGTCCATATAATAACATGAGTAGATGTCATGAATAGGTTAGCCACATCAGGACTTCATATAATTCTGTATAACATAGCATTAACCTTTCCAAAATCTTTGGGGTTTTCAGAAGAAAGAGCTTCGGGGAATCAATGTGTGCAGCTCACACGAGAAAGCAGGTTAGCCCATTTCATACAAAACAACACCATGCACTTTGGCGTTCAGTATACCCTAAACTGAGACCGAATATGAATTACAATCTTATAACATACAGTCAATATTGTGCTTGGTTACACATGTAACCAAGCACATGTGTAACCAAGGGGCTCAAAAGAAGGGGGGAGCTCAAAAGAAACAATATCACTAGCATACATCATGTGATAATGTTCTGGTTAATAGTTTCCCCTGAAATATGAAATCGTCTCAAACAAACCTCTGTTTGTGGGCCTGGTATCCTAAAGCTTCTCATAATTAATCATAATTTGACTAATAGAACCTCATATACATTAGATGTAGCCTGATTATTATATTGTCACGCATGATTAGAGATGATTAAAATATATAAACACAAAACCTCCAGACGGATTTTGAAACAGAAACAGTATATTAAATATATAATAATAAATAATCAAATGTAATAAATAAATCTCTCCCTGACCAGCGCACCCTAATGTACGGAAGAGGATTAGGGCCACACATGTAAAAAAAAATTAAATTCTGACTTTATTCTCAGAATTCTGAGAAAAAAGTCAGAATTCTGACTTTAATCTCAGAATTCTGAGAATAAAGTCAGAATTCTGACATTAATCTCAGAATTCTGACATTAATCTCAGAATTCTGAGATAAAAAGTCAGAATTCTGACATTAATCTCAGAATTCAGAGAAAAAAAGTCAGAATTCTGACTTTAATCTCAGAATTCTGACTTTTTTCTCAGAATTCTGAGATTAAAGTCAGAATTCTGACATTAATCTCAGAATTCTGAGAAAAAAGTCGGAATTCTGACATTAATCTCAGAATTCTGACTTTAATCTCAGAATTCTGAGAAAAAAGTCAGAATTCTGACTTTAAAGTCAGAACTACGGGTATCTGTAAGGACCAACCTCCGTGGGAGAGACACTTTGCTTTATGCAGTAGGAGGAAACCTATGGAAAGCCAAGAAGGCCACAATCCGGCCCTAGAATGGCGCGGTTAAAGTGCAAGAATTCCGTACGGAATCCGTACGGAACTAATAGCCGCGGCTATTAGTCATATTGAGATGGCAGTGTGCGAAATACCCGTCAATATTCGGGG
Source organism: Gadus chalcogrammus (assembly GCF_026213295.1). Taxonomy (NCBI): domain Eukaryota; kingdom Metazoa; phylum Chordata; class Actinopteri; order Gadiformes; family Gadidae; genus Gadus; species Gadus chalcogrammus. The sequence continues at coordinate 8,427,258 of NC_079425.1, read as the reverse complement.
ATGCCCTCATCCCCAGATTGTTCTCGATGTGCAGTAGCCAGCTAGGCCATAACATTACAATATTTCATGGATGCAAGCAAGCCAAGACAATCAATCTATATCTGTAGCCTACATGACAACACACACACACACACACACACACACACACACACACACACACACACACACACACACACACACACACACACACACACACACACACACACACACACAGACACACACACGCACACACGTTAAACACACTGGTAAAGCAATAGGAGCCTGCATTGGCTAAAGTTGTTGGGATGCAAGTTATTTTATAACAGGGAGGGGCAAAGTTGTGCATTACAATGCAAACACGACCATAATTGGCACCGTTCTTGCGCACTCAGAAGAACATGAACTGATTAAATGCCAGGTATATAGCATATCGGAGACGGGCACACAATCAGTGCATTTGCAAATGAGAGCCTGCAGTATGACCGATCGCTAATACGATCAGACAGATAGCCAACATCATTGATCACATATAAGCCCACAACAAGCCCAACATCACCACGGCAGGTGCGCTCTCTCTCGCACATTCACACAATCACTCCAACTTCTCCAACTCCAAGGCAAAGCTGTTTCACTAAGACCACAAACAACCACAACTAACCAGACTACATATCCACAACAATGCACAACAATCAGTTCTATACATTGCGTCTATCTTCTGTTTCGCGCACATGGCTAATTTGCATACTTGCACAGGACTGTCGGCTCCGCTTGTCAAAAAAATAGAACGTATTTGTGAATAAATGCTTTGAATTCTGAATACTGGACTTGGTGAGCCCTCCCTGTTATAAAATAACGTGCATCCCAACAACTTTAGCCAATGCAGGCTCCTGCTTTACCAGTGTGTTTAACGTGTGTGCGTGTGTGTGCGTGTGTGTGTTGTCATGTAGGCTATAGATATAGATTGATTGTCTTGGCTTGCTTGCATCCATGAAATATTGTATGTTATGGCCTAGCTGGCTACTGCATATCGAGAACAATCTGGGATGAGGGCATCCCCGAATATTGACGGGTATTTCGCACACTGCCATCTCAATATATAGCCTAACATATACAAATATATCACTGTACTAAACACAAATGTATTTTCCACTAGCTAGTGGTGGTCATTACATTGTAGTGAAACTAGTAAAGACAACACAGCTTTATGTTACGGCGAAACATGGAGGCACTGCAGCTCTAGTCTCGACAATGCGTTACTTTAGTCTGGTATTTCTCATCACTGATTGGTTAGACAGCCTTCAAACTTAGTGGTCAAGCAAAGAAGAGGGAGAGCTCTTTCTGCATACCTAATAGCCGGAGAGAATAACTAATAGCCGGAGTGAATAACTATAGCCGGAGTGAATGACTAATAGCCGCGGCTATTAGACATTCAAAACCGTACGGAATCCGTACGGAATTCTTGCCAAACCGCACGGAATCCGTGCGGTTTTGCACTTTTACCGGCTTTCCATAGGTTTCCTCCTACTGCATAAAGCAAAGTGTCTCTCCCACGGAGGTTGGTCCTTACAGATACCCGTAGTTCTGACTTTAAAGTCAGAATTCTGACTTTTTTCTCAGAATTCTGAGATTAAAGTCAGAATTCTGAGATTAATGTCAGAATTCTGACTTTTTTCTCAGAATTCTGAGATTAATGTCAGAATTCTGACTTTAATCTCAGAATTCTGAGATTAATGTCAGAATTCTGAGATTAATGTCAGAATTCTGAGAATAAAGTCAGAATTTAATTTTTTTTTACATGTGTGGCCCTAATCCTCTTCCGTACTAATGTGTTAGGTTAAGGGCTGTGCGCAAATCTGCACGAGAGCAGTGTATTTTATTGCGCATGCTAAGCGGACGCTAGGGGGCACAAAAGCTCCACAAGTGGTGAATGATGATGGTCCGCGTGTCAGCTGGCTCAAATGCACTTGGGAAACCCTATAGGACTGGCGGTGCACTATTGGTCGAAATAATAAAACATAGACTAACTCTGATACTATCAATGATATCTTGATGAGTACAATGCCTACCATGTTTGCGATACTGTCAACAGGAAGTCCCCCTTCTTTTTAGGACCCCAACACCAGATTGGTTTAGGCTTAGGGATAGTTAGTTTTATTTGTTTTCAGCATCCTGATCCTCGTCTTGAAATAAAATAACTTAGGTAAAGAAGGACGGAGCGTTTGTTAAATGAGAGGCGCTGAGCAAGGGGTCGAGGAGGCAAAGTGCAGCTGCAATCTCGACTCTCTCCAGAGGTGGGGCAGACAGGCAAGGAACTTTGCAGGGGGTTTTTGGCTAAATGTCCGCCCATCTGTTTGCCCATCTGAAGCGAGGCCAAACCAATGTAGTAAACTTTCAAATCGCACAACTTGTCTGGGGATTGTTTGTGTGTGTAAGCGCGCGCACGCGCGTGTGTATGTGAGCGTGTGTGTGTGTGTGTGTGTGTGTGTGTGTGTGTGTGTGTGTGTGTGTGTGTGTGTGTGTGTGTGTGTGTGTGTGTGTGTGTTAGAGCGAGAGAGGGAGACGAAGAGAGATAAGGAGAAAGAGGGCGAGTGTGCCAATGGCCGATTGACTGAATCGGAGCAATAGTGATGAATATCCACAGCCCCTCCTGACACAGATCTATTATAATTTGCGTCATTTTTTTTTGGGAAACCTATGCCCACAAATGCATAGAAAATCAAAGTATTTTGATTAATCAATGGGGACGTAATAATAGTTATACTAGGGCCTACTACTACCACTAATGATACTAATGATCGTAATAATAATATGAGGAGAAAGATTAATGCATCCAAAATAGGGGAAGAATAGGCCTACAAAGAATACGTAAAACAATGAACAAAACGTTAATAGATCTAATTGTTATTACGTGAGACTTAATGAGAAACTATAGCCAATTCGAAAACATGCGGTGCTTTCATATTAAGGGAAAGGATTAACCCTATCAATTCGCATTAAGCATAAACAAAGACCATCAACACATGGAGGGGGAAAAAAGCGTTACGTTCGGGTTGGTTTAATTGTTTGGATGATGTGCGTGAGCCTCATAACGGTCGGGGTATTGTGTGTCCCTTGTCAAGTGTCTCCGTGCCTGCTTGGGAGTCTCCGAAGAGAAGCCAGTGCTCACACACATCACACTAATGCAGGTTGATCAGCGGGCTCTCTCTTGCGACAAAACCGTACAGCTGTCCTCAAATCAATACATGTCAAAGTAATATGAAAACAAGCATGACAAGAAGCTCTCCGCTGCAGCGACCACCCCCCCCCCCCCACACACACACACACCCCCACACGCCACACCCCCTTACAAAAATGTGAACGTGTTTTTCTTTGTCGAGGTGGCGGGTTAACCTATACACACTATATATCCACTTTAGCCTATGTGCGGCTTGCGTCAGTGTGCGGTGCCTCTTTCATCGTCATGCAAGCAACGCAGGAGGATTGCATCTGCTAGGGGTCCAATGTTAGCCTTAATTACTGGCCTTTATGTATTCCATATAGCCCTCAACCGTCTTTAATTAAAACCTTGATTAGGGGGGAGGTCTTGGGCTACACTGTTACCAGATGGGTTTCCCGCAATCATAAAGACTTTATCCTGCGCCATTATGCTCCCAACTATCTCCCCTTTCATATCAACGCAGGGCAGAGGAAGGTAATTATGCGCCTGATAGAGGTGCATGTGGTTATAGAGTTAGAGACGTGTAGTCGCCTTTTTAGAAAAAAAAAACAGCAGATATAAAAACATCTCAAAAACTCTATTATAAACTGAGCAGTGGCCTACAATTCGATTCGTATCTTGTTAGTGGGTCTCTGACAATTGGAAACATAACAATGGTCGGGGTTAATAATTGATTCCGATTAAATCAATGATTCACTTTTAAATCAGGATACCCGTTTTTGAGGAGCGTTAGTTTTGCTTTTGCGTAAGATTTGAAACTTTGTTCCAAGCCCTTGGCTGATGTAATAAAATATTACCTCTTATTAATCATGTAAAGTACAGTAAAGGCTGCAGAGCGAAGCGTCTGCGTGACCTTTGACAGTAGGCCCCCAATTTGACACATGCTCTTAGTCTCACACACACACAAAATGTGGTTAGGGAAAAAGCTGAATCAATAATGCATTGCGCTATAGTCTGGAGCGCATCATATTAGCATTTTAAGATTCATTGCATTATGAATATATCTCGCATCTGGTTGGAAAGTGATTATGAGTGCACAACGAGCTCTTTTATATTCAACAATCAGTTCAATTATCCTCAAAATATTTACTCCAGGGAAGTATTTGTCATCCAGAATGAGGGAGGCAGGGGAATGAATTGTTACTGCATTGTGCGTACATTTTCCAGACCGTTTGTTGTCGTTATTGCCTGATTTGGTGTGTGTTGTTTTACACAGCCCAGTTATCTGTGTGAGTTCACATACAGCGCGTCTGCCTCTCCATCTATGATTACCTATCACCAAGATCTGCGTTGATTTGGTCAGATTCGGGATTGGGGCTTTGGCCCTTCGTTAGTCCACAGTTACAGTATTTTGTAACACATTTGTATGACCTACATTTGCCGTTTATTGAAGAATCCCTGACCGGCTCCGCTTTTTGATGTTTTGAATAGAAGACAAAGTTAGGCGTCTTCCGTGAAAGAGAGAGAGAGAGAGAGAGAGAGAGAGAGAGAGAGAGAGAGAGAGAGAGAGAGAGAGAGAGAGAGAGAGAGAGAGAGAGAGAGAGAGAGAGAGAGAGAGAGAGAGAGAGAGAGAGAGAGAGAGAGAGAGAGAGAGAGAGAGAGAGAGAGAGAGAGAGAGAGAGAGATATTGAAATAACTTATTCAGATTATTGACATTATTGCCACTGCGGCACCGAGCGTTAAGAATTTATTGGGCCTATTTTCCTGTCAGATTGTTGCTTGTAGACGTTTCCTTTCTGTCAACGGGGAAATATTGCTTACCTTTTCTTTACTTTATGTCTAATCATTGACTTTTAAGTTTTAACTACAAAATACTAACAACAGATATATCAATAATGAATATACATACGTAGATAGGCTTCAAAATGGTTACTATAATATTCAGAATACATAAATAGACCTGTGCAATCTTTTCTAGTGGTATCAATTATGAGTTACGGTAATCACCATTGAGCTCAGTTAATTTATAGGCCTGGCTTGACTGATTTAAAAGATACATAATATAGGCCTCACTAATAGTCGAATAGTTGCCCCGGGTTGAAAGACATCCTAGAACCTCAATAATATATGTAAAATGGCAATTTTTAAAAGAAATACTAAAAAATGGGAAACTAAAGGTTTTTCTTATGCAAACATTTTTCGCCTACCTGCTAGGCCTACATCCACGTTACTGGCGAGGGTTCGTTTAGATCCAAAAGTTCCATGTATATGGACTTCATAAGAAGACGAAATGGAAACAATGTAATCCCGGACGTAATTAATTAGTAATAATCGAATCTTGTAAAATCGTACATATATAGTCTATATAGTTTTAGTATGGCTATGTTGAGTTTCTTGGAATCTCTAATTTTCAACAGTTAGGTGAAGATCTGAAGTGGGCATAGCCTTCATGTTGGGACGACGGCCGAGTGAACTTGCTGTTCATAATGACTTTTAAATCATTAGGTAGAACTTGAAAAATAATTCCAACTATTGTGTTTATCATAAACCAACAAGCTACTGTGAAACTAGCGTTCGCGTTTATAATATACGTAATTGCAAATGTATGAAACCCCTGCAGTCAATACCAATGAGAATGTGCTGAAATGCCTTTATTAGATACTTGCAGTGTTTTTGACTTGAAACCGCAAGACCGACAAGGTCTTAGGTCAAGAGGGTCCGCTTCAGCCCCTATGTTATGGATAGGTTCCCTTTGGCTGGAGCTAAATCTGGACCGAACCCCCTTTAACCGATGCGTAAAAACGCACCTCTCCGTGCGTAATGAAGTGCGCGGAGTCTTATGGCGCTAGAACCCTGGTATATGTTACGCTTTTATTGTGAACAGTGCAATACGTTTCCATTAAACGTTATTAAAGTAGAGCGACTGACGAGCTCTCATTTGTCCTGTCAGGACAACTGACAACCTCGTTAGCTCCCATTTTCCCCCTGTCAGCTCACAGCGCGACATGGACACTGACTTCTTCAGCCACTTCTGGCGAGGGAGTGATAAACGCGCCTACTCAGCCCTGCGCAAACAGCTGCATTATTGTTGCCAGCACGAGGCATCAGAATCAATCACAGGGAAGCTCTCTTGGCAGGTGTCAATCTTCCTTTTTTTTTTCTTTTTTTTTTAAATCCAACCACTGTCAATCTTTAATCTAATTTCAAGGGTCATGGAGTCGGAGCATACCCCCCCCACCCCCTCGTTAGGACCTTGTCCACTCAAAGTAGTAGGTGTGACTGCTGAGCTGCCATTACCGTGTGAATTTCGCTTTAAAAATAAGGCGTAGTTGATGACCTTATGCATCTTCTTTCATATTCGGGAGATTCTTGAATTCTTGTTATTAAAAGAAAAAGTTACAATAAAAGCAAAGGAGAAACAGTTTAATGGCACGATATCTTTACGCTCGCTGCTCTTTCAGACGCGATTGCAGATCGAAGTCAGCCTTGTCACGTTGAGCCCCAGTGAACTCCTAACATCCAGGACGTGGCTGTCTGCTCTGGACAAATTGCATCCAATCACCCCGGGGGAATTCGGCTAATGTCTCGATCCGGGGCCGGACGGCAGGGGGAGAAAACAAATCAAACTCTGCACTCTGGGTGTGGAGGGCTTATTAAAACATTCACACTGTGGGAGGGGAGGGGTTAATTAGGATGATCTTCTGACAATCTATCTATATTAAAGAAATCGGAGCTAAAATCCCATGGACTTTAGACACCAACTGTTGACTACATGAACTGTAGGCCCAAAGCAGCAACTTTTGGCCACTTAATCATGTGATTCCCAAACAACTAAAATCGACATAACATTCGGATCTGCCACATTTACAAAAAAAAAAAAATGCAAAAAATATCAAAGGCCTATATTGAGATTCAACGACTGATCCTTCAGAGTTGTTATATTGCGCGGGTCGACTTACCTAAGACTTTTTTTCCCTTTTAAATTCATCCAAAAGTGAGACGATGGTTCATTCTTTTGACCACCACTCCCCTCCTTTCACCATGTCTCCCCGTCCCCCTTATCTTCCTGGTGCCCCTTTCTGCGGGTCCCCTGGCCGTGTTCGCCGCGTACTCCAGCGGCAGTAAACAATATCAGCTCGTGGCGCGGAGGCTTTAGCGGCGCAACGTTCTGCATGGCTAGATAGGGGAGGTCGATCGCTGCAGATTTTGTTTTAAATCTGATCATTGACTGTGAGCTAAAGGATTGGCATTTCCTCGACAGTTAGGGGACCAGCTCAGGATGTTGGCCTACTTAAACATATGATTGAAATGAACAGTGGACGGTTATGTCAGGCCTTTAAGTTAGAAAGGGGGGAGCGTTGAATTCGATCTGCATAATTCGTTTTTATATATGTATGTAAACAACTGTAGGAAGGAAAAATCCGCGATATGCACTAAAAATGGAAAAAAAGTGTGAATAGAATAATATATATATAGAGAGAGAGAGAGAGAGAGAGAGAGAGAGAGAGAGAGAGAGAGAGAGAGAGGGGGGGGGGGGTGGAGAGAGAGAGAGAGAGAGAGAGAGAGAGAGAGAGAGAGGGGGGGGGGGGGGTGGAGAGAGAGGGGGGGGGTAGAGAGAGAGAGAGAGAGAGAGAGAGAGAGAGAGAGAGAGAGAGAGAGAGAGAGAGAGAGAGAGAGAGAGAGAGAGAGAGAGAGAGAGAGAGAGAGAGTAGGAGGTTGGGGGGGATTGTGTTGTGGTTGCTGGAGGACATGCATTTGGAAGCCTGGTGACGGTGAAGGGAAAACCGGCTGGACAGATTTGCATTCACGCCTGATCGCCTTGTGGAGAGCGGGGCTGTGTGGGAAGGGAAAGGCAGCACCTGGCCAAGCCGCTGTATCCCATCTCTGTTTTATTGACAGCCTGATAAGCGGGGGCTAAGCCGTGTGGTTTCTAGCGCGGATGTCGAGAACCCTGCTGCGTTGCACAGTATCAAGGCCTCTTAATGGTTGTTACTCCAAATAATGGCCCAAACACAGCCAGTGGTGACCGCCCCGTACCTGCGCTGCCCCGGTCTTTTCCTGGGAGACGAGCGGTGGCGCGGTTGTCCATTTACTCACATGTCTTGTTCAAATTGACACAAACGTCAATGGTTGTGAAATGGGATTGGGGGCTTTTAGCCTGCCTTGGTAAAAGGGAAACTGAAGGCCAATTAGGACTGGATGACAACTTTATAGAGCTGTAGAAGTAAAACATGTGTTGCCTATATTTATGTTTATGGCGTTTGCTAAAGCATAGTCTGCTGCTTTAATTATATCGTAGGCAAAATGTAAAATAAATACAGGCATACGTGTTTCACCTGTTGCAAGGAGAAACAATACAAAAATGAGCATTGTTGAACTATTGGAGTTAGGGGAAAATAATGCGTGGAGTAGCCTATTGCACGCAGCTCTGTAGTTTCAACGTCATCATCATGCCCCGGTCAGATTTAAATCCTTTTGGCACAACAAAGGTAACATGACAGCACATTTTAAGAATATTAACGTTCTGAGCATTACATTTTTGTTGGCCTACTTTTAGTTAAATTACTTGAACTTAAATTGGGAAACGGTAATGTAATATTAAAGGAATGGTGATTACAGGTAGAGCTATTCCTAAATATAACTGTACCTTTAAAAGTATAATAAAGTTTAGAAAAAAAGTATAGCAATATTTGCCATTCTTCAGTTCCCAATGTAATTTAAATGTTTGCATTTTTTCTTGGTATGAAAAAGTTGAAAAACAGTGTGCAACGTATAAAGAGGGTTTAAATTCCATGTTTTCAGTACTGGTCCAGTATATTGTGGGCCGGTGTGTGTACTCCACGTGTACCTTCCACTCCCCGAGTCTGTGCACTTCTGTCCAACTGATGACGTCGAACCGTCGCTCCAGCCAATCACTGCCAACTTGAGGCTGATGCTAAGGGAAAGTTGGAGGTATAGCGTTGGTGCATTTTTCACTGTCGTTGACATTTCAACTCCACAGCGGATCGAAACGAAGGTTATAATCGGTGCAACCGGTTTTCTCCTATTTACACACAGAGAGACAACTCTATTTCTATATACGGGATAGCGGTCGCCAAGGTGTCAGAAGTCTGCTCCCTGTAACTGGTGAGTTTAACCATTTTTATACTTTTAAATATCTATATATAGCCTATATATAACTTTCACCACGTATACCTTAGACTGTGATACGTTCATTCCATAAACTCGAGATGCGCTTGTATATGTATGTGGGCTATAAGGCTCCTATGCATGGCCAGTGAAAAGGATGTTAGGACGATTTCATGTTACTGTAACTAGGCCTACATGTGTAGCCCACAATGCACAGCATGGGAAGCGTAAGCTGACTTTTTTTGTTGTCATCTATCAAAGATTCGCTTAGCGTGTAATTTGCGGAGGTATCGCGCGCACGTCGCTCCTTAAAGTGCGCCTTTGAGTCGAACGCAAAGGCTCCACGCGCGTGGATATATGAGTACAGTGGGTGGAAGGGACTTGCGGAAGGGACTTGCGTTAAACTCTGTTTGTCAGAAAAATATATAGCAATCATCGGTGGACTAATTCAATGTAATAACAAAAGGACGCACAGTAGGCTATGCCATTGACTTTAAATATAATGGGAATGAGTTTTGAAATCGGTAGCCTAAATCTTCTTTAGTGTACAGTCTGTCATTAAATTAAAAGCCAAAAAGTAGTCATTCAGGCAACATAAGCACATTTGGCAATTTAAACTTATATTTGATAGGCCTATGTTACATGTCCTTTAATAATTTGTTTAAATATAATCTGATAATATACATTAAGGAAAAAGTAGCAGCAATCCCTGGATGCTCCAATAACGCGTGACCAAAGTAAATGTAGACTCATCGGTCAATAATCTTCTCAATAGACAATGTAAGGATAATTTTGTATCTTTGAGAAGGTTATGTTGTGGTACAGTGTTGGCCCCTGTCACGCTGGCCAAGCAGCGTTTTGACAGAAGGCGACGCCTGACGACTACAGCAGCATCCGGCCAGAAGAGGGCTTCTGAGCTCCCTGAGTTCCACTTCTCACTTCTTTCTCGGGCTCGTTCAACCGATACCTAAATAATCAGAAAACTATTTCAATAGTTCCGTAGTTCAATGAACTACAGTTCTGTAACATTAGAGGGCTTTACTTAATATTTCGATTATTTTAATTATATTTTAAAAAAAATGTAAATTGTATGTTGTTTACTATTTTATTGTATACAATGTTTGTAAATGAGTGTCGGTTGCCAGTGGACATTACTCCAAAAAAATGTGATGCAGAAACGGTAGCCTTTTAACATTGTGACAATGTAAGTCTGTAATTAGGCCTATTTTATATTATTATTATCATTATCAGTCGACTATAAAACAAGAAATCCAACGACACAATAGGCTAAACAAATTTGGACGAGGAAGCACTGTTGACTATTAATTTTTTAAATAACTAACTCGATCATGTATTTTGTTGACATAGTCATGACAGCAAAATAATATGTAGGCCAAATTATATGAAGGTATATTAATCAATAATAATATATGCAAGCCTATATATATAGGCTACATGAAAATAATTCTTAGGATAAAATACTGTGTTAATAATTAGTCTACGTGTTATTCAAATAGATAAACACAAATAACACTAAATTCGTGGTAGTCGTGCAGTGGCGTTGTTTGTTTTCCTTTATGTGTTGTCATGTTGAATAGGAGTATGAATATTAGTGGATTAAGTAGAACCATAGCATATTTAGTTCACATATTATCCATGTCCAATGAATTTAATGCTATAGCCTATTGATTTCTTTAGCATAGAGCTACAAACGACTATACAATATTGGGGATGTAAAAAAAACAAAAACGGAGAAACGACCCCTGTAATGGATGACTGTTGTTCTTTGCCCATCATTATATAATTACTATAGATGATAAAGCTCGCCCCGCCCCCACCGCTCCCATTGGATGTCCTTTTAATTTGGATAAATCAAGTGAACCCAGTGCCAACATCTTTCATTGTTTATGTTCTCGTCCCCTTTAACGTGGAAAACCACGTCCGATTGTTTTTCTAGTTGTTATAGGAGTAAGGCAAAAAAAAAAAGAAAAAAAAGACCCATTCTGCCTCAGGGGAAATAGCTACAAGATTAGGGCTTCTTTTCAGGACCTGTGACATTAGTTGTCGCTAATCCGAATTGGGTCTAATTGCTTTCTGACTTTACCCTGTGAGTTTCAGCTGGGACACGCCATCCAAACTATACGGACGTTTTAATAGAATAACATACACACAGTTTCCCCCTTCTGCCGTCTCATTGGAGTCCATCGTATATGGTGGTCCATTAAAACACTTCCACTTGCACTGCAGGGACGAGTGAAGAAAAGCAGAATTCATGCGAAAATGAGACAACGAATTAGTTCTCAGAGCGGATTTGCATCTTAACTAAGGACATCAATAATCTATTGGATGTATTGTTTTCCAAAGAAAACTACTCGACACACACATCGGGGAAGCATTCTCTGGGCGCATCATTTAGCTGTGTGAAGTTTCTCAGTTGTAAAATGTAACGAGTGGGTGGCAGTACACGAGTAGCCTAATGAGTTTAAGCTGCAGGAGAGCGTTTGCAGGAAGTAAACCTGGATTCTAATCAATGAATATGCATGGCCACATGCTAGTGTGGAGCTTTTAGTTATCCCCATTAGCCTGAGGAAACGACAGTTGTTTAAGTTGCCTAGAGATCTAGAAAAGTTATGTTGAAGGGAACACAATAGCCAATATCTACAAAATATTATTTCACCACATACAAAAAAGCAACCAAAAAAAACACAACTTTTAAATCGTTTTACTTTTTTAATCCTCCATGTAGTTATAATCGTTAATAACAATGCTCCAGGAAAATATTGGAAGAAAGTAGAGCCCTCGTTGAAGGTAACACCACGCACACCCTATTTCCATACGTAGCCCCAATAGTGTGGCGGTACTTTCTACAAGTAGTTATTATCTGCCCCCCTGCAGCCTGCATTATTTGACAGACCACGACACATTGAGCGTAAACCTCGCCAAGCCACCAGTCTAAATGACTGGAGACAATGCAGGAGTAGAAACAGATGAATTTGCTCGTTTAGTTTACGGGCTGTTGGTAGAAAGTATTGGCTGGAGTGTTCTTCCTCACCGCGGGACTCTGGGGGACAGTTTGAGCCGGTCCCCTCGGCTCATTATCTCACTGGGGCCCATTCAGGCCTCGCAGTCCCCGCTCCTCCTCCTCCTCCCTCTCCCCTCTCCCTGGCAGCGTCGTTTGTCTACTCATTGAACCCGTAGTCAGGAATGCAATGGTTGTTAGGGAGCCCTCTTTCACCTCCGAAGTGGTTTATTGATGAGCTCTGACTTCTCCTACTTTTTCACATGTCAAAAAGAGTCAAGTGTAGGCCTCCATGACTTCATTTCATGTAGCCTACCCCACCTAAAAAAAAAATGAGGAAAAAAAAGAGGGGAGAGAGCCTTCGGGTCCCCCGACCCTCCCCCTGCTTGCTCTCTCCCCTTCGTGTCCCCGTTATGTACCCCTTCTTTTTTTTGCTTTAGTTTGGCCCCAGATTCATACAGCTAGTTTTCCTCCCTTTCTTTCTGTTAGCGCTGGTTCTTTGAAACAGGAGCGACGGGGCTCCTCCGTCCTCGGGCTGGTGCTATACCCAGCGCTCCTCCTCCTCCTCCTACTCCTCTGAGGAGGAGGATATTCAAACACGGACCCACAACAAGGCCTTTGCTTTTTGGGTGCGCTGAGGTGTGCATTAATAGCTCATCATTCAACCGGAGCGGTTCGGGAGCGTGTGGTCATGGTTACACATGGTCATTTGCTCTACTCTGTTTACGCGTGCTATTTGCTGTCAGGTCATACGAGTGACGTCGTCGACGTGCCGCGCCAATGTGCTCATAAAAGCAACGCTGAGCCCTGCTTGAACACGGCTCGTCGTGCACGCCGGAGGATCGTGCATGCGCACGCTGTTGACACGGGGGTCCGCCTGTTCACCCAAGGTGATATCCAAAACAGTCAACAAGAGCACGTGGGGAAAGGGAGCATTGTTATTAAAGGGCGAGTGAGCCACTCATCTATCAAGTGCACTTGATGTAAGAAGGCCCTTCATGATCCTATGCCTACTTAAGGGCTAGAGTGAAAAAGGTAGACATTATTTACTCTTCACGAAATAAGAATTGATAATCAATTAAGCACCACGTGTCAAAAGAGGAAAGGTATTCATTTCAAAAACGTGTGGGCGCTAACGAAAAGTCATCATTGGAGTTTAATAGCAGATAATTTAGGAGCTTAAATATAAGACACAATTGAAAAGGAAAATTCTTGAAAATGCGTTTATTTAATGGGACATATTTAACTGTATCTGGCGCGTGGCTTAAGATTTTAAACAGTTAAAAGTGCCTTTCTTACGTAGGCCTATTCCGTCTAGCCTCGTGCTTTTCCCCAAGTTTCAGCAGAAACGTGCGTGAGACTCCAAGCGCGGACCCAATTCAGCCCACAGAGAATGGAGCCTTTCCATCAAACGGGCATTTCCGAGGCAGTTGCTTTGCATAGGGCAATATTCAGCAACTGAACGAAGGGTATTTGCATGCGTGGGCTGATTAGTGGCTTGGGAAGACGAGACCCCCTCCCCTTTTTTTTCTCTCTTTCTCCCTCTCTCTCCCCCTGGTTCGGCCCTGTTTCCCGCCCTGGCCGAGGTAGGGGGAAGTGTTTATATGGGGAATGATGACAGGGGTCGGGTCGTGCTAATGGGCCAGTGAAGAGTGGTGGTGGAGGGGGGGCTGCAGTGAGGCACACACACACACACACACACACACACACACACACACACACACACACACACACACACACACACACACACACACACACACACACACACACACACACACACACACACTCACACACACACACACACACACACACACACACACACACACACACACACACACACACACACACACACACACACACACAGAGCAGACCAGGAACACATATATTAATACACTTGCTCCGTCACCAATCAGCATAGGTGTGTTCATTCTCTTACCCCCACCCTCCTCCTCCTTCTACCACTCTCCCTCCCTCTCTCTCTCTCTCTCTCTCTCTCTCTCTCTCTCTCTCTCTCTCTCTCTCTCTCTCTCTCTCTCTCTCTCTCTCTCTCTCGCTCTCTCTCGCTCTCTCTCTCACACACACACACTGCCTCGCTCTCTCATTCGCTCGCTCGCCCACTCACACGCGAGTGCACATTCTCGAGTGCACAACTCCGTGGTCCTGACATCTGAGTTCACTGTCAATCTCTGTCTCCCTCGCAGGGATACCCCTTCCATCTCCGCGGAGCACCGCTGGAAACTATTTTTCTTCCCATAAACTTCCGAACGAGACCGATCCACACTCGCACCTTTCTGCTTGGAGAACTAATAGCTTTATTCGCTAAGGAGTTGGAAAACACGTCGCAGTATGCCACAAAAAGGTAAGACCTTCTCAGAAAAAAAAGTTTGTTTGCCGTTGCTTTATCACAGCATTTGTAGAACGGATCAGTATAAATAGGCTGCAATACAAATTATTACGAGCATTATGCACTAGGGCTAAAACAGCGGGGGTAGGCCAGTAGCAACCAAATCAGGAGTTTTATTATTTGTGTTCTAACTATGGGCAGATGGGATTTGAACGCAGCAGTAGAGACGCGGTGGCTGTTTTGTTATCGTGGGGTTTGCAGCCATGATGTCAAGGAACGAACAGCCCTCAGCGTCGCTATGCGTTTTCTATGGTCTTTTTTTGGTGTGTGCGTGTGGTTGCGTTTTGGCGTACGGATATTGTACCGTTTACTTCTGACGGCTAGAGTAAGAAGACGCATTAGGCCGGGACAGTGATCATCGTGGCGAATGGGGCGCAATGACCCGTTGAGAGAAAGTGTCAGTCTGATTCCCACAGGCGAGTCACTCAAGCGCCTTCTAAAAAAGAATCAACCATGTTTTTATTATTAAATATAATTTTTAGCTTTTATAGACAAAATCATTAAGATACATCGAAATCTAGGTTGTGGTTTTAAGGCAGTTTCAGTCTTTCATCTTATGTCATATTAATTTATGCAGCTATGCTGTACAGGCCCTTACCTAGGCTGTATATCGATAATAGTCATGTGCAATTACATTATTACAATAAAAAGTGAATTATACCATGGGTTAATATCGGTTATCGTTTGGCAATGTTGTTCGGCAACTTTAAAAAAAACAAAAACAATTATTAGGCCGAGACAAAACATACAATTTAGTTTACTTTGACAAACATCGAACAACTTTTAAAATATATTTTAATAAAGGAAGAAAAATTGAGCAATTATAGGACCGACTGCAATGACTAAGTCAACCAAAAACAGAAGGCTAATGGTAAAGGCCTAAAATTATTATTATTATAATATTACAGATCGTTTTTTATTGTATTATAGGCAACATTTAGAAGTTGGGAGATTTTTGTAAAAATAGGCCTTCATATGTTCTCGTTGACGAGCAGCCTATATAGCGTGCAAATGTTCCAAATTAAATAATATCTGAGCCCGTGTGAAGTTACTGGTGCTGCTCAAGAGCTGAGGCTAGGATCATCCCTTCTCCAATATTATGACCACGGAATCAAACAGCCAGCGTTGAAATGGTGTGCTGAGACTTTATTGTTACTCACACAAAAGAAATGCAGATTCGATATTAAACGAATCTCAATAACAACAACAACGTTAAAGATTACGACGTCAAATAAATGATTAACCACCAGACCTTACGAGAAACAAAAACACCAAACGTGGTCCTAAACTCACCGCCGACTGGAAGTGTTTAAAACGGTAGCCTATGCGCTGCAGAAGGGCCTCAACTCTACACGTGGAACTCGGTTATGCCTAATATTTCTCATCAGAATCGGTCCAAATGAATTCTTTCATTGCTGATGCCAAATAGGCTAATGTAGGCTTACCTCTTTCGTCCAATGTGAAGGAATCCGCATTTGATTAATGTATGCACAGACACAACACGCGCGCGCGCACACGCACACACACACACACACACACACACACACACACACACACACACACACACACACACACACACACACACACACACACACACACACACACACACACACACACACACACACACACACACACACACACTATTGCTGTTATAATTAATTAACGCGCTGAACTTCAAATGCGATGGTTTTCTCACCGTGGGGTCTCTGAGATATAGTCTATTAAACGTCAGTAGTGCACGTCTCGGTACACGACCAAACTTAGCGTCGAAGGAGAAAATGAAAGTTCAGACGTTTCCCTTACTGGCCCCCTTTTTAGCAGTCCTATTCAATAGCCTCTTTATTGCGTTTGTCTTTTCCCAATTGAGCGCCCTACTGGGCTCTTGTGTCGTTTACACCCCCCTAACAACCTGCACTAGCAACACAATATAACTCCCAAATATTTATAGCACGAAATAACTTTTTATTTCTAAAAAGGAAGGCCAACAAAAAAAACACATTCACGCGCAAGCCGCGAGGTCACGGTCGTCAGTGGTGACACCGAGGTGTGGAGGCGAGGCTGTGGGTCCGATCCCCGAGGGGGTGGCTGCATGCCTTCGGCTCTTTGTATTTTGAACTTGTTGGTACGTTTAGTAGGAAGCTGTGTTGCTAGCCGTGGAGGCAGAGTCCTCGCCCCGGGTGCGAGCAGGGCAGCAAAAAAGGGCGCATTGTTGGGATTCGGCGAGCTTTGTGCGCCACTTTCTACCCCCTTCTGCTTTACACTTTTACAGAGTAGAGCAGTGGGCTCTGCAGCGTGTGTCACTGTACACCCTCCACGACCAGAGCCTGGGAAATAAGATATTATAAGCTGAACATGCATGTTGTTGCTGTGACGAATGGTCAAACTAAACAACGACCCCGAAGCGTTGCCAAAACACCTGCAATAAATATAAGAAATATAAAAAAATAGCCATATTTACAAACGAAAAAATAAAAGTGTAACACTATAACAGGTTGCAGCAACTCTGTTTTAGGCCTAACAATGTAGCATTGAACTGGTGCACGCAACAAAACTGGCTCACAGCAATAATTAAAACGTGTTCCGCGTTACTGGCTAATTAATGGATTTATTAGTTCAATAGGAAGGTAGAGCATAATTCCAGGGGCCGCGTGGTGCAGATGTATAGGCACACAGTGGATGTGCCTCCACTAATACATTGTTTTGCTTTGTCCTTTAGGGAAACATTAAGTAAACGGCAGATGCTTGACTAAATTGTCAACTCTTTGTCCAGGCAAGTTTAATACTAAAATATATACACCCAATAAGGATATAATATTGTTCAATTGAATAAACAAAACAAAAAAAACAGACCCTCCGAGAAAATCCAATGGAATTCAAAATGAACCCAAAAACAACGTTGTGTTTTTATTCGGCAACAAAAAAATCCAAAATAAATAAATACAAAAAAGCCCCTCCCCCCCTCCGAAAAACACATACAGCCTATCCTAATGTTTACCTTTTGATGCTAACAAACCTCATTTATTTCCTTGTGACGTTCAGAATACCACAACCAAGCCACGTGGGAGTCTGGCGTTGCCTCAATGATGCAGAACAGTAAGTTATTTTTTACATTTACACCATTCTTTTGCCATCAATCATTCCTTTCAAACCGCTAATTCTAATGTAACTGCATGGAAGCAACACCCACTGACATTATGCATCTGGTGGTTAACATCAATCACTGATATGGAACATGTTTTTTACAGGAAAACTTCTATATTCATACGTAGGTTTTTATATTTAGATAATGGCAGGTATGTGGTTAATGGTCGGTTTTATTGGCGTTAATTTATTCATGACAATGACAGGTACGCTAGTTATTTTTTGAACAAGTTAATCATATGTCGTTCTGTTCAACATAGAGACGGAGAGGAGGGGGGGGGGGGGGGCGAGAGCACAGGGAGTGGGGCTGAAAGGGAGATATTTTCTTTCTGCTTGAGTTGGTATTAAATAATTGCACAGCCGTCTGCATTAGCGCCAGAGCTCGCTTCCAGGCTGCATATGAGATTAACCGGATAGAGGGGCCTGCATGAAACATGAGGGCTAGCAATAATGCCTTATGTAGATTAGCCAGTATTATTTTATAGACACAGAGAAGTTCACCTGAAAAGAACATGTTCATATCAAAGCAATAGCCCTGCCTGTTTGGCGTACACACAGCACCGTAAACCACTTGGTACAGGCCTCCTCATAATGAGGCTGTTGTCGTGGGTGTGTTGTCACAGAAAACACTTAAAAAAAAACACACACATTAGATACATTTGCTTTTTTGATTTGCTTTTGTTATTATTTTGAAATACAATACTCAATGTTTGAAATGGCCCATACGATTTTGACTTGTGATATTGACTTGGCATAAACTGAAAACTGAAACAAATGATGAACATAAAACATTTTTTCTCTTGCTGCTGGACAAGAGGTGTATGACATCTGTGATGAAGGTGTGTGGAATGACTTCCTCCTATTATTCTCCTCACCTTGATGACGTGTCTGTGATGTAACCTGTGCGCATTATAGTCTGAAATCATGTTTTGAATTCAGTGTGAGAACACATGACGATTAGCCTCTATGATGATGCATTTGTGTTGTTGTAGCTATATCTTTGAGTGCCATGATTATTAAATGTTTTTTAAAATACAGTATAAAGTGTAAACTGCTAACACATGAATGGATGAATGTCTCCTTATGAGCCTAATTACGGTGTCTCCTCGACCCCAAAATACACAGAGCTCGTATTGTCACGCGTCGACCCAATCATGACTGACTGGGGCTGATTGGGTGGCGGCTCTGCTTTATTGGGGGGGTGATAGTGCCTTATCAAAGCTGAGGACAATACCCCGAGCTCCTGCTTTGCTTCGGATTGATGTTAATGGGATGCTCCCCTGGCTCGGCGTGTGATGTCTGGTGCGAATTGCCGAGGAGATATCATTGGGCCCGGCCCTTTGGGTTGTCTAAAGGTCGCGGCGGCCTTGGTGGCTTTTGTGTTAATAACTCCTGGGTGTATATGGTGGGGAGCGTCCAAATTGACACCATATGTTTTCCTATTAGTCGACTTGCAATAGAATACAAGGCGCATAATCAGCGCCAGCGGGCGAGATCGACTGCCGGCGCTTGAGGGAATTGGGCCATGATTAAGTCTTAACCTTCGGATAGTTTGATTTCCATGTAATGTCCTTATCTGACGGTTTTATCGATCACCGGATTTATATGATAGGGATAAATCAGGGCTGATAGAGCAACACGGGGAGACCCGTGGAGCATGTCTGCTTAATGCTGCTAGGCCAATTCCATCGTAAGAGCTCTATTAATTCCACTTAATCCTGGAATTACCAAAAAAGCAAGAGGGATGATAATGGATTTACTATTAATTAGATTCAGTTTGGAGGATTATTACACTTTGTGGCCAAAGAGATGCGTAATTTCTTTGAACTGATTTTAATTAAAGTGCGCATGTTGTTTAGGATGATAGAAACAAATGCAATCTGCATTCTATGCAAAACACAACCATTTCATAATATAATTCCCAAGAAAGGACTGCCTACCGATTCACACAACAGGGTTGTGGTGGCTATGAGTATTTGTTGTCAAATAACAAACAAGAGGGGGAAAAAAAGCGACATGTCAGTTTTAATATGTTCAGAGCCCAGGCGCGCCCTCGTTCCCGTGACCGCGCGTAGCCCCTGGCCACCTTAAAACCAAGCCTCCCTCCAAGGGTAAACGAGTAGCGTCCAATTGTGTCTGAGTGATATCCAAATGCAGACAGAAAGGGTCGTTTTATCATGCTACTATTTGTCGTGACGATGCGATGTTGAAAAGCAGAGCGGCGTCATAAAGTGACATGCCTGCCACAAGTGCTCCAACTGATCTTCGCAATGAGCCTTCCATGCATGATCCGAGGCGACTTCCGCCTATTCCCAGAAATTAAGCTCAAACTTGACGTGCAGCTAGCTTTATTTTAAAGACAAATGTCAGGCAGGCTCATCATATTTCCCCCCTCTTCTATATTCGGAGCTTATTTATTGCTAAGGAGCCTGTGCTCCCGGAGTCAATGCAGCGGGCGGCTGTGCAGGGGAAGGGAGCCGAGACACGGAGCGCAGCTCAGCCACTCCGGGGACTCCTCGTTCCCTTATCGCTTCAGGTTTGCGCGCTTATTCATGCACTTTTATAATGCTTTTGCAGAACGAACCGGCGGTTTAACTTGACTTTATATGGGTATTTTAAATAGATAATTACAGATTGGAGGCTTTGGTTAGGTTTTTGGATAGGGATAGCCTAGGTGGTGGTGGCTGATGCTTGTTTCAGGTTGTTATTTTTGGGAGTTTGTTCGTCTTCGGAGATTTTGCGTTGAATGAGACTATCGCGGTTAGCTACGAATAATAACAATTTGAAGGGTTTTGGACTTTTTTTTGTAAATGTTGTTGGTATAGACATCGCTTGCTGCTTGACCGAAGGGGTAGATAGCGTCTCAAATGGTTGATTTCATTAGTTGAATGGAGATGTTTGGGTCAATGTTATGCATGTGTTATTCAATTATGCGCTGTGTTGTGTCCTGTCCTGAGTAAGGTTGCAATGAGCGGGAAAAAACTCGGTATCTGTTATTTATTAGCCTATAGGCCAACAAAAAAATATATGGTTCTATTATGATTTATTTTGTAAGGACAAAATATAGTAGGACATTTATATATAGGTCACTAACGTATTAGCCGGTTTATGTTGCATCCTTAACTTTATTTAAATAACTTAATCCCTCTGCATTATTTAATATTTGATAAATAATAAAATGATACAAATGTTCTTGTTATTTTTTCTTTCTTTTGGAAACGGTGATTTGACTGCAATGCATTTTTCTTCATGTAGGTCACTCTGGCGTGAACCAGCTGGGCGGTGTGTTCGTTAACGGTAGACCGCTACCGGACTCCACCAGGCAGAAAATAGTGGAACTCGCTCACAGTGGCGCGCGGCCGTGTGATATCTCCAGGATTCTGCAGGTGACTTGGGCACTCTGCATTTAATTCGTTGTTTAAAAAAAAAAAAAAACACACGGATTTCTTTTTTTTTGTCATTGCACGTTTATAAAAACATTCGTTAAATTGTGCATAATATGTACGACAATTGCTTCATGTAAAGGTTCAGTATTCGGTAAAGTATTGTACACCTTTTTTATTAAAGCATTAGTGTTCTTAAATAGAGGCGTAATAGAGCCTTATAATAAAATGGGCCTACGCATTTTGACACATAATGTTACGACCAAAAATATGGTAGGCTTAAAAGTCCACCTGCTCTTATAAGAAGAGCCGGTCTGCAGTAGGGTGCCTAATATACCATTCAAGGCATATTTTCTGTGTTTATAGACCCATGATGGTGCAAAAGTCCAAGTGCTGGACAATGAAAACGTAAGCTTATAATTGTTTGACGACATTATATTTTTTTCGCAAATTGTCCTAAATAATGTATGTGAATTGTGTCTTTTGTTTCCTATTTAGGTGTCCAACGGTTGTGTGAGCAAGATTCTGGGCAGATACTATGAAACTGGCTCCATACGACCGAGAGCAATAGGCGGTAGCAAGCCTAGGGTAGCCACTCCAGAGGTGGTCGGTAAAATTGCGCAGTACAAGCGGGAGTGTCCGTCTATCTTCGCGTGGGAGATCCGGGACAGACTTCTGTCAGAGGGAGTCTGCACCAACGACAACATACCAAGTGTGAGTATATCACTGTAAAATGTGTTGCATGATTGAATTATTTACATGGAATGACTTCTCATATGCAGCTGTTGGAAAAATGATCAGCTAACTATTTCGTCATGGACTGTCTGTATTGTAAGGATAGCCCTGCATGATATTATCCCACAATTTACCAAAATTGCAATTGACAAAATGTTCAGCATATTTATGTTAAGCATTTGTTTTGGTTTTTACAGTACACGCACATGTACACACACGCACACAACAATGCACACACGCCCAAACCTGCACGCACACACACGCGCACACACACACACACACACACACACACACACACACACACACACACACACACACACACACACACACACACACACACACAGGCGCACACACACACACACAGGCACACACACGCACACACACACACACGCACACACACACACACACACACACACACACACACACACACACACACACACACACACACACACACACACACACACACACACACACACACATGCACACACACACAAACACACACCCACCCACACAGGTGTGTCCCACTCTACCTGTCTGTTATTTTCCTGGTCGCCTGCACCTATACAAGCCACAACACCAGATGCCCCCAGTGATCACTCACTTTCCCTTTCACTTCAATAAGACTGTACCATCGGCCATTCACAGGTCTCGTCGATAAACAGAGTGCTACGCAACCTGGCTAGTGAGAAGCAACAGATGGGTGCAGATGGCATGTATGACAAGCTGAGGATGCTCAACGGTCAGACAGGAACTTGGGGGACCCGGCCAGGCTGGTACCCCGGAACGTCGGTGCCAGGACAGCCCAACCCAGGTGAGCATCACTATCACACAGGGGAGAGGGGAGGGCTGGGGTGGGGGGTAGGGTGGGCCGCAAGGATGCATAGCCACACACAGCTGCATGCATGGGAGACTGGACTCAAACACACACACACACACACACACACACACACACACACACACACACACACACACACACACACACACACACACACACACACACACACACACACACACACACACACACACACACACACACACACACACACACAGAGGTTCTGGTATTGCGGGGCGGTATGAGAACCAGAGGGGGCTTCATAAGTTCTCTGATGTAACTGAATTCAGTGCATTCATATGCCAGTTGAAAACAAACATTGGCTAAGTTCCCTCTAAGGCTATCGCCATATGTCTCAACTAATAATACAATAATATTCTCTCATGCACAATGCATGTTCACCATCCACATTATGCAATCAAAAGGTCAACATGGGCTCTGTGCTAACGTGTACGGTCAGACTGTATGTTGTCATACAGTTTATCCGTGGTGCGACCCCATTCTCTCACCAACCATATCTGGCGGTTCTCGACCCCCTTTCCGTCCTGGCGTTGGTGCGTAGTCTCCTGGCAGCCTGGCCCGTTAATGCTCCGAGCTGGAGCAGGATGAGTCAATGGAAGGAGAGGCAGTACGCCTGGGCGGTCTGAAAGGGCTGCACTGTCCCAAACAGGGATGTGCGTGACAGCAGCCGGCGCATTGAGCAGAGGTGTCGGTCCATCCTGGTTCATCCTTCCCTCTGACGAGGGAAGAGGCTGCTGGGGCTTTGTGCTGGGATCCCCAGCACAAAGGAATGTTTCCCTTCACACGCAATGATGGGTTATGGGAACAGTTTGCGATGTGTGTAATTGCTCATTAGGGAGGGCTTTGTCTCGCGTTATGGCAACATGCATGAGCATGGAAGAGAGACAGTACATGCACTGCAGAAAGTTCAGTGTTTTTTTTCTTCCTTTCGTTGCCATACAGGCCTCGTACAAGCAGAGTTATGTGGTTCTTACAATGGCACCTGTACATTTTAGGGCCGTTTCCTGGATCAAGGCTATCAGGGGAATGATTTCTACTTTTCTATGTTGTGATTATTCAAATTTTGTCTGCAGCCATTACAAAATCATAATTAAACACTGATTAGAACAACATAAAGAATACAAATGATAATTAGAGTTAATATTATGAATATTATAATAATGATTATTATTATTATTAGTTGTGGTAGTGTTATTATTATTTTAAACCAATTTCGATGTTTGCTTTCGTTTTTGTGCATATTGCAGGTAAAAATAATAATCGAAACACATAAATATATATGATACTTTTTTTGTATATACTTGCTATTATAAGCAAAGATTGACAAAATTAATAATAATAATAATAATAATAATAATAATAATAATAACAATAATAATAATAATAGGCCTAATAATAATACAATTAATAATGCAATCGTTTTGTCTTAAATTCATCTGCAATTAGAGGACACTGTTGTTCTGGGGCAACGAAAATATGTTGTCCATCTGACGAGAACTAAGTAACCATATATAATGGTTACATAGAGAATGACGGGGGCCCATTGACAACTCTATCGAGAGTGGGGCGAATAAAAACTCTCCGATTTTGTCTTTTATCTCTTTCTCTTTTGCCTGGGTCGGCTATATAGCACTAAATCCCGTCTATAGGATTTAGTTTCTCACTTTCTCTTTCAGTTTAAGCGGTTTCTCAAGAGTGTTTTGATCTGGTCTCTGCAGCTGAAAGGTGCCGCAATTGGTTCGGTATCTCTTTTGCCGCTTTTCCGCCTCACTGACCGAGACATCGTGATACTAAAGAATGAGTTTATTTCCCAGCGCTTTTATAAAGAAAACAAATCCCAACCGAGCGTCAGTGGGTCTGGCAGACAGATAATAGGCTGCACATTCACTCCTTTTTATGGATTATCCGTAGTGAAGAAACAAATAGCCTGCTCACAGGCTATAGAGGAAATACTGCCAAAAATATTCTGCAGCAAAGATGTAAAGCAAGTATTAACATTCACATATTCTCAAATGGGGCTTGCTATATCCTAACATTTCTTCTTCTTCGCCAAGCTTTTTTATTTCTCCCCCATATTCTGGTGAGGATAGAATATAGTGATTTTAGTTGAATAAATTAGGCCTGCAAAAACTATCCCGATGCGCCTGGTAATGTTCCTTAACATGCAAAGGCCTGGGCTTATTTCAGTCGAAAATCCCACTGGATAACAACGATAGTTAATGATCTCCAAATCCGAAGATCTATCCATTCCTAGACATTTTAAAACGACATTAAACGCAACCTGTTCCTGGGGTTTCCACAGAAACACAATCTGTCAAATTATTGCATCAAAACATGCGCGCACGAGCACGCACAGGCCTGCTTAATTTCGCATTAGCTTCTCGGCGTGATAATGATGTCCAACAACAAGACAGACATTAGTCGATAAGCCTCGCCCTGTAAAAACTGAAGGGCCTTCAGGGCCCTACCGCGCACAACCAGGAGCAGTGAATAGATTGGCCTTATTTGGGTTGTTCAGGGGCCTTGCATGCTCTCTCCTCACTCATTTGTTTCCAATTGAAGACAAAAATCCTGACTGGCATGTCGCCGGCCGGGGGACGTGATTAATGATGGTAGTGGATAAGGGTTAACACACTATACTCAAAAGTCCTGTTGACTGGGATCCCCGCGCAACACAATGCAGAAGGACTATAGCCCTGCGCGCCTCAAGAGAGAGAGAATCCTTTTGTCATCCGCTCCAATAGTGCCCCCTCCCATATATTACGGCCCCGCGAAAGGTTTCGCTGGTCGTCCCTCGCTGTGTCCATAGTTTAATGGTTTCCCTTACTCCTATAACGGCATTGTATCATTGTGAAAAGCGTCTTCTACTATTCACAAGTTGGTGGTCAACTCAATGGCTGTATACCGCCGCCCATATGGGGGGACGACCATTGAAGCGTTGGGTGTGCTTTAAAATAAAAAAGGGCTAGAGAGTTTCGGGTTTTAATACATTTCATAGGCGGTGAAAAGGGGCCGGCCGCATATTGTCACGTTTCTCTTAAGCCATTGAGGACATAAGGCATTGTTTTGGGGGGGAGACGATAAATTGGTGCAACCTTTCTGTGTTTCCCACAATATTTTATAAACAGTTCATAGCAGCCTGGCTCTTTGAATGGGACCTATAGGTATTTGTTTTTAGACAAAGTGCCTTGCTGCCTATAGGCCTATTATCTATTTATTCTAATCTCAGTAGGCCTAATCGCTCCAGATTTGGTGTTAATCAACCCTACACTTGTTAATCCAGGTAATTAGCCTGAATATGTTGACCTTTTATTAAAAAAAAACATGACCCCACCAAAAAGTTACCAAACAGTTTTTTCTTTTAACGAACTGTGTTATCAGTTATGTATTTATTTATTGAGGCATTTCATTTATTTATTACATTCTGTGTTTATTCATATCACCCATGCGTCCAGCTGTTCGTGTGCTGATTCACCATAAGTCCTTTATGAACACATTGATGAGGCCCAGTGATGCCCTGCCTCGTGTCTAACGTCCGGGTTGTGTTGCTCTGTTACAGACGGTTGCCAACAACAGGACGGTGCAGGGGAAAACACGAACTCCATCAGCTCCAACGGGGAGGACTCGGACGAGACGCAGATGCGACTCCAGTTGAAAAGGAAGTTACAGAGGAACCGCACGTCCTTCACCCAGGAGCAGATCGAAGCGCTGGAAAAAGGTCGGAATGCCATACCCCCTTTAAACACCACTCAGTGAATATGTAATTAATTCATCCCAGACATTCGTGAGGCTTTCCAGGCCATTAGGGCCCCGGCTTGGCAGTGTTTAAATTTAAGCCTTTTCACTGTAGTTTCACTGACACCGTTTGCTGTTCAATTTACAGAATTTGAACGAACTCATTATCCGGATGTTTTTGCGAGAGAGAGACTAGCAGCGAAAATCGACCTGCCCGAAGCAAGAATACAAGTGAGTATAGGCCTACGATGGACATGCATCTCCTCTAAACATAATTAAATAAATAAATAAATAAATAGCCTGCATAAATAAATCTCGATCCAACTTGCGAACTCATTGCAAAGGGTGTGAAGGATGTCCGACTGAACGCTAATTTCCCCCGCAGGTATGGTTCTCAAACAGGAGAGCAAAGTGGAGGCGAGAGGAGAAGCTCCGGAATCAGCGTCGCCAGGCCAACAACTCCTCCAGTCACATCCCGATCAGCAGCAGCTTCAGCACCAGCGTCTACCAGGCCATCCCGCAGCCCGCCACGCCAGGTAGGGGGCCCCCTCCCTTTTCTTTCCTCTTTTTTTTTAACCCTAACCCTTCAGCACTGTTCCTTGAACTTAGCTCGTCAAATATAGGCCTATGATTTATTTCAGGCCTTTATAAAAAGCCTATGTAAAAGTCTAGGCCTATACAAAATAAAAGTTTATTTCTTAAATTGTACATTCTTTTATTTGTTCTATTGTAGGCCTATAGGTGTCATTATTGTGACTTGAATCCATTTTTATGACTACAGTCATTTTTATATCGATATTTGAATTTATAGCCTATATATATATATTTCATATATTTTATGTGTGCTGCCTTCTAAAACTGAGCTCAGCAAATCAGCACCACGGCAAAAAAACGCAGTAGTAAAAGTGAAGCTTAAATGTCAATCACCGAAGCCACAAATCTGTCATAACTCACGGGGGCTGTCAAAAGAGCCATCACCCGCGCGCATTACTTAGCGCTAATGAAGCGCTCCATTCCCCTGAAGCATGTTCGGTTCTAGCTTATGGTAACCACTTTTTAATCCCCTATCCTCAGTGTCTTTCTCTTCGGGGTCAATGCTGGGTAGACCTGACACAGCACTCACGAACACCTACAGTGCGCTGCCTCCCATGCCGAGCTTCACCATGTCCAACAACCTACCTATGCAAGTAAGTAATCATCCGCCGTATGAGTTTCTCTCTATTTAACATGTCTACGTAAAGACTAGACTTCAACTCCAATTAGCATATTTCAGTGTCCTGGTCCAATGGAGATACATGGAGGAAAAAAACAACAACTCTGGATTTATGATGTTTATTATTATTTCCTATAATTCTTTCTCAACTAAATAAAAAATGTCCCTCCTCACACAATTACAATAAACGTAATCATTTAGAATCTGACGCCACTGATTGACAGTCAGTGTCTCTGATTGACAATCAGTGTCTCTCAAGGCTTATACACACGGCACGGATGTACTGAGCTGAACGATGGTTGGCAAAGCTAACGGCCCATTCTCTCCCCACCTATAGCCCAGCCAGACCTCCTCCTATTCCTGCATGCTGCCTACCAGTCCGCCTGTGAATGGGCGGAGCTACGAAACATACACGCCCCCTCATATGCAGGCACATATGAACAGCCAATCAATGACATCTTCTGGTACCACCTCAACAGGTAGGCAGAAAAGTTTGTTTACCAAACACACTTTACAAATGACAAAGCAAAAGTTAACATCAAAAAAGTACACATCCTGGTAAAACGTCTGCCGCCTTTCCTTTAATTCAGGGGTACTACATAGTTCAACGTAAACTGGCTACCTTTAAATAACCATACCCATTCATTATGTTTCATAGCAACTCTTGTCCATATTTAGTTCCATTCCAACATCTCCTTATTCTCTTGGATCCATATCTTCACATTGCGGTTTCTTACCCCCAGATGCATAATTGAAACAAATTAATTTCCAACCCAAACCCATCATGTCACTCCAACTATTCAAGCCAATAGTTTAGTTTCACCCCATTAGAATGCTGTTACCGAGGGCCATACATACTGGTTATAGTCTCGAAGAGTTAATCATGCGTAGCTGAATTTCCTCTGTGCTTAATAGCTAATTAATTTGATTCATTTGCTGTTGTACTGCCTCCGTTTAAATGCCATCGCCGTAGCCCCAATTTATCGAGCTCGCTGGCATATTACTGCGTAACCATCCGCGGAACATTGTGACTCATTACAGTCTCTGCCGGCTCTGCCGTCCATTAGCCAGCCCTTCTTGTTACAAGGCCGAGGGCTACAGCGGGCCCTGCTCCGCACGGCCGTAGCACGGCCATCCACACAGCACACTCAAATTGGACCACTGTTGACTTCCACCTTTTTCACTGATGTCATTCCCTCCCGGTCTCTCTCCCTTTGCAGGACTCATCTCTCCTGGAGTGTCTGTCCCTGTGCAGGTCCCAGGGGGCGAACCTGACATGTCTCAGTATTGGTCAAGACTACAGTAGAGAGAAGAGCTACTTTGCCCTGTAACAAGCCCCCACACCACCCCCCCCCCAAAACCCCCAACCCCCAACCCCTACTACCCCACTACAATCCCCCCAGCTCCATCATCGCCCTCCAGAATATGTTCCTCACTCATACACAAGAGAACTGCCAACGATGTGAGGAGAGAGAGACAGTGGATATGAGGAGGAGGAGACTTTGGGAGAGAAACTTTGGAAAGCTGGGCCTTGTTTTGTCGTTGGTCTCCGGTCGGGGGACGGTGTGGCTGTCATGGCGCCCCCACCGCTGCGACGTGCTGGAGGGACGTGCACAACGATGGGAGAAACAACAAGGAAGAGAGAAATGGACCTCTGTAAAGTGCCCGTTGTTACATTTTTATGGAACAAAAAATTTATGTTTTCCATTTTTTTTTCTATTTCAAAAAACTTCAGTCAATGTTCCCCCCCCCCCCCCCTTTTTTTTTCTCTCTTCTGGTGTGTTTGTAAATGGCCATTTGTATGTTAATATGAGAAAAAAAACAACAAGCAAGATCAAGTACTGATACTAGATGGACGTCTAGCCAACCTTGTTTTGGTCTTGGGTTCGCTGCCGAGAAGAGCGCCTGAGACTCTGCCGTGACTATCTTAAAAAAAAAACTGCTTATATCGAGACTTTGTACCAGACTTTGCATGGTCTTGGATGCTGTTGCATATCATTTTAGAGGGGAAGCTGGAGGGAAGGCTCTTATTGTGTTAAAAACCGAAAAAAAAAAAACGAAATGAAAAAAAAACAAACAAATGAAAAAACAAAATGAAAAAAAAACTAAAAACTATTTATTTGTTTTATTTCTGCCGTATGGATCTTAGCAAAGAAAGTTCAAACTCTGTTCCGCCACTGAGGCTGTGATGCTGGAGTGAATACCATGGTCCAAAAACAAACTGTTGACCCGAGCCTTGGGGCGTACGCGGGCTAATTTGACATGGATGCCAATCACCGGGGGCCCGCAACGACGCTGTGACGTGCGTACGAAGGGGCCCCCCTGCTAAGAGCCCTGCTTTGGTGGTTCGACCGGCTCTTAGAGGACAGCAAAGAACAGTTCCTGTTTGAGGCAGGGGTGGGGAACGCCTGTAGTCTGTATATGGTAGACTGCGTCTTGGATATAACCCAGTTTGTTTATGTCAAAATGTAAAGTATGTGTCTTCCCTGGGAATCCTTCCCGAAGGATTCCTCTCCAATAAAAGTTGATTTCATTTATATCCCTGAGAATATTCTATAAATGTCTCATGCATCATATAATACATTTCTTTAGGGTCAGGTACAATTGTCTCTTAGGTATAGTTGTATTATAGTGTCCTATGGTCAAAAGATTTGTGCGACTAGAAATATTTAATTCCTATAATTATGATTACATTGCTTGACAAAGTTAAAACATAAGTGTTTGGCAGTCGTTTACAAGTACATATCAGATTTAATCATTGTTGATTGTAAAACAGACCAAAGCCTTTGTATTTCATCGCGTAAACAATGCTTATTTTTTGTTTTTTTCTTTTTATTCGAAAGAGGAGAATATTAGTCTTGTGTTGCAGCATTTTGTAAACGAGTTCTGTTCAATTACATTGGCTTGGCGTTGGTTGGACTGCACTGTGAAGCGGCGGTCCCTATTTATACCTGAAGACCATGGGAAGGGTTTTTTCTAGCATTGTCTGTCATGCTCTCTCTGAGTTCTGCATCTTTCATTTCTCTGTGTGTGTGTGTGTGTGTGTGTGTGTGCGTGTGTGTGTGTGTGTGCGTAGAACATTGACGCGTACACTGGGTCTATGTCTGAGCAATGCTACGTCTAGAGATAAAAAACACACGCTGTCTCTTGAATATTTCAATTCAATTTTATTTAAAATGGAGCTTTCTAAATGTATTTTGTGAAAACTATAAAACATTTTGTACAGTAAAAATTGTGTCTTAAAGAAAGCTTATTCGCCTGGTTCCTGTGCTTCTCCGAGGTGTATATCCTAACCACATTATGGTTGAATAGATTCCTAATTGATGCAAAAG
The DNA here is from genome assembly GCF_026213295.1 of Gadus chalcogrammus. NCBI lineage: Eukaryota > Metazoa > Chordata > Actinopteri > Gadiformes > Gadidae > Gadus > Gadus chalcogrammus. The sequence goes on along the minus strand of NC_079425.1, from coordinate 8,396,178 downwards.
CTAAGAAAACAAATCTTGTGCGTACAATGCCAGGACAAGACACCGCTGACACAAACAAGCAAGACTTTGTATCCCCCACCAAAAGCCTTTATTTATTTCCCAAAACAACAACAACAACCCTCTCTTGTTCCAGAGCCTAACCCATCTCCTCACAGAGACCACACACGGCAACAACAAGCCACAATGGGAAAGGTCAACGCAATTCAGCATCCACAGCCCTTGTTTCAGTGGAGTTACGATGGTCCAAAAAGAGAAAGAGAAACCGAGCCAACCTGGAGGAGGAGGGGGAGGAGGAGGAGGGGGGGGAGGAGGAGGAGGGAGCAGAGCAAAGGGGGGGGGGGGGGGGGTGGGGGGGTGGAAGTAGAATAAAGTAGACAGTGGTGTATAGTGAGCCAGAGAAGTGATTGGGTTGTGGAGTGTTATTTTGCCTCACTTGCTGCCACAGCAGGGAGGGTCTATGTGTGTCTATATGAATTTGAGTGCATGTGTGAATGAGGGAGCGTGAGAGAATCAAGTGAGTTTGAGAGGGTGGTGCAACAGTGTTGATGAATATGTCTAGATTTGGACGGATCAATTGCCTGAGCCTTGCCGTACAGAAAAAGGTTAAATTGATTCATTCTGGATGGACATTACATTCGATACTTCAAACCCCCTCTTCCACAAATCTCTCGCTTTGAAGGTTAATCAGAATTTTGAGAGGAAACTTTTTGGTGGTCGGAGCAAATTCTCTATTGATTTTACCCTGGATTGAGTTTTGAGGACACAGGGAAGAGAACAGGCAAAGCTATTCCCCAGAGAGAGAGAGAGAGAGAGAGAGAGAGAGAGAGAGAGAGAGAGAGAGAGAGAGAGCATTAATAATTACTGAGGCAAGAGAGGGAGAGGGTGCAGAGTGAAGCAGCGATAGATTCAATATGAAGGAAAGACAGCAATTAGTGGCTGTGAATGACCTAAAGTTTCAGGAGATAATGGAAAGACATGCATTCACTCTTAAATTATGTCAAGGGGAAAAGTTCCAGCAAAAAGTAATTTCACATTTTTGTAACAAGTACCGCATATTGCATAGTTTGGATATAATGCCTAAAATGCACAAATACACAGAGGCATATGAGGGACACACAGTTTAGTTTTAAATTCAGAGATATGATTAGAAAAATGTAACTGTAGTCACTCTCGTGGTTGCACAGTGTGCAGGTGCAATTTTTTTTTTAAATATTTGTTTATGGTCTAGCCTCCATTATTTCTCTGTATGTCAATTGCATTTACATATACAGTATATTCGACAGGTATGAAAAGGTAATTATGAAGTATGATAACGGCATTTCAAACGCCAACATATTACTGCTTACATTTGTAATAATGGATGGAAAGAATCAGTTTAAAAAGAAAAGAGGCAATTTATCAGACAGACTCAAAAGGAATAATAAAGAATGCCTTTTATTATTTCAAATATGAGCAATTCATGAGCATTACATGACCTCATTCATTCCAAACAATGTCATTATCATAGTGGTGGGGCTTACGTCATACTCCGCCATATTGAGAGGACTCTCTTGAGTCCTCTCAATATGGCGGAGTATCACCATAATAATACCCATGATGCAATCTGATGTTCACATGGAGAGTTTTCAGGGGACTAATACAAGGCAGCTGAAGGCCTGAAAAGCAGCAAAGATACATATAAGCACATGGCTTTGAACCAAACACATTTCACCACTGTAGTCAGCCGATTGACAGTTGAGAGTCTGAAAATGGGACACATTCAGACCTTGCACAAAAAAAAATCATTTTTTATTTGAACTTAACGATAAAAGGTCAGCAACTGTGAAATACAGCATCGGAAAAAATAAAATGTATCAGCAAAGGGTAGAGTAACCAATAACCACTGTTGCCTCTTGTTTATGCTTATTATTGACCCCACAGTTGAGCTAAACAGTCCTTGTTTTCCTTCTGAGGACAATGTCTTCCTGCCGTTGGCCTGTTTCTTCCACTTATTCATTAGCCCCTCCCTGACCTTTCACTGCTCTCCCCCAACTTGTTTCCTTGCAGGAGATAATAAGCAAGGAGGGGGGAAGCCACACTCAGGCTTCTGAGTTGGAGGTGGAACCCCTGGCCGCCATAGACTCCTGCTACACTCTTAATGTTAAAACGTGTATTGCTGATCTGTAGAATACAATGTACCCTGATTAGACAAGGCCTTTGGTGACCAATACCCTCGATGAATGTACATTGTCCAGCATGTGGAGTCAGGAGACCTTATGTTGCAGTGCAATGTTCTCCAGACCACCGTTTATAACTTCATACTTCTTTGTATCAAGACGCAGAAGTACACACAGTTAATTATTGTTTATATAGGATAAGTAGTTAACCCCTTATATATATTGGTCCATAACCTGTGTCACCACTATAATACAGCTAACCATTGTCTAATTTTGTATTGAGTTTATTTAATAATTAGCTTTACTTAATTGAATTCACATATTTAATCATTGCTGGTACAGCGCTTTTCCTCAAAAGTGTTTCCCTTAAAAAAATTGAACAGAAACAAACAGCGAGGGCAACAAGAACAAATGCTGGACTTGATCTGTTCCAAATGCATCTACCTTTTAGGTGTACCCTCAATCTGTCTGGTTATTCATACGCTTTTTGTAGTCATCTGTAAAGGAGGACTGGCCTATGTTGTCTCCCTCTCTCAGCACACAGGAACACCCACACACACACACACACACACACACACACTAACGCCTAACCAAGCATAAAACTGTCAGACAACCCAACGTCCTCTGCCACGTGTGTGTGTGTGTGTGTGTCCTGCAGAAGATAACCAACGCTGCCACTTCATAACCGGCAGAACACAGTCAAAGCAACACTAGCAGCCAAACTAAAGAAAGTACGAAAACACAACACTCGTTCCACGTGCCGTGGTTTTTCTGTTTTGTTTCCCTGTGTCACTGTTTGACCTAATTTGTTCTTTTCAGCTTGTCATGGTGCAGCAGCTCATCCAGTAAACATGTTTGATGAGGTGTGAAGCCTGCATCCCAAATCCAGCTCTCCTATATAACCCCTCTGTCTGCTCTCCTGCCTGGCTCTTCAGCCCGGTGGAGGTGCGCCGTCATTCTCAGGTCACGGCCCGTGTTAAAGGGACAGATAGATACAAGCAGCTCTGAAGACCAGTGTGACACAGCCCTCCTCATTATGAACATCTTTGCCAGGGACTGTCAATGATCCAATGATTGAATTGATCGAAAGTGACTACTGAATTAAATTAACAGGGAATGTCCGCAGTATACCTGAAGGCATCTTTGTGAAAAATGCCTTACCCCTTCATGCTCCTCATCTTACTGCAGTCAGGAGCTTTGGCTAAACTAATCTAAGGACAACGCCTAAATGACTAAACACTAAACAGAAATAGTTAACAGAAATTCGGGAGCCATTTCAAAAAAGACGAAAACAAAATCACTTATTACTCTTACATATTTGTTTTATTAAACACAAGAATGGTAAAAATGTAAGCATTTTGTGAGACTCGGGGGAGTTTGACACGATTTAGCAGAGCGTCATTGACACACGACCACCGCCGTAGAAGGAGCAAAACAAACGTCAATTACCGACGCCAGTAAGCCCACACAAATAGCCCTCCTCAGTCTTCACATCAGTCAACGCTGAACGCAGGGATGTCCCCCTAACCACCTGTGATGTATTGTACGCTGAGCAGCGGCGGAACGTCACCGTCGTTTACATTTATCCTGTGCTAAAGCCTGGGCGCACGTTGAAGGTCGGGAAGCGACTGGCGGGGTTATTACCGCTGACAGCGTGTGGGTGAGGAAACAACCTGGTCCGGGCAACAAAGAGGACATCACTCCACTGTCCCGGCTTTCCAGGCCCCCTCGGTGAGAGTGATGGTGTGTGTGTGTGTGTGTGTGTGTGTGTGTGTGTGTGTGTGTGTCTGTGTGTGTGTGTGTGTGTGTGTGTGTGCTTCTAGAAGTCCAGGTGTTTGTTGCCGGAAGATCCACACGATGTGCCCGTGGCGGCCGCCCCTGCCAGCTCCCCCCTGCTCACCCGGCTCACGGTCTCTGACAGGTCGGGAGGCAGATGTAGCCTCTGGAGTGAGGGGGAGAGGATGGAGAGGGGGGGGGGGGGGGGGGATGAGACATGGGATGGGTGGGGTGGGGGGAGGGGGGGGGGGGTTGGGGGTAGAGGTAGGGCAAAAGAGGGGTAAGGTGGATGAGAACAACACGACAACAGAATGAATATCAAACAAACGAAAAGACATCCGATGGTACGACCGCGACGATGACGGACGTGTCAGGACAGACGGCCGTCCCCGGGTTTTGTTCCCCTCACAGTGAGCCATGTTGAGTAGCAAATTGGATTAGATGCTTCAGTTCTCTCCCCACACTGGCAGCGCGGAGGGAACCTGCCAACATGCCACTAAATGGGGAAAGCCCATTGGGAACGGGACGGTGTTGTTTTGGGTTGGTTTTGTGGAGGTGTCTATTGGGCGTGTGAACATCTATTTGTGGCGGAAACTGTGTGGCAATAAGGAGGGGTGGCAAATGATGTGTGCTGTATCAGATCAGCATTCCTGTACTCATACAAATTGGGTCAACGTAAGGAGGCATGGAGGGTGCAAAGACGTAGTGTGTGCAATCTACATGCGTGTCTGTTTGACACCGCCACGAGCGTGCACATAAATCTGTTGTGGGAGTTGCATTACACACAAGGGTTTGTAACGCCGATCGTCGCGGCTAGGCTAATGCAGAGCGGGGGCGCATTCGGGACAAAGCAACAAAGTTCCTGCAGCAAAGCTTATCTTGGGAGCGGCCCTGTGCCAACTCGCAGCACAAAGACGCGAGGAGGTTAATGAGGGCCACTCACGTAAAGCCCCCCCAACGCTAACACGCTAAACTCTGCAGAGCTTAAGAGGGCCGACGCCGCTCTCGAGGAGCTGCCAATGGCACTCCACAGACAAAGTCCCGGAGAGCGACGTTTAAAGTGCGAGAAGTGAAGTATCTCCAGAGTCGAGTGTGCGAGACGGACAATGGTCGCCGCCACACGTTTTCTTCTCCCAGCGTCGGAGGCCGGGGCCTGACGGTTGGAGGGAAAAAATACCGGAGCAACATGAGCGTCTCTGCGAGTGCTCTGGAAGTAAAACCCTGTAATTTTCCCCCTGAAAGAATCTGCTGTGACATCCGAGACCTGATGGTCCAAAAAGCTCCATTCCATCCCCCCCGCCCCGACCCGGCCCCCTGCCCCCTCAGTCGTCCTCATCCCGGCTAACCCCCCCCCCAGCCGCTGGGCTTCAGGCCTTCCCACTCCCCGAAGATACTTATCTGCTTCCTAATGACTAAGTGTCGGGCTCCCAGGGTTTAACAGCTTCGTTATCAGCAAACAATACATGTGTAATGTATTATCTTATCTGTGTATGGAGATATACGCGTATGTGCCACGACGGAGAGCTGTGTTCAAATATCGCAACGACAGATACACGTGTGTAGGTGAGACAAGTGTGTGTGTGTGGCTGTGAAGAACATATCTGTCGTGGGGGGGGGGGGGGGGGGGGGGGGGAGGTTCGTGGTTCGACCGGGCCCCACGGCCAGAGGGGCCGAGGTCACACCGGTGATGGGGTGAAGGGTGACAAAGCTCCCAAATGAGCACTGAGCTCTTGAAACCAGTCCTTGGGCTCGGCCCGTGGTCCGGCTTTGCCTGAGAGGGCAAAGCCCACCACCGCAACAGATAACGAAGTAGAACATCCTCCCCGACTTAAAGGCCGGGGCCCCTGCCAGATACAGAGGGCGTTTGAAGTGGGGAGAATTTGTGTCGCCAACAAGTCTCTAGTCTAAAGGTATTAAAAGCTGCATAACCGCGATAGATGTAGCTCATCGTATATTTGACTTCAGTCCTATTTGGAGTGGGACATGTCTAACTCTCCAGTGAGGTTTTAATTATCAATGTACTATCTGTACTCTTTGATCCGAGTTATGTTTTCCTTTACCATAACTAGAACTATTACTGGCATACATCTTCTCTCTTTAACTAACATTTAAACCATTTGTAGTATTATTTCAATGGGGATGTACATCCGGATGAACTATACTGAGTACCATTTCGCCCTGGCAACGTCTCTTTAATTAGTCCCGTCAGATATGGAAACGTACGTTCAACCGTGGTGCACTGCTGCGGTCGGGGGCGTGTCATATACCCCCAGCGGCCCGCTCCTGCCTGTCCACCACATTTCCCTTTGTGAGATTGTGTGCGTGCGTGTGTGAGTGTGCGTGTCAGGAGTGCGCTTGTCAGGCAAGAGCAGAGGAAACAAGAGGAAAGGGCTGTCATGCTGCCCCACAGATTATCTGGGGGCAGGTGAAGCCCTTAGACGTCGTTAAGGCCCTATAATTTAATGTGGGATGGTAAGGTGAGGTGACAAAAGCCATGGGGTTGAGTGGGCTGGGGGGGGGGGGGGGGGGGGGGGGGCAGGGCTGATCACCTCAACACAAGAGCACTGACAACCGATACATAATATGCGGTTGTCTGGATAGGCGTCGTGGTCGTACGAAGACAGCGCGACTTTAATAGTGAGACGCCATCAAACGCTTTGACGGCCGTGCTTTTCCTGTTTTCTATCTTTTTTCTTTTTAAGTTGCCGCTCTTTAAATAACTTCCCCTCTTTAACACACATGAACAAACAGCGATACAAAAAAATTGTCTAATATCCAAGAAAAACTCCAAGGGAAGTGGCCTTGAGGAGAAACCTTGCAGAGGCTCCGCCGTCCCTGCCAAACCTCACCTGGGTAACCTTTCGTGTCTCGGGCTCACTCGAGTGTGATTGAGAAAGAAAAACAATGCATTGATCAAGCCCGGACTCCGTTCTGCTAAGTGCAGTGCAGCGGAAACGTGGCAGCGGCGAGAGAGAGAGAGAGAGAAAGAGAGAAGGGGAAGGGAGGAAAAATCAATCACATATACATCGTCCTCAGTGGGTGAGTAAAAAAAAAAAAAAAAAAAAGAGAGAGACATCACACCGTTGTCTAGCTGTCACGCACCCACAGACCTGGCTCGCCCGTGTGTTTGGCTGTGCGCACGGGGGAGCCCACTGAGCATGTGCGGAGCGAAGGTCAAACCAATCCAGAAGTGCGGCTACGATAACCTTTTGAGTTCTGGGGCAGACCAGAACAATCGATAGCTACATCAAAGTTAGGGAGGGGGGCAGACAACACTGATCGATCAATTTGACATGCAGAGGGAAAAGCAGGGCCCACTAACATTGACAACAGCCATCCCTGGACGGTCATGAAATAGTTGATTTTGCAGCCTTTCAGAAATGTTATCTAACGCCAACCAATAATGATTGGGACTAAAACATGAATTCAAACAAAACCAAATAGAGCATGCTTTACAATTTATACAAAGGTAAAACAAACTAATGTTTAAAAACCATGCGTACGTGCATACCCAACTATGTTGCACACATTATCCTCATTGCATGCAGACATTCACCTCCTAGTCAGTAACCGAGGGGCCAATAATGCAGACCTAGGGCTCACACAGAGCACGGACACATATTGACACTGTAGTTCAGAGTCTGGGGCACACACAGGACTGCTGAGTCCCCCCCACGACCTGAGCGCCCCGTGATGTAAACAAGGACATCCGGCAAACCCTCGGAGGCATGGAGGGGTGTATTATGAGTGTGTAAAGTCTTTTCCTCTGCTGCCTGGCAACCTTGAGGGGTTGGGGGAGGGGAGGGGAGGGGGGGGTGCAGAGACAGAGGGACTAAATAGGAAGAGAGGGGATGGGGGCAGGGAAGAGGGATTGGTGGTAAAAGGCTGTGGGCTCTGGCACATGGGGGGTGGGGGGTTGGGTTGTGTGAATACTTTTTGGCCGCTAGTGCTAGTGTGTGTGTGTGAGAGGTATGTTTGAATACTTACGGAGAGATACACGTGGGTGCATGAGAGATAAAGTGTGTGTTTGGCTGTGCTGGAAGTGTCCGTCAAGCCAAAGGTTTGCCTTGAGCCGGGCTTCACGCCCAGGGGGGCTGAGGTCATGCTGATGAGGGGGTGAAGGGTGAAAGCCCCCAAATGAGCACTGACCACTTGAAACCAGTCCTTGGGGCCGGCCCATGGACCGGCTTTGCCTGAAAGGGCTGCAAATATCGCCCCGCCCCCCAAACACTCCATCCTACTATAGATGGCTAAGTAGAAAAACATCCTACCTGACTTAATGAACAGGGAGCCCGGCGAGATAGAGATGTTTGATGTGGGGGGGAAATTGTGTCACTAACAAGTCTGAAAAGGTACGGCAGGATGGGTGTACCGTCCACTTCAGTGGCCAATGGGAAGCCTGCAAAAGGGGCCTGGCGGGCAACGGATTGGAGCATTTTGCCCGCCCTGTTAAATCTTTATGTAAGAACATAATTTTCATGATCCAAATAGCCCAGCTAGAGCTTAGGGCCAAGCCTGCTTACACAAAGCAGCACCATCAAAGGAATTCCACTGGTGGTAACGGCTTGCTAATGACTGGAGTATTAAGTGCTAATTTAACGAGTCATTTCTTCCGTAGAGTTTTAGCCACACTTTCAAAAGGCCCGTGTCACTGTACGGCTTACAACCGGGAGAAACCCAACACCCTGGGTTGGGAACACATGACGTTTGGATTGGCTGTTTCAATCAGATTACCTCATGTCAGAACGCACTCTGGGAAGTGACTCAGTGTTTACCATAAACACCTACTTAACGCCATCATTGTTAATTTATTCCAGCCCATAAGAACCATTAAGTCACTGAAACGCGAGACCACAGAAACAGAGCGCGGTATTAGCCTGCCGTAATCCTTGCGCAGGGAGTCACACAGCATTCTACATGCTGTACAGTAAACACACATGCATGGGTGGGCATTCTAAACATTTATTAAACTAGCATTAGGATTAATCACAGTATGGCTGGGATATCTGAGCAAGGCATCCGCGATCCACTGACGGAAGTTACCGCTTTCCATCTCCCAGAGTTGACGGGCTACGGTGCAGCCAGTGTGAAGTAATCGGGGTCCAGGATAGGTCTATTGTCCATTTCCATTTCTACCGAAGGTCCACGGGGTCAATATTGCAATTTTTCCATTTTTTTTAATGGATATAAATCTGCCAGACTCGGTGCACTATGCAGAGGCCAACAGCGAGACAAATCTCCTCCACAACGCCGTGATCCCTCACACCTATAAAGTTTCCACACATAGTTTGGGAAATCATATTCTTGCACCCGATTGCAACCAGTATTTACCAACCAACATAATGTGATGTTCTTTTCTATTCCAGAACAAACACATATCACACTGGGCTTGGAGGCAATCTCAGAAAACACTTCCGTCCAAGCAAGTGAGAGAAAATGGCAGCAACGGCCGAGCATAAATCCCATCACTTTGGTAATTCTAGCCCACCTGCGCCTAACAAAGGTGGGCGAGAAGCCCGGCCTTCCTCTTTTTTTGTGATCACAAAGGGAGTGCAACATGATCCCGGGCTTTGCCCCGAGACTAACCTGCTGACTAGGGGAGCTTTGGTCCTGCTGGTCCTGGGAATTCTTCAATAATAATGATAATCTTTTCTTAGGTTCTCTCTCTCTTTCTTTTCTTATACCGACCACGTTTTTTTCTTTGTGTTCGTTCGTTTAAAAAAAAAAATCACCACAGGAATTCTATCTTCTTCGTTTCCCCATTAACCTTGTGCTGTGTGCGATCTGGCTCGGTTTGCTCTGGTTGTGTTGAGTTGATCCGGGAACCGAAGCCGGTTCTATTGGGTCGTACAGGAGAAGTCAAGTCTAGATGGAAGTGCACATTCTGATAAAAAAAAAATCACTGTGTTGAAAAAAGAAATCCAAACATTATGTACAGAGAAGACCCACCTCCCTCATGCCCATTCTATTTCAATTGAATGTCTTCATTGAAGTATACCGTATAAGGAATTGCTGCTCTAACCTATTGCATGCCGTGGTCTATTCCTGTGTATATGTGTGACAAAGAAAGAGATGGGGGAATGAGAGAGAGCACAAAAAAAACACCAAACAAAGAAAAAAAGAAGGTAAAAGTTAAGGAGGAGAATCTGGAGCGGGTCTCGTGTTTCCCTGCGGGCTAATTGAGTGATGGTCACCTGCCTGCCTCGTCACCTGCTGTCTGACCCGGGATAATCCTGGAGGCTGGCGCACCAACCAGTCAGGTGGGGTTGGGGTGGGGCAGCAGACGCATACAAACACGGGCTCCACGGCTCAGCCCGCCGCACCGCTAATGGCGTCTGACAGCGCGCCGGAAGACGGGCGGGTAAAGATGAGTAAGCACTCTGATTAGTTTCCCACCAAAGTTACCAGAACGGTAAGGGGGGGGGGGAACTCATAACTCTACTGAGGTTCCAAAATCCAACAGGGGGCTGTGAGCAAGTCCGAACAGGGACTTGATAAAGCACGCAATATTCCGGTCGGTATTTAATACGGACTGGAATGTCTGTTTTCCCTCTGCTCCTCTTAAGACGGATCGCTACTCACTTACCCTTTACGCTCCATAGGATCACGTCAAATAGCAATAGATAGCATCTGTCACGTTACTGGCTATAACAAGCAGGGGAATCAGTGAGCCCTCCTTTCTGTTTTATACGCAGATGGACAGAGAAAAAAAAGTGTTACAGTGCTGTAAACCAACAACAACAACTTGCTTGTTATCACGTTCCCCGTCGTCTTGGTCTGAAGCCCTCCTCTGGGGGCCTCTCGTGTCCAGAGCCCTGACGAGGAGGACCGCATGGGGGCCCTTTGTCTCCCTTTCTGTTCCGTTTTGTTTCGCCTTCTTGGAGAGAGCCATGCGGGTTGCTTTTGGACCGTGGGCATTGCAGGGGTGAGAGGGTGAAGGGGTTGGGGGGGGGGGGGAGGAGGGCATTCTGCTGACCCCGGTGGGGGGTCGGCAGGGTGAGTTGGTGTTACGGACCCTGGGCACACAGCCGGGGAGCGGTGGTCCCCCCAGAGCGACATGGCGGCCCAGGGAGAGAGGGAGAGAGGGGGTAGAGGGCAAAGAGTACAAACATGTGTAAGTGCTGCCTTCACTACCAATAGTCCTGTAGCAGAGAGCGGAGCAGCATGGGTTATGACAGCATATCTGGGGGACCTCTGGTGCCCTCCATCCCTCTCTTGACACACACACACACACACACACACACACACACACACACACACACATTTTACCCCTCAAACGATGACTGTGATAGGGTAGTTGCCGGGTTAAAACAGCCCTGACACCCTGTTGTAAGAGCATATCAGCAAGTACAATCCAGGCGCCTGCTACCTAAAAGCAAGTGCCGTGTTTGATGCATGTGCATAAACCGCTTTTGTATCATCTTAAAACGGACAAACCAACTCGATTTGCAAACGGCCTTGTCTTACTGCACCCTCAACAATGGATCATTGCAGATTTAGTTCTGGGTCATAAAAACGGTGACTTGTAAATATTTACGATGTGGATAAAATATATACACGGTATAACGTTATGGAAGGGGACGGCGTGAGTTAGAAACTGTGTGGAATTCCTTTGACGATACGAGGCAGTGAGTTCCACCGCCACACACAGCATCCCCCTGCATGAATAAAAGGCTAAGGCATTAGCAAGATATTTTAACATGCATTATTCATGCTCTTCTCCGTCGCACTTGCGGTGGAAAATGCAATGCGCGCACCCACATTCACATTCACAGACTGACACATAAACACTTGCGTATGCGTGTGTCATAAAGCCGCGTTTGCAACACCACACAAAAACGCACACAAAAGCCAAACCGTGCCACAGAACTTGGCCTTCCCCCCGAAGTAACCCCCTGGTCTCCTGCAGAAACCCACCATTGGACTCGCCCCTCTCTCTCCCTGCGCATTCGGATGGGTTTCACTGTGTTCACAGCCGTAACATTGGGCAAAGGGAAAGGTCGTCTGGAGGTTACTGTGTCACCCGGGGTAAGAGGGGTGACCTCATGAGAAGGGGTGGGCCAGCAGTTCGTCTTTCACTCATAGCAGTGGTAGGTTATTGTGCAACAGGCTAGTCGGGGAGACGGAAAACCTGTTTTTTCCTCAAAGAAACGGGCTGAAAGTGAAAGAGATCAAGTGACTTTACTACTACCCTTTTGAGGGATTACCATTATCATAGCGTGAGGCTGGTGTCGTGGCTGGCATCGCTAAAGTTGAACAACTCTGAACGATTTAACTGTGGTATTACATTCAAAAAAATTATCTTTGTTCGGTTTATTTATTGTCGCCACCAAGCAAATCGAGGGAAGCCAAAGTAGAAGCTGTTACAAAGTAAGAGCACATGGGCGAAGGTGCACAAGTGCATCATCTGCCACTGCCAGGTCGATGTGTACTGTCAGTACAAAATCATGCAAGGAATGTATAAAAAGGCAGCGTGGAGCAAACAGACAGAACACCTGCCCTAAGTGGCATCCATTTTTTGTTCTGTCCTACTGCAAGAATTAAAGTTATATGCACTTAAGTGCTTCTTGCCCCTTTTTGGGGTTCATCTATATTGTTGAATGCCCTTGCTGCAAGTCGCCTTGGACAAAAGCTTGTGCCTAATAAAGGTAATGTAACGAAGAATAGATCAATTTTAAAGGAGATGAAGGCAAGTGAGTTTGGGGCCATTTGCAATAAGAATGAGGTGGCAGTTTTAAATAAAGTAATAACTTCATTTTTTTGGTGTGTTTATTGTTTTGGAGAACAGTTTCTGGTTTGGACTGGTGTATAATTGAGCTACTTCCTTGTTGTATACTACAAAGTTATCACGTATTGTATCATTTTATAGACCAGGGAGTGCTTGGCTGAGGAAAACCATTATCAAATCGGGAAAATGATCTTGGTTGCGACTATACGGAGGGACTACGGAAAGACCAGGTAGGTTTCAGATTTCAACCAGGTGTAGTTACAGTCAGTTACTTTAACCAGTATATGCAAAGTTATGTTGAATATCTCTAGGTGGACATGATTAATATTTTATGGATTGGGTACGTTAACCTTTTCGTAAGAGGTAGGGATTTTTCAAGCAATAGTTTGAATATATATAAATTGGTGTGGATATATATAAATCCATCATAAAATCAATGATATCCAAGTGAATGATTCTTAGCTGTATCTTAGTTGTTAAGTTGAAGGTTGATGGTGTGTGCGTGTGTGTCTGCATCCATGTCAGTTTGACTGCCCAGATGTAGAAGAGGAAGGGGGGAGGCGTAGGGGTAGTTGGGGGATGGGGGTATAATCCATCACCAGTTGATAGTCCTCACAAAAAAACACAACTCTTTTTTGCTGAGAGGACAGCCCTTGTGCAGACAAAGACCACCATACTGGGGACTTCATAGGCCCCAGCTGAAAAGGTGTTGCCCAGAGTAACCCCATTCACACTAACAGGCATGCCGGCTCAAGCTAGTCATTACTGCTGACTTGGACCAGCCGGGCCACACATAGACCAGCCTAGACCTTCTAAGACCATTCACTTTACATCAGCCCACGGGCAAATAGCTCCGTCACAAGAGAGCATCTACCATAGTCAACGTTCTGTTTGACTGCATGCGCCCTAAATGTGCACATCTTTAAAAGGACCAGTTTCTGAGTTTGTTTTCCCCGTTTCAACCCGAGGTGAAACGAGTGCAGGAATAAATAAACATAAGACACCACATTCCAATTTAAAGACTCTGCATCAACCCCCTCTAGTCATCATAAAACCTTTCATTCACTGTTTTATTGTGCATCCACTTGGCATAATAGGTAATCCAAGAAATGATGAGCAGCAAAAATAAACTTTTTAATTGCAAAACAAAACATCCCATTTGGGACTGGCAACATGGCAACCTCTGGTTTCAAGGAGCTGAGAACAGTTTCTCACTTACGCCTCCGTTCTCTGTGGCCAGATGTATTATGGCAAAATCTGCAACATAGGACAAAGACGATTCACAGCTTTCCAATGTTTGTGGCAATATTAAAGAGCAGAGAAGTTAAATGGCAACCACACTATATAAGTTATTAATTATACAATTATGAACTACAATCTGTCCAGCTTTTTCACCCAATAGTTTTTGTCATAATCAAGTGGCAGCCCATATCTTTATAATAAAGTAAGCCAGCTGGAAGCTTTCAGTGGGAACACTGGTTGGACTGTGTTGGAAGTGGGAATGCTAGAGGCTGACGTTCTGTGCTCCACTAACCTACTAAACTCTCAGAAGGGTGGAATATAAGCCACCTAGCCTGTCATCTGCACCAGCTCCACTCTGGATTAAACTCAAAGATACATATTTAGTATAATATAATATAATAGCTTGCTATTATATTAAAGGGACTTACTATAAACAAGGGGACAAAAATCGTGTTGAAAATCGTGATAAATGCAGGTATTTACTAAAGGATAAAGTCTACCTTCTCCCCATCCTAGTCACCCCCATACCAAAATACACATAACACACTCACCACAGAGACACACACACACAAACACACACCTTATCCTGCCCCCCCCGCCCCCACCCTGCTGCCCCACTTCCCTGTGGGCAGGTGGGGTGTGTAAATTTAGCTCCAGCTTGGTGAGGTGCATCCTGGGTAGGCAGTGGGCAAAACCACCTTTAGGGTATCCGAGATGTCACAGAGAATGAGACATCACCTTAACTGCCCTGTCAAAAGATTCACCACCTTCCATACACCGCAACCCCCCCCCCCACCCCACCCCACCCCACACACACCCCTCCATAACCCCTAGCTCTTGGAAGCACCAGGACCCGTGGACTTTGGTGTTTACTTTATTGAGCCTGAAACACGTCAGCCACTGTCTCACCTACAGCACTGTGTGAGTGCTAATTGTAAGGCATTACTATTGCCATTAAAACACTGATCTGGGGGCCTGAGGTGAAGGCAGTGAAAAAAAAAAAGAGAGAGAGAAATATGGTCCATGGGCTGCATGTTGTTTGTCCTCGGCAAAGACGCCTACTGTATGATTGGAACTGCATCAATGTTTTGTGTTTTTTTTTATGTAACTGACTAAATTAAAAATGTATTAATATTTATACTAATAAAAGGCAATTAAAAACCTAATTGCTGTGAATTCACATGTACCAAAAATAATTATTTGAGAGGCTGGTTTCAACTTTTTTGGATAAAGATGCATCTTTTACGCAATAGTTATCAATCAATCATTTTGTAAGAATATCGTTGTTTGTGAATATGAATGAATCTGAAAGCAATCAACCCATTTTCTAATTAGTCACAAAAAAAGCCACTAAAATCTTCATAGAGGGTCAGTTGTTTATGCCCCAAAAAGTTATTGGCATAGTTTATATGCGATAAAGTAGTGAGAGATATTTTACCAGACAGTGGATGAAAAAATACCAAAGACAATATAGACTAATGAGTCCGTATTGTTAAGTTGGAAACTATATAGTTGTTGAGTTACCATAGGTTAAAAATAAGATTTTCTAAGATCATAGTGATCCAGATAGAAACCTAAAAAGGGCGGCTGTAGTTGAAATGTTGCAAATAGGAATATAAACTTAAAGCACTACCAGTTAGCCGATGGAAGCTCTTCATCGTAACCTTTCCTACAACTTTTTATCCTTTCAAGACTCAAGTGAAGAGTCCGGTTCATGAATGCTTAAAATCCTCACTAACACTCAGCCTGCCTTCACATTGTCAAGAGGAACACACAACGGAACACAAAGAAACAAGTGACCAACGCAGATGGGAATGCACAAAACTAAAAAGAAGAACAAAATTGCGAAGAGACGTTGCCTAAATGCGACTCTCTCTCTCTCTCTCTCTCTCTCTCTCTCTCTCTCTCTCTCTCTCTCTCTCTCTCTCTCTCTCTCTCTCTCTCTCTCTCTCTCTCTCTCTCTCTCTCTCTCTCTCTCTCTCTCTCTGTGATGCCGGCGTCGGGCATTTTGCTGGGAATCGGGCATCCTGCCAGATTGGGGCCAAGTCAGAGTTGTCAGGGGATTACAGTGCTGCCTTGCTCACCGCAGGGGGTACGGAGGGGGCCTCAATTACCCCGGAGCGGCTTGTTTGATTTGGCCCAGCACTTTTCAGGACCGACCAAAAGCAGAATAATACACCATTAGCAACTCAAAGTCCTGCCCTAAAATGAGTCCACTTATGCATCACATACAGTAATTGTGTGTCTATCAAAGACTGGCAGGTCTACACCAATTACGCTGATAACAACAAAACAATCAATGCATAATATTATCGGGCCGAACACCTGTGGGCTCGGGCCAGACGGCTGCCGTTCCTTGTTTCAAAACTCGGCTCGCACAGAAAAAAAGATAAAGCGTGAAGTGAAACGTAGGAGTAAACGGTTAAATAGATGAGTCTGGGTGAATCCATAAATGACAAAAAACGCATCGAATACAGACAGCAAAAGGGCGGCAGAAGGTATTTGTTTGCACTATGTTTCATGGGCAGTACGATACCGGGTGAAAAGAAAGAGAGAAAGAGAGAGCGAGATAGAGAGGGAAACATAGAGAGGAAAAAGAAAAAAAACACGCCTGCTGGAGATAGCGTTGCTGTGCAATTGGATTTCACAGGATATGAGGCAGCAAATGGCATGTAAAGGCTGTGGCGTCAGGCAGGGGTTGTTGTTTTACGGGCCAACTAGATAAGGGAGGTGTAAGTGAAATCATTGGGTAACTGCGGGGCATCAGGGCCAGTCTGAGGTGGTTGGGATGGGGGGGGGGGGGGGTGAGTGGGGGTGGGCTGAGACAAGCCCACGGTCCCCCTTGAGCTCCATTGAACACCCACTTAGCCTGATATACATGTACTTTGAAACACACAAAGAAAACCGCCATGAAAGGACCTAAGGCCCCAATACAGGGAAAGATAAAATGCTGGGTTTGCACTCACACATACATACACACATGGATAAACACACACACACATCACAGAAACACACACAGAAACACACACACACACACACACACACACACACACACACACACACACACACACACACACACACACACACACACACACACACACACACACACACACACACACACAAACCACTTCAGACTGCAGACGCCTTTATTGAGGTATCAGCCTCAGCGATTGTGTTTGTCCACCTGGGTATGAAACAGCCTCTCCAGCCAGCGCAGGGAGAAGACAGCCGCGTGGCCCGGACCAGCCCACCAGCCCGGCCCACCAGCCCAGGCCCCCAGCTACTACACCACTACGTCTCCCCCCCCCCCCTCAAAGAGAGAGAGAGAGAGAGAGAGAGAGAGAGAGAGAGAGAGAGAGAGAGAGGGAGGAGGAGAATGAGAGAGCGAGAGAGAGCGAGAGCGAGAGAGAGAGAGAGAGAGAGAGAGGGAGGAGGAGAATGAGAGAGAGAGAGAGAGAGAGAGAGAGAGAGAGAGAGAGAGAGAGAGGGAGGAGGAGATGAGAGGAGAGAGAGAGAGAGAGAGAGAGAGAGAGAGAGAGAGAGAGAGAGAGAGAGAGAGAGAGAGGGAGGAGGAGAATGAGAGAGAGAGAGAGAGAGAGAGAGAGAGAGAGAGAGAGAGAGAGAGAGAGAGAGAGAGAATGCACAGCGGCCAAGTGTGGATGCACCTCATTACCTCACTCGTCCACACACCAATTACCCCTAAATAAATACACCCATCCCACAGGCAGCAACAATGACGTCGGCGGCTGAAAGGGAAGAAAGGGGAGCCGTGCAGAAAGGCTCTGTGCGACGCACAGAAGAAGCCCTGGTTGGACGGCGATGAAAAAGAGTGCCGGGGGGAACAGAAGAGCATGCCGGGGGGCTGAGGGTCTTTCAACCAAAAAAAAAAAAAACGACAAAAAGAAAGCCCTAAAACTAAAGAGGAGACGGTGGGGAGAGTAAGGACATAACAAACATCCAGCAGTGACGAGTGAAGTGATTCAGATTCATTTCCCCTCTTCCACCCAGCCCATCCCAAACGTGATGTTTAGTGTGGGGTTGGGGGGGGGGGGGGGGGGGCAAAGTTAAATTGTTATAATGCAGGCGGCCATGAGATAGCCGTGCGGACTCAAATGATGATCGCTGTACAGAAGATGCGCGTTTGCATTTAAAGCACTTGGTGTGACGGGAACCGCATTGTGTCCACGGGCCAAATAAGGCGCTCTGAAACAGAAGCTAAACACATACACACGGGAAAAGCTTGATTCTTAGAAAGCCGGGGCATAAAACACATTGGTTATACCCCTCAACCTAACAGTAAATGAGTCTTGATGAATAGCGATGGACCTGAAAAGAAGTGGGAGAGAAGAGGCTGGGTGGAAGGACAAAAAAGACAGATGTGTGTCAGGGAGGGAGAGGGAGGGAAGGAAGGAGGGAGAGGAGGAAGCCAAGGAAAGCAACGTCGCCCCCCCTCGCCCCCCACTAACACACACACGCACCCACACACACAAACCTACATATCCCTCCATGTGGTATCCTTCTGCCTGAGTGAATCTGTCGTACCTGGGGGACAAACCCTCTCTCTCTCTCTCTCTCTCTCTCTCTCTCTCTCTCTCTCTCTCTCTCTCTCTCTCTCTCTCTCTCTCTCTCTCTCTCTCTCTCTCTCTCTCTCTCTCTCTCTCTCTCTCTCTCTCTCTCTCTCTCTCTCTCTCTCTCTCTCTCTCTCTTTCCCTTAGAAGTGGCTGTAGTCTACGGTGGAAATGAAAAGGGACAGCAGTGTCTCTGGTGAGCCAGATCCGCGAGGTCCCTCTGAGACCGTGTTGAGGGAAAAGAGGTTCGATGGAGCAACAAAGTAAGGAAAGGATGTAAAACCCATTATTTTTTACCTCCTGTTTTTCAACCATACATTTATAGCAAACCAACTATCATCATCATCATCATATCAGAGCCTGAACACCAATGAGGGTAAAGAGAAACTGGAGGAAGACATTGCCCCCGCAACCTCAACCACAGTCGCTTGTCCCTGGAGCGAGAGCAAAAATAATCAACCCGGATATTAAAACGCAAATTCTATAATCGTGGCACGACTTGCAGCCCTCACCGTGAGACCCAAGGGCAAGGCAGTAGGGTGACTCACTTCCTCCCCAAACCCCATGCACGCACCTGCACAGACAGGGCGGAACGTCGAAGACACCCACCCCTCCGGATCCATCCAAGGTTCCTTCCATCGGCCGCAGCAGATGAGCAACGCTCACGAAAAAAGAAACCAAACCAGAAAACACAGGCCCCGCCCACATCGCCTTAGCCTGGCGGGCTCACCTGACCCGGGAGCGGATTCCTCTGGAACAGAAACAGAAGCGTCTGGGAACGTGTCGGTCTTCCAGGCTGTCGCTTTTGGATGTCAAATTGGAGGTGACGGATGAAATGGCAGTGAAGGGCGTGTGTGTGTGTGTGTGTGTGTGTGTGACTGTGAGAGGGTGTGTGTGTGTGTGTGTGTGAGTGTGTATGTTCATTAGCATGATGTCCTAAAGGAGTGCTAATTGAAATAAGGCCACAAAGCGGGCGGGGCTGCCTCAACAGGTGTCTGGAGGTTGCTGTTGACAAGAGATTCTCTTCTCAGCCCGGATTCCTGATGATCAGGGAAAAACCTGAGCGGGTGGACGAGAGAGTATCGAGGGATGGGACGACCGGTTTCCTCTCACTGTTGGATCTGAGCTACGTATAGGGGCATGCAGATCTACGGGGTTGGAGGGAGTCTGTGGCTGGGTCCGTGACATGAGACCCCCTGCCACTCTCTCCCTAAATACGCATACACTAATGTACCCCATACAGCCATATAGAAATACATATGTATACGTTATTCACCTCATTCCTGTTCGCTGCTGTTCTTGATGTACGTTACCTGTAATGTGCAATGCAGACCTTGATATAATCTTATGTATGGCCAGCTGTATGTGCAACGGCTATATCCTTAAGGCCCGAACACTGCTTTGAAAGAGACATGAAAACACATTCAACCTCAAAAGAAGTTCTAAAGTATGAACAACTAAAGCATCTAGATTACGCAACAGGGGGGGGGGGTCATCCAACATGTTTTTCCTTCATTGACTAGCGATCCTTTCTCATGACTGAATAGATGGGTATTGACATCACGTGAAAAGGTCATTGTTGTTGTTCTTGTGTACAAATTAAAACTTAGTGAGTCACGGCCTTCTGCAGGTGTGAATGCCTCAGTCAAACATGCCAGCGATGTGTCACATCACCTCGAACGACTGCATAGAGCAGCCTGCGTGACCTGCAGGCTATCACATAGTGTGTGAGCTGTGGAGGAATGTACGTACACAAGATATGCAGGATCCAAACAACACACACATACACACACGCGCTCTTAGGAGTAACTTGCAATCATTGAAGAGATGCGAGTCATAGGATCGGTTTCCACCCTGCACATTGGTTTGCGTGACCAAGAGCATAGAAAACAAACAGAAAACGACGCCTTTATGGTTTTGTCTCCATAAAAGGTGGAAGCCACCCGATGGTTTGAATTATGGCCAAGATAGGCAGGTCAATACTAGAACAGTGAGAAGAAGAGTCAAAAACTAAGAAAATAGACAATTAATTTAAAGAGAAAAATGCAAAACAAGGTAAATTACTGTCATATAATTATAGCTCTGCGGTAATTATATATGTACTAAATTGCCTCAATATTCACAAAGAAGGCAACAATCTCATCACCTTAAATACACTCCTTTTATGGACTGAACCAATAATCGTCTGAATGAGATTTCGTAATAGTTTCGGATGAAGATATAGTTGAATTTTTTCTTATTACTATTTATTTTTTCAAAACAAGCTTAATTATTATTTCAGTGACAGCAGTCTAACACACCATCTAAAACTATTTGCCACTGCTTGTGACCATACATTTCAAAACACACAAGCATTTTGTGCTACGCAATGTGTTAGACATTTTAGACAGATAAATCTTCCATAAAAGGTTGCTTGTCTCTGAGCATCTATGACGATGCTATTTAACAAAAACAGACGACAATTATCGAAAATTCACCACTGTTCCAATATAATTCCTATCTACACTTTCACAGTGGAGTGTAGCGCCCAACATTGTTAACCTGATCACATACGACCACGGAAACTGTTGCATCCACCAGGAAAGCTAATTCTTCGCCACACAGTCAGTCAGATGCTAGTGTTATGACTCTTGGCCTCACATGCTGGAGGAGATCTTAAATCTTTGGAAAAAGTAATAAATAAATAAAAGTGACATGACTAAAAAAAAATAAAACAGACATCATGATCCAAACATATCAGGCTGCTAAAAGGAGAGGAATACACAACGCCCGCTTAATGCAACTTGACTGTATGTTTAAATGCCTCTTTCTGTACTCTTCACCTCTCATTGCACTCTGTGTTAAGAAGAGGAACCTCCTGGCCCTGACAAGTCTGCCTCCCGGCCGCACGCGCACGCCCACACTCACACACACACACACACACACACACACACACACACATACGCAGACAAGCACACACACACACACACACACGCAGATAAGCACACACGCCGACACACACAAAAGCACACACACAGATTACAGTTTATTTTTTAGTGTGATAAACACATAGGGCTGAATGATCACACACATCCAGATCAAACAAATACAATCAGAAAGGAATACAAAAAAATTAGACATTAATCCAAAGTCGTACGAGCATATAAATTGGCAAAAGCATCCCCTTCATCTGCCAAATCCCTAAATTGACACCTTTTTTTGGTGAGAAAGCTCATTCTGGGAAAAACGTCACTGCGACACCACAGCTGGCATTCAAGGGTAAAATTAATTACTTCAGATACATGTGCTTCCCCTCAAAGCGGCAGACTTATTTGCATTGAGGAACATTCAGCAGAAGTAATCAATGCACACACAAAATACGGCCACCAAATGACCCCTCCCCCCCCACTCCTACCACCGCCCCCCCTCTTCCGCCCCCCCATCCCGAAGACCCCCCCCCCAGCCCCTCTGCATCCCCAAGGCCCCCGGCGACTCAGCCATGCATGGAGAAACAAACACAGGTAGCGGGAGAAAATCAGGCAGCAACAAAACACAGAAACATGAATGGGCGGCATTACAATGACAGGCTGGACGCGGGACAATGGAGCCCGACCATTAAACAAACGGCAAATCCCAGGATGGACTGCGGGGAGAATGATACAGATTACAGGCACCTCGTCCCTTGGCTCGGGGACAGGGGGGGGGGGGGGGGTGCGGGAGAGAGAAAAGAAGAAGGACACAATATTGCAATCTGACAGCTGACGTCTTCATATAAATGTATGAATTTACATTCCAATTAAAGGAAATTTACATCTTAATCACAGCGAGCCGAGCCGCGGTCCCTGGGTTAGTGTGTTGCTACGGTAATGAGGTGGGATGCTGCTGTGCTCTCTCATCCAGACAGTGATCTGTCAGCATACGACACTCGCGCGGTATGAGGGGGGCCGCAGCCCTGAATCCATCCGGCAACATCCTCTGAAATCTGTCTTAAATACCAACAAGGTGTGGGCCGCCACCCGGGAATAATGTGCCAAATATGGAGTTTGAAAAACATCAAACATATCTTAAATACAGTGCATTGAACCACGAGTGTCTCAGGCTGTCATTCAAGTGACAGGCTTTCAGTACTTAGCGGCGTTCTGTTTCTAATTTCCATGCTAATAATGGGGATATCATCGTTAATGGTTTCTGATTTTGTTTTATGGCATTTCAAATGGATGCCGCGGCTGTCAGCGGTGTGACTCAAACATATCATGTCGTCAGATCGCACACTGTTCTGCGGCTAATAAAGACAAAGCGCGGATGGCAGCGGCTGGATTGGTGGATCTATCAGGAGCATCCTTTGTTGCTATTTAACATTAATGCCAGTTTTAAAGAGAGGATCCTCTTGGGTAGAGCTGCCAGGTGCGGTCGAGAGGCGACTGAACACAAGTGAGAAGAAAGAGCGAGGGGAAGAAAGGGTTGTGGGGAGTAGAAAAGAAAAAGAAACCTTTTAGTAAAACTTTTAAAAACACAAGTTGGTAAAAGTATGTCCACGGGCAATGTTGTGTTGTGGTTTCATTCAATTAGCAGACAGGGGGCTGGGGTGGGTTGCGGTTTGGAACAAGACTCTGTGTGAAACCACAGAGGGGCGAATGGAATCCAAAGGTTTACAGGCTCACAAAAGGAACCCTCTGGCGGGAGTCTTCATGCGCATGTCTCGCATGTTTTTGCGCCACGGTACGGAAAAGGGGAGCGTTTGGAGACCTTTTTGAATAGTAGTCATCGGGGTAATGGGATCATTTTGAACTGCCGACGTTAAGTGACTTACACCACCTCAACTCATTGAATCACTTCATTGTACGAGAAAAAATATTTAAAAAAAACCTGAATGCTGACAACGCAAGCAGAGGCCGACCAGATAAGCGCCCCCATAGCAAAGAAGTTCACATAAATCACTTTAACATGGCCACCATCTTCACGCTTGACTTTAATTCAGAGATGTATGAACAAAAGAGATACAACTAAATGAGCCATGGCTTTCCTTTATCACCTTCCCCGTGGCCAAGCGGCCCTCTCCTGTCACAGAAACTCTAATGGCTGGTATCTATTTGAGCAGCCTATTAAGGGATACTGCCTGTAATTAAGGCCAGTAAGATTACACCAGCCCCAGTGCCACCTCTCTTGATATGCCGCGTGCCATTAAGGATGGAAAGGGGGCTGTTCGCACACACACACACACGCACGCACGCACGCACGCACACTCGCATAAACACACACACACCAGCAAGAACAGAGCTGAATAAAGAAGGCTAGGATATACAGTGTTTGAGTTATGTGCACTAATGTATGTAAAGTATGCACTGCAGTCACTGCTTTGCATCGTTGTTGGCGGTCTTTGGTCCGAGCACATGAGTTGGGGCTAGTAACTTCCACACACACCTCGGGGTGCTTTGACTGACTTGTTCTTCCCTCTTTTGTTTTGTTTTCCATAACATCCACTTCAACACCGGAGGGGCGACTCAGAAGTTCCACCTCCCCTAAAGCAGGAAGGGGCCTAAGAAGCACCGTGATAAAGCCCCACGATGAGGCGGAAGGGCGAAAGTGTGAGTGTGAATGTTTAAGATGCAGCAGGAACTTTAAGTGTTGTGACTGCAGCACTCTGAAAATGCTGACTATGGGGAGAAAAACAGAAAGAGAGAGGGTATGGGGGGGGGGGGGGGGGGGGGGGGGTGCAGGCTCTGTATGTCGAGGCCAATGCTGGTAACTGCTTTCTCTAAAATCTAAAATTCACAACCACACATGCATTATGCTTTGCTCCCCAGCCAATCTAAGCACGCAAGCCCACCTCCACAAAACCCTCGACCACTTTCCCCCCTCCCATCACCACGACTCCTCCCCAGCGAATCACGTACGGACACACAATTCACCAGATACTGGGCAATACCGTCCTACAGGTCAGACTCAACAGGGACATGTCAATATCTACTACATATGGGAAAGGCACGCAAAAATAAAGTAAGTATTCTGGTAAATGTTGCGAGACACGTCCATAACGCATATTACCTTTATTTCTCCCTCTGCATGTGTTTGTTTTTGATCAACGCAATAACCCTTAGATGACTGGTGAATCGAGAGTGATTTTGAGCCATTTCAAGTGTGCCTTCAAAGAGAGCTGTTGAACTTTTAAGTCCTATGAGATCTGCATGCGGTGTTGTGAGGACATTCACTGGGGTCCACCCCGTGGCTGAGACACAAGGTTACTTAGAACAAGATGAGAGGCTCTGAAGTCAAGTCTTTGATTTGTTCCACAAAGAGCGGAAATCCGCTCATCTAATCGGATAAGGCAAAGTCACAGTCCCAAAAAGAGAAATGCCGACATACTAATTTCCTCAAACTTTTTGAGATGACCCATGTAGTTTAATATATATTTGGACATCTATACATATTTGTGCTACAAAGGAAACGTTGCATGGAAGAGATTTAAGTCAAAATGTAAAACTGCACGTGTAACGCATACTAGAAATTTGGTGCACAGAGGTAAAAAAATCTAAAATTAAACAAGGTGTAAATCAAGCCTTTGTACAAACTATTTTTGTGACCGCGCTTACAACCTCATCAGAACACTTCTCTCGCTACACATGAATGCTTTCATATTTCTTGAACTAAGACGCCTTCCAACCACTGCCTTTACCACTTCTGTAGAATAACAGAGTGTGGTTTCAGGGAAAATGGAACCAAAATAGAAGAAGAGACAAAGACTGGGTTGCACCAGCTGTGCATAAGTTCTATACTAATTCTGTGCTTAGAGTCCTTACTAATTCCTTAGTTACCACTAGTTAGTTCCAAACTAAATGTTGGTTTCACCAACGATACGTGGGTACCGTCCTAACTAGTAACAACTTAGCAACGCGTACGTTTAACAGAAGCAGTTTGTTGTCCGTTCAGCGTGACGGCGACTAAGTTGTAATGAATCAACAAGCTAGGATGTAAACGAAGTAACGATGTGCTTGGGAATACTGGAGAGGACTAGCATGGAACATTCAGAATTGACTGTATGGTGGGTTGTACCCATGTACTCTAGAATATCTTGTGTGTTGTAAAATGCAAAATACGTTCAGCCGGCACCGTCTCATGTGTAGAAGGAGGCTACAGTTACTGGGTTCTGCGCATTGGCTACCGAACGCCACGGCCATCGCCACCCTCCCCCCTAATTATATCATTTTGCAGATCATATTCTAACCGCCATGTTCCACCAACTGCCACCGTTTACACCTGCTTAGGGGTAGGTGTAAACGTTGAATAACTACTACTACTACTACTACGTGAGGAACTAGTTGGAGTGGTGCAACCCGTTTTGTTTTAGCAATGTGCAAACCTTGACTTTGAAAACATTAAGGATATTTTTAGACTACGTTTGAACTTACTTAGGAGACCGGACTAGACTACTCAATATTTTCCCAGTAGAGTGCCGTGCCCTCGCTGGCCCTCTACTGGGACAAGCAGATTGAATTCAATTCATATGATAAACAAATCAATTTGTAATTTGGCATTCTCTACGGGAAAAAGGACAAATCAACACATCATGAGAAACCTCAGACTAACATATGGAGGCACCTTGGTGCCCTTCTGGGATTTGGGGGTGGGAGTGGGGGCGGCGGCGGGGGGGGTTACACCGGGGGGGGTTTAGTGGAGGAGGGGAGGAAAGGGTTGGGGTGGGGGGGGATTGTGGGGGTCCCCAGCGAACGCTCAGAGAACCGTAGGCACGCTGGGGAGAGGTGAGCTGTCACCCCACGTTACGATCACTGCCTGAGCTTATGATGGGGGGAAGGGAAGGAGGAGAGGAAGCAAAAAAATAAAATAGATAATAATAAAAAAAAAAAAAGGGTTCTTCGCGGACCTCCATCCAGCGTCATCGGCAGAAGCCTCAGTCTGTGGACGCCACCTGGGAAACACTTGCACGCAGAGATAATAGAACTGCTCTGCCTAGCTAGCGGTTTATAGCTAGTTGAATGTGTACAATTGGATGAGGACAAATTCTTCATTCAAGTCCTTTGTGAAGCAACTTAAAAAAAGAATGGGTGTTTCTCTGATCCTTTGCTAATTGTACATCAAGGGTGTATGAATCAAAAAGACAATGTTAAGATAGTATGGTTTGTATTTGATAGTAGTATCAACAATTTTCAACTGGGAACTGATATTATCCGTATTTGTTTATTTTCCTATAGTAGATTTAAGAAAAAAGTATGCATTGTCCTGGCCCGCATGTCAGACTACAAATCTAAAATTTTCAAGGGTGTATAAAAGTGTTTCATCAACCCAAAGGCAAAATATCAGAGACTTCAGATTGTAGACACAAATTGTAAACACTTATTTCGAACACACTGTCATCTGTTAATTCGATTTACTTGACATAACTTGAGAACGAATATCTTGACAAAGCATTACCATAAATTTCAATTATTAAAAACATGTTGCCGCTAGCCAAGGCAAATATTTAAATCCTTGTATAGACACAAGGTTATTTTACCATCTAGTTAACTCTACACGTTGCAAGACTGCTTGTAGGTAAACAAAACGCTTGGCTCAGAGATGACCTTTCGGGTTGCCTTTTGTGTGAGCTTGGCTGTGCAACACCCAGGCACACATTCTGTTCCCCAAAACCCACTCCTAACACCCTTGTCACTCATCATCACCCATCACTGTTGGGGACAAAGGGAAAGTTTGGTTAAGGCATACACTGGAGTGCTCAGCCAACTCATCCCCCTCCACCCCCATCAGCACCATCACCATCGTCACCCCTTTGCAAAATGTCCATTAAGATAATACTCCAATCTAATGTAAACCCTATCTCACCCTATACATTGATTTGGGCCGTAAAGGCCAACCGCAAATAAACAGGGGTCACAAACCGTTTGGGGAGAGAAAATAGCAACACCTTGCCCCTTGTACTTTCCTTTTGAAGTGTAAGCTTGCCCTTCCGTCGGCCCTCTGAATAATCTACTGGGTGTAATTAAAGGCCATTCAGGACACTATGTGTGTCTCCCTGCCCTCCATCATCGGGCCAAAGCCATTCAATAGCCACCTGTTAACTCTGGAGGATGAGGGGACACGGACACTCGTAAAATGCATGAGAACCCCTCTACATTCAGTGGGTCTCCATGCTTCCTCAATAGACGACACCAGTTTAAATAACTCATCTATTGATTGTGGGGTGTATCCCCCTTTTAAAACACAATTCTTTAAACCATACTCACGGTGGCAAGGGGTTAAGCAGCCACCGAGAGCGACCCGAGACGCATGTCTTTATAGTCTGCTTGAAGGTGAAGGAGAGGGTTCAAAAAGGCACGGGGGTGTCTCCACAAACGAGGAATAGGGCTTGTTAAAGCATTGTTGCACGGAGAACCAGTTGAAAGGGGAAACCATGCAAAACCCTATTGGTGTTGTATTTTTTTCATCAGGTCCAGACAGGATAAGTCAACCCTTTTACAAATGACAAAAAAGTAAAAGCAACAACCCAATTTCACATTGGTAAACCTCATTTCCAATCTTGTTCTGTTTGGACAAAATGCACCCCCGACACCACCGCTGCAACTGGAACACTAAAATCCAGAGTACACAAACACACTCACACACACACACACACACACACACACACACACACACACACAAAAACACAAACCCTGACACACTCTCCCTCCAGTACGGGGAGCGGCCAGAGTGTGGGAAAGTTATTTTTAGGAGCCAAGTAGAGAGCGTTCCTGGGCTCAGTGCTCCTGCTCCGGATCAACATTCCACCTTTGAACCGGTCCCACCGTGGACCTGTTTTGTGCCCGTCATGACAACGACCATTCTCTCTGGAAGGACCAGCGAGCGGAGGAGGGACTTAGCGATTTTGTTTTCTGATTCTATCGCCGCCATGTGCTACGCGGGGGCTGCAGGGTGTTTGCTTCAGTGGTTGCAAGCGAGGAGGAAGGGACCGGCCCAAAAGGGCTTCGTACCGACACATTGGTAATAAAGTTGGGGGGGATTATGATCCAGTTTGGATTATTGAATTCCGCTCAATTCTTAATTTTTGGTTTTGATTGAAGTCTAGTGATGCATTATTCTGATGATCACTACTAATCTTTTTCTAAGTCATCTTTCCCTTATTATTTGTTAAAAGATGCTGCTAATGTTGTCGTCATCGCCATTGAATTAAACAACTACATACAGTGACAAGCACATTCATTTCCATTTATTTGGTTTGGCATGCTAATTTACAAGTCAGTTCGTATATCTTGGATAAACAAGGTCTAAGCATACCTAAATACTTTGTGAATTCTTAATGGTGATAAGAAAGGATTGTATGGGATTAGCGTAGGATTTACAGTGACAACAATTACAATTCACACACAAACAGTTCCCTTCAGAATAACAAAAGCCAAAAGCCGAGGAAATAAAGACAAAATTAGGCGGTTTATCACAGAACTTAGGGCGATATCAATAAAACAATCTCCCGGTTAAAGCAAAGCCCACGCTGTGAGGACACAATCTGGAGCACCGGGAGGGCCCTGGCTCTGCAGTCAATACATTATGCTAATATAACGGCCCCTATTCTCTACCCTCTACACAGGGCCCCTAAAGAAACCAGCAGACCCCCCCGTTGATGTAGGGTGGCATGTATGTGTGGACCAGTGCGTCTCCCTTAATGGGAGCTGAGGACCAGGATCGCTGCTCTAACCAGCTCTGATTCCAGCCTCTTCATGCTAAGCTAGCGGGGGCTAATGGAGGATGAGCGCAGTGTGCAGAGCGTGCTTAGGGTTCACTGCTCGCTGACGAAGGAACTTCACTTCTAGGAGGCCGGTTTAGGCAAACTGCTACTGGCTCTGGCAGGGCGAGCCCATTTGTCGTATTTTGTTTTGTTTGTTTGTTTTTTATTACTGTCTGTTTGTGCGGGGGGGGGGAAATAAATGCAGAAGAATTGTGAGGCGGTTGGGTTGAGGGGCGGCCATGTTTGGCCACTGATCTCTGATCTACTCTTCCCCCACAAGCTTTGACTTTAAACACAGCTGCCATTGTAGCTGTGGTTTGTCGTTGTTCCCGAGGCATCTGTGGACTTAGACAGGCGAAAAAAACACACACAGCTCTGGGCGATTGTTTTCCTCTGCTGCGACCCTTGATCCTTGACTTTGTGCGAATAAACACATCTTCTACCCCATTATCATACATTCTTATTAAACAACTTAAACTGTGTCTTATGGATATGCATCCCTCCAAGCATGATTCAACACCCATCTCCGTACATGGACTGAGTCCATGTACGGAGATGGGTGTTTACAATATAATATGAAACAATTTGATTGGAAAATCTATGCGATTTAGTGATTTTGATGTGATTCAACGCACTTATTTCATTTGATTAAGGGATGCAGCATTCCCTTTCTTTCAGACAGAGAACAGAGTACTCACTTTTGGGTAGTTGAAGATACTGTGTACTGTTAAGAGTACTTTGAATAATAAATGCAAATTTCAGTTACCACAATAGAAAGAGTGCTGAAAGATTTAAGTATGCTAAATAAATAAACTCCAGCAATCCTGAAATAACACTCAACATTTGATGGTACATTTGGCAACTTAGCCTATAAAAGCTAGTTAAACAAGGTCAAAATAATAACTTCACCTGGGAACCACCCTTAAAACGCGGTAAGGAACAATAAGAACCAGTAACTTGCTATGGTGAACAGAGTTTGCATTTCATTTTTATATCTCATGTAATGCAATGATTAGTGTACTAACGCTTTACCTCTATATACAAATAACTAGCTAAATGAATCGGAAATTACGTTACGTCTCGCTATGTGTACTATATAGAGAAAAGGACACAGAAAAGTGGCACAGTGTGATAAATGGACAAGAAAACAACCATGAATGATGCGTTTTCTGCCACTGTTGAACTTGACAGCGAACCCAGCCGTACAGAGCCGAAACCTGGTACCAACTGCTGTCCAGACCCCGTCAAATGTCTACGTCCGATATGTTAAAAGACACGTAAAGTTGTGAACTATACCTGACCGAGCTAAGTTCTGGGATCGTTGCTTGGATGCGCAGACTATTTTGGAGATGAGTTGCTGTGTTCACCAGCAGTCCTGAGATCCTTTTTGGAAGGTAGATGAGATGCATTTTGGAAGATAGAAACTATAGAGACACAAATTCATTCCTACAAAATGTTAGTGAATCTACTATCGCTTGAACCGATTTTCTGAAAGATAAATGCACTCTCATCGTCAACATTCAAATCGGGGACCGATGTGCATCTGCGATTCGTTACATCCCTACTGTGTCTGAAAGTGTACTAACATGAAATGCACATTTACAAGACTAACTGTGAGCAAAAAAGAAAAACTGTTGTTTATTTAGACCGGGCGTAGAAGTGCAGCCACATGCTGAAACACATCATTATGATATGATGAGAAACACAAACCATGGACAAATACAAACACGAGACGGGTCAAATGGCGCGTGCGCGCGCACACACACACACACACACACACACACACACACACACACACACACACACACACACACACACACACACACACACACACACACACACAGAGGGTATTTGCTTGAATACATACATGCACATTTGCAGAATAGATAAAATCTCTGCTAAATAATGGATGTCGATCTGCTCTATGTTGTGAATATTGTTCGGCAAAGGGGTCCGATCGCGTGCCACGGACTGGCCTGCCTAGGTGCTCTCTATCACACACAAACACACCCACACACACACACACACACAGCAACCATACATACATCTTGTCCAAAATGCGACAAAGGCTGGTGTACGTGGAGGGATGGAAAGTAAATTATTCAGTGGTAATATTATTGAAGAGGTCCATTCCCATTGGATTGTGACTCCCACGGTAGGACCCGGGAATCACAGGCACATGGATAAAATAACTACAAATTTCATTCACTCAACTTTGAAGTCGGCTGTAGGGTTACTTTAGCACAGATCTGTTTTCAATGACCTCTTATGTTGTACGTATATAAAATGGGCAGTGAATAACAAATGTATTGGTTTGGTCTTATGTCTAGTGAGGATTCCTGTAAAAAGCAGCATCCCCTATTTTCAGTACCACACATTAGCTGAAATTTGCAGAAGCAACTACAGAAAAAATACAACAAATGCACCACAAACAACAAGCCCTTAGGAAAGCACGTGTCCAACTCATTTTCCAATCTACAATCTCCCCTTATTTCTCTTTCAATAGGGCAGTTTGATTCCTCTGAGGAAAAGCCCTCATTTTTAATTAGACCTGACCTGAAAATCACTTAACTGCTCCTCTTAGCTTGCACCACCCCCCCTTCCAACCCCCAGCCTGTTAAGGTCCTCACATAGGTCCATTAACACCCCTCCCTTGACACCCACGGGCCTTGATGGGGGGGGGGGAGGCTGTTGGGGGGAGAGGGGCACACAGAGGCGCTGCCGATAAGACATTTTGAGGACACGCCACCAAACATTAACCTACTATACCACTCTGCTCTTCAACCCTCAACTTCAATGGCCTTTTCATCCCTCAACTCTTCCGTGTCATTATCATCATCATCGTCATCATTATCTCCAGTGTCTCAACGTTCTTCCACCTTACATTCAGTGTTGAAAGTTGAACTTTAAGCGCACCAAGGGGGGGGGGGGGGGGGGAAGGAGAAATGACAAGGATTCCGTCTGGAGGTTCTTGTCTCAGTTCCACAGAGGCCTCCAAATGACTCCTCTCTAAGACGAGACAAATTTGACACAAATCCCCTACCGTGTTATACTGTATTTGACCCCTTGCCTTACCTGGGACACCCCAGTACCCCACAGGCGTATTGTCTGAGGGCTGAAAGGGTCAGATAAAGGTAAGGCGAAAGCTTTTGCATATCCACTGCATTCTTGAGAGCTTCGTCCCTTAACACAAGAGTGTGCGCTTGTTAATGAGGGCCCAGACAAATATGTGCATGGGTGTCAAAGTGCATTCTCCTGTAGGTGTGGGTGTGCGTGTGTGCAATGTTTGCCTAAGTGTCTGTGACTGTGTGTTGATCTTGCCTAAACACCTTACACTTCTCTACCTGCTTAGACAGGGCCATGGGTTAATTCTGGCTTCAGGCATGGCGTCTAATAACTGCTTGTCAACCTAAGCCTGAACTTACAAACCCTGCCAGTAAATATCATGAACCCTGTGGACTCCTTTAATTCTGGTAAAGCCACAAAAGATGGAAAGATCATACAGGGAAAATTGTGTAAATACTAATTGTTTGAAATAGTAATTCCATTGAACTACTGTTTTGTTGAGAGGCTGCGCTCTATAGCTGGGAAGCGATTAGCATTCCTGGGTTCCTGAGGTGTATGTGAAAGGAAGAAGCGCAAGTCAAACCCTTAAGAAATTAGCTGCCAGCATGACCTCATGAGCAGTCATGGTTACGAGGCAGCCTGACCCCTGTATCAACCACAGAGCACTGTCAATCACCTATCACTCATCACTCGTACGTACTGGATGGGAAGATGATGAAGATAACGAGGAGCAAGACATGAAGCATCAAAAATAGGACTGAAGAAGAAGAAGAAGAAGAAGAAGAAGAAGAAGAAGAAGAAGAAGAAGAAGAAGAAGAAGAAGAAGAAGAAGAAGAAGAAGAAGAATTAAGGATCCCAGTGTGCCAATGTGAGTGTCAATGAGCCTTTAAGAATAATGTCGGGTGTAAAAAAAAGACAAGGGGACCTCGCACGGGACTGAACCCAGCTGAGGGAGTGCTGTATGTGGCCCCAGGGCCTGAGGAGCCGCGGTAATCGCGGGGATAAGGGAGGGCTGGCATGGGCTGTCACTCGTCCACAAACCAGGCTTGGAGTCTGATCACTATCTCAATGTGTCAATCACTGCGCCCACTGAGACGGTTGACCAAAAGGTCACGCCGAAGCGACGTCCAGGCACGCAGGGGTGCGGATGGCGTCATGCACGTGTGCGCACACACACACACACACACACATGCACAGAATAAATATTACAAAAACAAATCAAACTTTCATTGCGTAAATATGCTGCACTGAATGTGTTACTTCACCACAGAGTGACGGGAACCACAAGAGTTTGATACATCGCTAGGGGCCATTTGATTAATGACAGACTGTTGATAGAATACAATGTTCTTTGGAAATTCCCAACAGTTATGATTTCAGGTATTTCAATTTCATAATGCATTTCATGTGAAACTTTCTCTCATGTCGACATCCTAGGTCAATCTAGAGTCGTAAAATCAGTTTCCTTCCAGGTCTACCTTCTCCATGCATGTTCTGTTTTCCGGGCGAGACTGTGATCCCGTGGCATGCAGGCATGGCAGGCATGCAAAGCTTTTCCAAAAGGAACTAAGACCTGAACCTGCTTTCATTGAGCCCCTCAAGAGCCCCATCAGATGCACCCTTCCTCCGATCCTTGGCCGTGCCCTCTGCAGGGCCTAATTAAAAGGCCATTGGGGATATCCACCTTGACTTTTACGAACCTTATAAATCAATGCTAGAGTGGCCCATTCATGAGGTCAGTGGCGGGGACGGGGGTTGGCTGAGAGCTAGTGAGCCAATAAGGGAGTAGACAAATGCCTAGAGAAGGTTTCGATGGTGAGGGGGCTGGCAGAAGAGGTGAAGGGGGGGAGGGGGGTTAACCGTGGGGGTGCAAGCAGGGCAGGGTGGTGGTGGTGGTGGTGGCGGTAGAGTGGGGTTGCAATCGTCTCCTCCCACTCACCTCCTGCTTGAGACAATAGGCCCCACTAATAGCCTGAAGAGCAGAGGGTGTGATAAGGTAATGATAATGTAATGAGGACCAATCATGAGGCTGAGTTAGGAGGAGGGCCCCTTAATTTGTCTCTGGAGTGGTGGCGCCGTGACAGATTGATTGCTCTGCGGCCGAGCGATGATGTGCTGCCGCTGCTGCTGGGATGCCCTGTTTGTGACAGGAGGCAAAGGGCCTGGGAAGCCATGAATCAAAATGAACGAGTAGAACACCCCAACAGGAGAAATACATACGTATATGCGCTTGTATGTCGAATGAGGATTTCTTAATAAAACCCCAGTTTTGACGGGTGAACAAATGCGATCAAACCCGCTTTTTCCAGGGCTTCTCATGGACATGACCCTGCTGTGCTGAGGAACAACCCACACCACGTATAACAGGAAGGGTGTCATAATCAATAGTTGCACCTTTTGTGTTGACACCCGACGGCACGCAATATGCAATCGCGGGAGACCAGAGCTCGGTCTAACGTGAGACCTGTCTTATTCATCAGCACTTAATGTTGGTCTTAGGCAACGAATGCAGAGGCGCTCTGAATAAATCATTAGTTAAAATCTAAATGGGCTCTTGTGCATGCTAACGATGTGCGTGCGTGATATTCAAAATGCTTTAGGTGGATGCATTGTTCACACGGAGCAAGAATAACATAAAAAACACAGAAGACTTCCAAGGGTAAATGTATATGGAGATACTTGATAGCCAATGGCCCATGGACCCTAGCCTGATGTTTGCTTCTCACAAAGAATTTCAGTGGCCTTGGCAAGGCAGTAATTGATTTCCACATATGACGCAGCCTTACGTTGTTCAAAAGACTCAGGCCAATCAGAGTGACTCTCGTGCTCTGTTCGCCATGGCAGAATCCCGTTGGTAAAGAAGTAAAGAAAAATAATAATTGAACACAGATTTCGGTTCGCCTTTCAACGTTGTTATTCAGTATATTTGGGGTTAGATATGGCTTAATGCTGCACTTTTCTCTGGCGCGTGATTTTCACCAGGTGCTTTTCAGTCGGCAGACCGAAACTCACAAACCCCCGAGGGCTAACTAACTAACCTGCGCCTTTTTTTGTTGATACTTTCAACGGTATCGAGTGGGACCTCGATCTGCAGAGAAGAACAGAACGTGAACCAAAAGGAGCCCCCATCACTGTCCCTACATCGGAACAAGAAAAAAACCTCCGGGGACATACCTCGATGGTGAACTGCTTCCTCTTGAGTTTGAAGGCCAGGTCCTTGTGGTCTGGGAGTTCGGTGAGCAGGCAGTTGAGGCGGGGCATCTGGCGCACGTGGAGCAACCCTGACAAACGGACACAGAGGAGACACAAGATGGAGGACCCCGGCGAGAGTAACACACATCGCTCACAACCAGTCAAAGCATCTTACCCGACATAATTTACCCATGTCGCACGTAGTACAGTAAGCAATGACAACCTCGACTATATCTCCTGCAACATACCAAATGACGCCCCCCCCCCCCCCCCCCCTTCCTCACCATATACTTCCCCCTTTCAATATCTATTCTTCCGCCTTCCCACTCTCCTTTGAAAAGTCGTCGAGAATACAAGAGTCAGCACTTAAAGAAGTGTGGCAACACCCTAATACACATTTAATGAGGCTGAGCAAGATAAGCAGTAACTTCTGTTCAGTTCTTAGGGAAAACTCATTGGCTCTTTAATTCTTGCAGGGATACTTGCTATTACGCGTGTGTGCGTGCTTGTGTGCATGCCAGCCTGTGTCTGTCTGTGTGTGTGTGTGTGTGTGTGTGTGTGTGTGTGTGTGTGTGTGTGTCAGCAGGGATGTATCGTGTCAAGGCAGAGGGACGAATGTTTTATTTAACAAGTGATTAAAATAAGCGGCCCAGCCAATTAAAGAGTCCGGGCAGGACCCTGCGTAGTATGACAGAGACAAAGACGTTGGAAAGGAACGCTTTCAACTTTCTACCGATTCTCTTCGTTCCTCCTCTTCCATTAGGCAACGTTTTCATAAAAAAAAAAAAAAAAAAATGAATTGCAGTGGGCGGGTGCCGAGAGGCGGCGTGAGAGAGGAAAGTGGAGCACTGGGGAGCAACAGAGACAGGGAGACAGACACAGAAAACGTGGGGGGATGGTGGTGGAGTCTCTCTCTCTCTCTCTCTCTCTCTCTCTCTCTCTCTCTCTCTCTCTCTCCTCTCTCTCTCTCTCATCCTCTCTCTCTCTCTCTCTCTCCTCCTCTCTCTCTCTCTCCTCTCTCTCTCTCTCTCTCTCTCTCTCTCTCTCTCTCTCTCTCTCTCTCTCTCTCTGTGCACTTGGGTGATTTCCCCTCTGCTGATTTGCAATGACAGGCTTCCCAGCATGCTTTGAGCAGCTCTGAACTGCTGCCGCACATAAAAAAATGAAGAAAAAACACACACACACACACACACACACACACACACACAGTCTCACGACCAGATGCGTTTGCGCTCATGGAACACACATCAAAACAATCGTACAACGGGAATTCGTTTCATAACCCTAACCGGCTCTTCTCCTCGTAGCTTGTTAGCTGGAGATGGAGCACTAGCTCTGGTCTGCAAGGCTAGGATTAGCCATTTCACAACACAACACAAAAAATCCCCTAAACTAATTTACGGTGAACAAAAATTGTTTGGCTAATCATAGCTAGTGAAGAGGCGGGCTGCTCTTTGAGTTGCAGAGCGCTGTGATCGCTACGGGATGTGTTACCGTGTAAATAAAACATGCTGCTGGGTGAAACCAAAAGCTGCCATTCAATGTTTTTACTCTCTGTCCGTTCGTCTGTCACAACTAGGGCTGTCTAACCCGAGGGGGGTGGGAAGTGTTTGTGTGCACATGTGTGTATGTGTGTGAAGTTGTTTGGGTGTGTGTTGTGGTGTCTGTGTGTTTATGTGTGCGTGTCTTCACGATGCGCGCGTGTGTATGTATATGGGTGTGTGTGTAGTGGTGTGTAGCTGTTTGTGTGTCTGTTTGTGTGTGTGTGTGTGTGTGTGCGTGTAGTGGTGTGTAGCTGTGTGTGTGTGTGTGTGTGTGTGTGTGTGTTGGGGAAGGAGAAAAGAGCAAGAGAGAGCGAAATGGAGAGTTTGAGATGCGCGACTAAAAATACCACGCTGACTCCACCTGACCTTTATGTGTAGAGAGGAGAGGGAGAGAGGGAAAGAAAGGAGGAAAGGATGGGGCGAACGAGGGACGGTAGGGCCACGCGGAGGAGAAGGTTGTGTGTGTTTGTGTGTGTGTGTGTGTCTGTGAGTAAGTGTGTCTGTGTTGGGAGAACGAGGAGAGCGAGGGGTTAAAACCCCGCTCCCTCGCTTCTTCTTCTTGCTGCCTCTTCGTCATCATCCTCATCGTCAACATCCTCCACTGTCCTATACCTCCGAGCGACCCTCCGCCCCCGCCCCCACCACTTCCATTTGTTAGCAAAGCAGGCCGTGGAGACAGAGAGCGAGGGACAGAGGGAGAGCGAGAGAGAGAGAGAGAGAGAGAGAGAGAGAGAGAGAGAGAGAGAGAGAGAGAGAGAGAGAGAGAGAGAGGGAGGGATGGTGAGAATATCGATTCCCCTGCGTTGGTCTGCTTTGCTCCAGGCCTCGGGGGTATGGGACTAGGGCTGCAGAGAGAGAGAAAGAGAGAGAAAGGGGGGGGGGGGGGAGGGGGAAGAGAGATGGAGAGTGAAAGAGAGAGAGAGAGAGAGAGAGAGAGGATCTGCCAGGGCAGGGGGTGGGTTGAGGGTGTGAGGGAGAAGGGGTGCGGCATGGCAGCTGAATCCCCCCCGGCCCGTCTACTGAGGAGCACGTCTGATTGAGCAGCAGCACGCTAACGCGGGCTGACAGCCTGGTCTGCGAGGGGGCTGCCCTGCCTCCATCCACAGCCCGGCCCCAGCCCTAATGCACTGCCTCTGTGTGTACACGCGCACGTGTGCCGGGGTGTGTGCGCGCGCTCTTGTGCGCGTCGTGTGTTTATGCGTATGTGAATGTAGTGTGTGTATTTGTGTGTGTGTCTGTTTCTGCCAGTGTGTGTATGCATGAGTGTGTGTTTGCCTATATGTGTGTTTTGGAGTTTGTGTACACGTGATGTGTGTGTGTGTGTGCGTTATTGTTTGGATGTATCCGTGTGCTTGGTGTGTGTGTGTGTGTGTGTGTGTGTGTGTGTGTGTGTGTGTGTGTGTGTGTGTGTGTTTTGGACAGGAAGGCCATGTGAGTTTTGTTCTTACCATGGTAATCTTTGTAGAGCGGGTTGGTCTCTCTGTCGGAGCCCTTGAACGACTCCAGGGCTATAGCGTTGTCACACAGCCTGGTGATGTTGCCCATTACGGCCCGGTTCTGTGGCGAGAGAGAGAGAGAGAGAGAGAGAGAGAGAGAGAGAGAGAGAGAGAGAGAGAAATAAAGGGAGAGAGATAACAAGAGAGAGAGAGAGAGAGAGAGAAGAGAGCGAGAGAGAGAGAGAGAGAGAGAGAGAGAGAGAGAAATAAAGGGAGAGAGATAACAAGAGAGAGAAGAGAGCGAGAGAGCGAGAGAGAGAGAGAGAGAGAGAGAGAGAGAGAGAGAGAGAGAGAGAGAGAGAGAGAGAGAGAGAGAGAAATAAAGGGAGAAAGAAAAATGCAGAGAGAGAGAGAAAGAAAGAAAGAGAGACAGAGAAAGAGACAGAGACAGAAAGAGCGAGAGAGAGAGAGGAAGAGACACACACACACACAGACAGAGAGGGGGGGTTGGGGAGAGCAAGCGAGGGAGAAGAGAGCAAGAGAGAAATTAAGTGTGTACACAGGCAGGTAATTAAAAACCTCCCGACGAGCCATCAGTGGCTGCAATTAAATTAGGTCACTGCTAGCCACCGTTGGGTCACTCTGCCCACTGCTGGGGAGTGGAGGTGGGGGGGTTGGGGAGGGCACAGAGCACTGATGGGGTTGAACCACAGTGGATGTCCAGGGCAGGTACATGGACGTAGCCTTTAGACTTACAGAGAGGGGTGGCACTGGCTAGCATGGTGTGAGGGAAGCGTGCATCATTGTACTCTGTTGAGCAATGAACGCACACACACAATCACACACAATCACACACAATCACACACACGCACGCTGACACCTGGTGTGGCCACTCATAGGGGGGGAAGGGGTTAATGGGATGGTGGGGGGGGGGGGGGAGAGGAAGAAGAGAGGATTGAGGAGTTGAGCTCCCCCTACTGGTGAGGTTGGGTGGTTTGTCCCAAGGATGACAGAGGGCACGCTTGGGCCGGGGACGGAGGGAGAAGGAGCAGAGGAGAGGGGGGGGGGGGGGGGGGAGGGGGGGGGGGATGTATAAAGGGGTGGAGGTAGGCAGAAATAAAAGGAGAGGGGATAAAAGGAGGAGAGTTAGAGAGGGACACTGGGATGGAGGGAGGGAGGGAGTGTTGAATTATTCATCTTGTTGCCTCCTGAATCATTCACATCCTTCTCTCTGTGTTGGCTGCCACAGCCTAATGCAGTTTTCATGCCTTCTTGTCTTTTCCCTCTCTCTTTCCCCCCCACCCCAGTTTTCATTTTTGTCCTACTTTTTTTTTTAAATATGCCCATCTACCTCGTCTGATCGGCCCACACTTACAGGGGTATCCGAGGCCACCCGCGCTCGACAATTAAAGCCGGTATGCGGTGAGTTTTGGGTGGAACCGATGATTCAGTCATTCTATTAGTAAGTAGAATAGAATGTGGAGTGTTACTGAAGGCAGTTGAGCCATGTCCTAGTTCTGTTTCGTCTGCTGACTTCTCTCCTCCATCTGCCTGTGATTGCATACGCATG
Source organism: Gadus chalcogrammus (assembly GCF_026213295.1). Lineage (NCBI taxonomy): Eukaryota > Metazoa > Chordata > Actinopteri > Gadiformes > Gadidae > Gadus > Gadus chalcogrammus. The sequence goes on along the minus strand of NC_079425.1, from coordinate 8,356,189 downwards.
GAGACACGAGACAATTAAAAGATGAACCGCTTTGGCTTCGATCCAATACAATTGAGGCCCAAACAGAGCATCAATTTGAAAAGGTTATGAAGAGGTTATTTTCCGACGCGTTCAATTTGCAATGTGTTTTGTAAAAATAACACAAATACATAATCGGTAGGAAAGAATTTGCCTCAACACTGTATTGTATTGTATGCGTGTGTCTGCGATTCAAAGTGTTTAAAGGGTGCTGAAACAAGAGGCACTTCAGTTTAACTGCCACTCATTACAGAGGCCGGCTCAATGAGCTCGGATTCCATCAGTGTAAATACCCTGAAAGCTTGCTAGCTCAGATGACTGTGGGCGATTGACAGGGCAAAAGGGGCGGGTCGACCATCACCTTAACCAGTAATCAGAGTGATGTAGGGGAAAGTCCCCTCACTCTCATTTAACTCACGACTTTTGATGGACATTGTATGTTTTCCTTTCAAAAATAAAATGTTGTTCCTCTACCTCTAGAGTAGAGTATACTTGAAATTGTGTACTTCACATTAAAGTTATTAAATCAAGTCAAATATCATGTAGTATATCCATACTGATGTCGTTATGACATTTCTGACAACATTTTATGTTATTCCGAGCAAACTCACTTTCCCAACTACAAAATGGATCATTTCAGATATTTATAAATATATCTAGTTCAGTAGTGGTGTGTAGTAGTTTGCATAAAATAGACACCAACTAAAGGCGATCTTTATATAAAGTCATGATTGTTTTTTTCTGGGTTCATAATGAGGTACTCAAAGTTAAAACACATGCTATGCATGAGTGCCACTCGTAATGTGCTTAAAGTGCATTGGATGGGATAGCATGGTACTAAATTGTACCCAACGTAATTTCTTCATAGCTTTCTAATCAAACCATCACAAGCGAGTGATTGGTTTTGTTTCTCCCTACCTATGAGCATTGGATGGGATGAACACGGAAAAATCGGATCACGATTTAGAACAATAAAGACCCCGTTAAGTTTAGGGTCTGGTGTCCTATACAAAGGTTTGTGGTACAGTTTTTCTGTTAGCACCGAGTTAACTTTGGAGTTGGGCGTGGCGGCTAGATATTAAGAAGAAAAGAGGACGGCCGGGCCGGGACCAGCCTAATTAATGTTTCAGACGGACTGAGGCCTTAGGCAGGCTTTCAATGAATCGCTCAGATTCCCAAGCCGCTCAATAATAGATGGAGTGCCCGGTGTCGTCCCAAACGACTGGCTTCTAGTCCGGAATGCGCTCCGAACAACAAAACTAATTAGCCCAGGTAAAGAACAGAAAACGCTGCTCGCGCAGCTGTTCTGGAAGCACTAAACACTTTGAGTGTGTGATTCACGCATCTCTGATGGGTGCCGTACCTCTGAAAACAAATCTACAGATGCACCAAAGGGATTCTATGTTGGCTTATTATTAAACGTGTCAAGTGATGAGCAAGGTAACTGCAAAAAAATCACATCTATTTCTGTGCTATGAATCTACTGGGACTATTGTTTGTGATCAATTTTCATATTTTGTACTTAAACAGAGGAAATAGGGGAAATAGATTGTGGCCAATAGTGGTGGTGATAAGAATAACAAAATACAAGATTAAAAAAAAACGTAGCAAAAAAAGAATTAATTTCAGCTTACAAATAAACGTGTGTCAAAGATGAGGTCTAAAACTCCAGAATGGACGTTGCATTTTCGTATAGGTTTATATTGTGGAAAGAATATATGATTTGGGCCACTTTAAGGGCTGGGAAAACAATCTAATCTAACTAATTCTAACCACTTTCACCTGAAGCCTTCAAGAGGCAGACTGGGTTGCACTAATAGACCCGCGGTCTCACAGGTACCCTGTCTTAACGGCCTCTAATTACCACCATGTTGGCTAAATAACCCAACACCTGACTCAGTCCAAACGCCCTCCTCCCCCGACACCCCCATCCCCCATGTGCATCCATGTCTCTGCCCGCATGTGCTTCCTCTGTTCTGGGCGCGGATGAAGGCTTGGGGGGAGGGGGGTCAGATTAAGGGGGTTTGGGTACAAGGCCAGAGAGGGACAGTAGGACTGTGGGGGGGAGGGGTTGAGACGGCTCCCACCACAGCTGACATCTGCTAGATAGCCACTCAGCCTTTCTGGAGTGGACCTAAAGCACATGAACAAACTATGAAAAGTGAAGAGTCAAGGCATATCCTCTTCCGTTGAAGGATCTCAAAGAGAGTGTTGTGTCTATGGGCTGTCTGAGCGGCACTGGGGAGGATGGAGAGAGAACGAGAGAGAGAGAGAGAGAGAGAGAGAGAGAGAGAGAGAGAGAGAGAGAGAGAGGGGCAGAGAGAGAGAGAGAGAGAGAGAGAGAGGGGCAGAGAGAGAGAGAGAGAGAGAGAGAGAGAGAGAGGGCAGAGAGAGAGAGAGAGGCAGAGAGAGGCAGAGAGAGAGAGAGAGAGAGAGAGAGAGAGAGAGAGAGAGAGAGAGAGAAAGAGAGGCAAAGAGAGAGGCAGAGAGAGAGAGAGAGAGAGAGAGAGAGAGAGAGAGAGAGAGAGAGAGAGAGAAAGAGAGGCAAAGAGAGAGGCAGAGAGAGAGAGAGAGGCAGAGAGAGAGAGAGAGAGAGAGAGAGAGAGAGAGAGAGAGAGAGAGAGAGAGAGAGAGAGAGAGAGAGAGAGAGAGAGAGAGAGAGAGAGAGAGAGAGAGAGAGAGAGAGAGAGAGAGAGAGAGAGAGAGAGAGCGAGCTCCGTCTCACGAGGTCTCAGATGGCTGTTTGGTTAGTGTGTGCTGCTACAGTTTGGGTTGTCTGGGGGTAGGGGGGCTGCGCTCTGCCATATGCCTCAGCAGATGACTCCACCCTCACACTGAGAGGCCAGACTGGACACGCAGACACGAGCACACACCCAGCACGCGAACACGCACACACACACACACGCACACACACACAGACAGCGCCACAAAGGGAGAGATACTCTTGTTAAAGAGAGGGAAGCGAATGCACACACACTGTGTACAGTTTGCACTAATTAAAAGCCCAAACAAACACACAACTCACACAAACCCATTCAAGATAAGACACTGAAACCAAAAGAAACGACTTTTCGCATGAGGTGTGCAACCAACTGGGTCCTACTGTGACATTTGAGGGAAGTGGCCTCTCGCCATTCTGAATCATACGAGGGTGGCACTCCACCATCGGGTCAAGAGTGGGCCCCCATAATAAAGGACACAAACTTCATGGCCCATTAGGAACAGGACAAAGCAAACCTGCACAGGCCAAACATACACACACTACCCGTATACACACTACCGTCTCCCGCGTCAAACCCCCCCCGCAGCCCGCCGCCCGGGGTCAACCCCGAAGGACGTGTACGGTACTGCGTGCTGGGATGAGTGTGTGACACATGCCACACAAAGCCAGCACGTTGTCTCCATTGAGAGATCCTTGCGGAGACGTGTGTTGTTGTTGTTTTTGTGTTGCGTTCGCCACCGGTGTGTGTGGTACCTGGATCAGGTGTGAGGGAATGGTCAGCACCGCCACGGAGAGCGATGACCTCAGCACGGCCCGCAGTCCGTAGAGAAAGGTGGTGAGGGCGTGGCCGTGGGCGGGGTTGTCGCGGCAACACAGGTCGTCACCCCACAGGGGGGAACCCAGGGACGGGAGCCCGATGCGCAAGACGTTCCGGGACTTTGCCTGGAAGAGAAGACACAACAAGGAGGCCAATATTAGGACCGCTTTGTCCATTTCACAGATTACATTGCAAATATGTCAATACGATGCTAATGATGATGCACATGTACATTTCATATTGAAGCAGATTTAGAATAACCCATTTAAAACAAAAACAAAAAAACAGTCACTGTGCAAAGTGTAATTACTGATGTCTGGTAGCGGGCTACCGGGCGAGAGCTCGAGTTAGCACAGACGATCTGAACACAGACATGATTGGACACAACCGCCCAATCACCGAGGCCATCTGACACGGGCACAATGGACCTGTCAGACGGGCTTCCAATATGGCCGCCACCCAGAAACCCCAGCACATTCTTGGCACCGCAGTGAAAACTCCACCGCCAAGGGGGCCAGGGGGAAAGGGTGGGCGGCCGTCCCCTCGAATCCCCCATCGCTATCCCGACGGTAACTTATTCCCGAGCTAAAAGGAAGGACAGATGTGTCGCCGTGGCCAAACACTGGTGGGGATGTATATCACGAAAGCAGGGGGGGGAAAAAAAGGGAGTTGTAAAAGTATCTGTCTGCGCCGTCGAGAGGGCTCTTAGCCTTTCAGTACAATCGCGCCTTTATGTTTGCTTACTCCAGCACAGGTCCTGATTATGGAGGTGAAAGCCAAGGGTGATTAACAAAGCTTTGGCCTAAAGTATACCCCCCACTGTGACTCCTACACACACACACACACACACACACACACACACACACACACACACACACACACACACCATCTTCCTTCTCCTCTCCCACCCAACTCTCTCCATGCCCCCCCCTCCTTCTTCATTACACACCCGCCCCTCCTCCTCTTCGCTCTATATCTCACTGCGCCCCTCTCCCCACCCCCCATACAGTATGACCTAAGCTTTGTTTGGGTCTGGCTCACAATCAGCAGCACCTAAACAAAATAAACCACATTGTTTTCAAAGAGTTCCACTGTGGGCCCATTGTTGTGCACGTGAGCACCCTCCCGCTCGCTCTCTTGAGAGAGAGAGCCTTACCTTAACAGTCTGCTACACTCCATTCTCCGACAATCAACCCCGCACCACCTTAAGATGCCAAAGATATCGTTCCACGAGGTTGTGTGTGTGTATGCACGTGTGTGTGTGTGTGTATGAATTTTAGCATACACTGTGCCGCGTCATTTTGGGTCTGCCACTTCTCACCAATCTATTTTAATGTCTGGAAACCCAGCATGGCGGGGGGACGGGGGGGGGGGACAGGGGGGGGACGACACAGGAAAAAAACAGTGGCAACACAAGCGTTGCCGTGGCGACGTCAGGAGCAGAGGCCAAACTTAACTCCTATAGTTAAAGACTATAGAAAAGCAGAACCAGGGAACCGTGCCAGTGGGGTCCAGCCAAGGAGGGCAGCCCTATAGGCACGGCGGCGGCAGCAGCAGCAGCAGCACCCATCCTGGGACCCCAACCCACTCACCAGCCAGCTCCTAGCGCAGGGCAACTGCTGTTCAATTATAAAAAGCTGTTCAGCCTCAGGAGCCAATGGGACACTTTCCCCCGAACTAGCTCACAGCTCGTCATAGTCCAGATAGGATACAACTGCTCGAGTTCCTTTGATTACCGTACCATTGGACGAATAAACAAGGGCACATCTATTACTCCTAGCCCCCCCCCCCCCCCCCCCCCCTCCAATACTGTAGGTGGTGCGGAGCCAGTGCATGTGTCGCTCTGTGCCGCTCCGCATTCCAGCGCCGTGCCAACCGCACGACAGGCGGCCGCAGCACTTTGATGATGTCAGCAGTTAATCTGGCGTGTGAGTGACACCACTCGGGAGGCGGGGGGGTCTAGTATGTTGGGGGGTGGTGGGGGGGGGGGGGGGGCTGGATCCCATGTGTGAGTAACAGGAGAGGGAGGGGGGGGGGGGGGAGAAGGTGGCTCCAGGTGATGAACAGTAGGGTAACAGTAGGTAGGTGAGAAACACACACACACACGCACGCGCACACACACACGCACGCGCACACAGACAGACACACACACACACACACACACACGCACACACACACACACAGTGGTGTTGACAGAGATACACTGTTGCCCCATGCAAAGAGACATCAATAGGCACAGACAGAGAGACAGACGGGGCTGGGGACATTTCTGGCGTTCTTTGGAGAATTGCTGATTATTAAAAAGATGGACGTCAAAGGTACGAGACGCACAGCTGTGACTCACAGGTGGGGCCAGGCCAAGCAGGTGAGGAGGGAGGTAAACAGAGCAGGGTCGCATGGAGGGGACAGTTAGGTCGGGTTTAGAGGGCTGGGGGGTTTCAAGTATAGGCTTTATCTTTGTCTGGATTTCATAACAAATTCTCTGCAACTATGTTAAGCTTTATAGTGTTATTTCAGCGATAAATAACACTACACACACACGCACACACACAAAATGATGAATAAAGTGATAAAATACAAAGTCTGCATTTTTAAGGTGGAATATACAATGTATAGGGCCAGTTACCTTACGATTTATATTACCTGCTGTAACCACAAAAAACTATTTACGTCATAAAATAAATGAGGATAAATCATTGATTCATTCACTCCAATCGACCGAGGTGACATTAACATTTGTCCGTTATGGATGCGTTCTTACCGGGGGTGCGGCTCCATCGAACCCTCCCTTGCGTATGACCTCCTGAATGGACCTGAGCAGTGCAGAGTAGGACTCAAGCAGCGGACTGAAGGCAGGACCACATTGGACATAAGAGGGGGGGGGCAAAGAAAACAAAAATCACGTTGATATGGTGAATCTCATTGCACGATACAGGCTCTGTCTCCGTCCATTATCTGTAATTATGCATATATTTACCCATATCGTTGCATGCATACCAAGTCCATACTTATATTTCTGTAATTATATATAATTACATACTGCGATACAGAGCACGATGCGATTCCAAACGGGATCAGGCCTATCGCCACCGAAACCTGCCGCCCTACGACTGCAGCATCTTCCTCCTGACTCTGCTTGTTTTGTTTTTTTTCCTGTCCATCGAAGCAGACTGATGATCCATATCAAGAGATCCAATTAATTTATTTGCTTGATTAAATTACAACATGACTGGTCTTCTGTCAGCCCTCCCGAGGATCGGATTGTGCCGAGACAGAACGACAGTCAGTCAGTCAGAAGAGACGCGTGTGTGTCGATGTACACCCACACACACACACACACACACACACACACGCACACACACTCTCATACAAACACACAGGCACACACAACACAATAATAACGACGATTGCTGAGAGGGAGAAGAATTAATGGGCTTATATCTAAGAATAGCAGGACGGTGCATGTTGGTGTTTAATCAGGGGTAAGATGTGCACCGCAGCACCTGATCGACGGCCAACAGCGGCCCGGAGATGGACGAGTGCTGAGCCAGCCGTGCCTGGTGGTCGTTTGGCCAATCACAATGTTAAACCCGTCATTTTATGCAGGACCCTCTACTTAAGAACAGGCCGGCGCTTCGTAATGACCACTCTTTATTGACTGTCACAGTGGGTCGCGGTGTCACTCGTCAATTCGAAAACCTGCGGGGCCACAAAAGCTGATACACGTCGTAGATTGTTCTGATGCCAACACGCCCTGCATGAACAACGGTAATAGATACCCATTTTCCCCCGTGCTCTCGGCCCAAGCATATCCATGTACTCGCGTTTCATTTATTCAGTCAAACAATGGTGCCTTCTGGCCCTGCTGAGACTAATGATAGAGTAGGCCTGTGAGATAGAGGGGACACCTACCAGCGCTTGGCCTCTCTGCCCCAGCCCCGGCCTCAGAGGTTAGGGGGCTGGGGTTGTTTGACATGCGGTCGGTGCTGGAGGCTGCTCCCCGAGACTGGTTTCCTCCGGTTGGGGGCCATTGTGTAGGTGGGTATTGTGTTTGAGCTACCCCTACTGGGCACCCTTCATTCAGGTAGCAACGAGGTCTAGGTGCTTTGGCTACAGGGGCTAGCACGTCGGCTAATTGGGATCATACAGAGAGGCTTCCTTAGCTCCTCTTTCAGTGAATAAAGAAAAGAGGGGAGAGAGGGATGGGGGGGTGGATGGGGTGGGGAGGTGGGGGGGGGGCTGCTTGGTCTTAAACAACAGGATCTGTATCACCTAGAGAGCAATTTGTGCCAATTATGCCTTCAAGTCAAACGGAGCAATTTAACAGCTAGGGTATCAACATGGGGCTGTGGACACGTGCAAGGGGGAGTACTCGACTTTGGACTGTGTGTGTGTGTGTGTGTGTGTGTGTGTGTGTGTGTGTGTGTGTATGTGTGAGTGTGTGTGTGTGTGTGTCTCCGTATTGAGGCGGTATTTGGGGCACAATGGAGCAGTGCAGGTGTAGTTTCCTGCTGTCAGAATGTCTATCAGATCTATAACCGATTTCAGGCCCACCCAGCCGTGCCAGCGTGACGCTGATAGACCCACCACACCACTGCACTGCACCGGGTGCTCTCTCTCGTTCTAACTCACACACACACCACTTAAGTCATTATCTTCTAAAATAAAAGAATAACAATATGTTGACCGTTTTTTGTCGTGCGACTTTTTGAAAAAGATAGTAAATGTTGCAACTTTTTGATTTGTTTTACAATGTGTAACGTGTTTACCTTTGTGCTGTTTTAAATGGCCACTGTTTGCAGAAATAAAAGGGGGGGGTTCAATAAAACGCTGTCCTCTTCCGCTGTGCCACAGATTGCTATGTTTACCAAGTGTGTGGGTGTGTGTGTGTGTGCGTGAGTGTGTGTTTGTCTACGTGTGCCGTTTGTGTGTTCAGCGGGCTCTCTCCGAGCAAAGAGCCCTGCATGACCTTTGAACCCGCGGTACACTCAACACAGAAGTAATCAAACACACTATGCAAACAGTGGCTTTATTTAAATAGAGATACACAACCTTTCCGTTGAGGAAAATGTCCCCCCCTATGCCAAAGCCACTTACGACCATGGAAGTGTCAGCTTTGATGGTTATACACGTTTTTTTAGTCTGTTGCTAAGATCTGAAAACCTCTCGTGGTGAAACGGTTGAGTGTTAAATAGTAAACTGTAAGTACCTGTAGAAATAGACACTCAAACCTTTGAATGTGGGAATGAAAAAGAAACAGCTGCATACACATTTTTATGTGATGGCTTTGTTATTTAGACAATAAAATTAGTATACAAATAAAAAAATGAGGTTTCAAAGGAAGTGTGGATGGTTCAGAGAAGATTTTTAACAAATGTACAGGCTGTTTGAAGTGTTTACCTCTTGTTTATCCTCGGTTCGACTGTTTTCTCTCGGTGATGTCATGTCTGTTGACCTGTATACTGTGGAGGCTGTCTCATTTGTTTTACCCGCATTTGCAGAGGATGCCACTTTTGTGCGCTTTTGTGCTGCGGATGTCCCCTTGGTTTCATTCCTTCTCGCGACTGTGTCTGGTTGCTTTACCTGTGCGGGGCTGACGACTCCGTAGAATGTTCCGGAAGGTAGAACGCGTGGCAGTTGGCTGCCTGCCTGATTTCTGGCTCCATCTTCTTTGAGACGTCGTAGTAGTGTCCGAATCGGGACGAGGACGCCAGCGCGGTCTGTGTGAGGAGAGGTTAACAGGTTGGGCCTTGAAAGCACTAAAACCCAAAGAGTTAAATATAATAGGAATTTATTCAATCATTATCATAGTTTAGCCACACAGTTGCAGCCAATTTCTCATTACAAATGGTGTGCCGTCTCAAGAATCCCAATTCATTGCATGAGGCCAAATTTAATGTCTTTCTTGGCTTTCATGAAATGTCAAATAAGTGTGCTCCACTATGGCAATGCAATTGCGTTGTTTCTGGGTCATTCCTCGAGATTCATACGGCAGCAGACAAGTTAAACAACCACTACGGCCAGGTTCTTAATCATTTCTTTACATAAATGTCCACTTCTGCCTCTGAAAACAAATGGGTCGCGGACGCCGGGCACGGCGGATGTTTTCCTGCAGCTGAAAGAGAGAGTTTCAGGTCTTCTTTCCCAGTGAAAGCAGGGATTCCATTGTAAAAGGGGCCCTTAATCTACTCCTAATCTGGATTAGGGCCCCCGGTGTGTCCCTCTCCTGGCGAGATGCAGGGGAGGGTGGGCGAGGGGGGTTAGCTGGGCACGGAGGTTGGGGGGGGGGGGGGGGGGGGGGGGCTCATCTTCTCTTTGTGAGCATGGCAACCCCGCTTAGCGTTCCATCCCCGCCCTGACGGCCTCACCCTTGATCTGATGTCTTCATCAGGGGAGCGACATAGTGGGCCCAGGCTGCAGAGGTGTGTGTAAAGCGGGAACTAAGCGTGGACTCTCAGAGCGAATTTGGGATGCAAATCCTCCGCCGAGGCTTACTGGCGGTTTGTAAAGACGATTTTACAGGGGAAGGGGGGGAGAGGTGAGCAAGGGACATAGATATAAAGAAGTTTCCAGGGAGGGGAGAAAGAGGCAGAGGATCCCCAGGGACACACTCTGTGTGCAGTTAATCCACATAGCGATATGGATTATAGACTGGATGGGGGGGAGCCTGCAGGGAAGGGGAGGGTCACCTCTGCTCAAAGCGGAAGAAAGAGTGTAGGACTGCCGACCCTAGCCGGGAGAAAGGCAGGGATTTGGATGAAGACAGAAGGCGCAGGTCTGGGTCATAGAGTTGAGCAGGCAGACATGTCAATGCACAGGCTGCAAAATACCCCTGTTTCCCAGGCTAAGCAGGGGTGCAAGTGTGCGTGTATGTGTGTATGTGTGTTGGGGACCAGTGAAAGCCTACCTATCGCCAGCTAAGTGTGAGTAATCTGGTCCCGCTCTGAAAGGAGAGGCAGAGGTCCCATTCACACAACAAAGGAGTTTTGAAGCTGATGGATTTAGTGGTGGAGACAATTGCCAAACCCTGAAACCTTCGAGCCAGTGCTGTTCTTTCTCATGCCAACATTATTGGCAACACATGAGGGGTAGGAATTAAAAGATTTAAAAAATATATATAAAAATAAAGAAATAAGTCAACTCTATCCTTAACAAACGAGGTACTACTCATGACATAAGAGACAGAGGTCAAGAAATGCATTGCAATTTGTGCTGATGTATTTACCTGTACTTTTGGTAGATTCTGGTATCGCCATGCTATTTTCATAGCGTCCTGACTAGCGTGCGGCCCACCTAGCTGCATGCGTCCCTCCATTGGACTGTGGCTGGCGATGTCATCCAAGATGGGAGCAGGGAGTTCCTTAATACAATCACACACGCCACATGCATTCACGTCGCCTTGTGTGTAAGACAACGCCTTCAATTTCTGCATGCGTGTGTGAGTTGATAAATAAGAGCCATTAATGCTAAAGCATTATGGTTGTAGTGGCTTAAAAAGCAATAGCCATATATAAACGCAGGCCATTGCTTATATTATTTAAAAGACTTGTTCTCAAATTAATTGTTTTAAATTTGCATAAAGATTGAGTAAAAAAACACGCTTGCCGTCTACGTTAAGTACAAGAGTGGTCCCTTTTGATTAGCATAATTCAAGCCATAAAAAGAACGAAACGATCATGTGATATATGCCTGTGGGGAGTCCCCTGCGCTTAATAAGCCTTTGATATGTAAAGAGGGGGTTAGCTGATGACCCCTCCCACTATCAATCAGAGGCCCAGACCGCTGTTCCCGATGTGCTGGGTGGCAGTCAGCTTCTGGGGGCTCTAGTCCTCCTTTAGAGGGAGATGAATCCAGAAGCATCCCAACAATGCCACCCTCATGCCACCGTCGACCTTTCAGATACCCCTATTGACCCTTACACGTCTTCCTACCCGGGTAAGCTTCCCGTGGCCCCCTCTGGTCTCTGAGCCACCTACGCTGGTTAACATAATGCCCAGGGTAGCCATGCACCCCCCCCATACCAACCCCCCACCACCTCCCATTTTTCCTGCATTATAACTGCTGCAGCTGCCTAGGATAATTCACTTTAATTACATATGGCAGATTGGAAGGGACTGCTGCTAATACACAAACACATGGTTGACAGGCGTTATTCATAGCTCGAATGATCTTTTGATGGCACTAAATGCGTACGACTGGGAATGGTGGAGGCGATATGAATATGTGAAGATAATGCTGATCTTCCACCTATCGTTTTGGCTGCACCGATTTAGAAATAGTAAATTGCCCATTAAAGTGGAACATAAGACACAGCAGAACCGGGAGGGGACGCATTTGGACGGATTGCTGTTGTGTTTTCGATACCGTGAGGATGTCATCTGGATGGTCTTGAGCCGACGCCAAGAAGAGTTCATGTCCACATAGTACTCCCTCCGCCATGAAGTACTTCAAAACCATCTGAGAGTAGCTGTTGTATCGGTCCTCCTCTGAAAATACACAAAATACGACTACATAAAATGAAAACATCTCAACTTTACACAACATAAGACACACGCGAGAGCCTTGCCGATCGGATGACAAACAAAATGTCTACTCTCTGTCTCTTCTGTTGCTATTTTTCCTCTACCATCGGAATTGTATATACAGCAGATTGCATCAGGGCTTCTGACTGGAATCAGTATAAGGGTCACATTTTCCCTCCAACCCTTACAGGAATGAAAGAGGTGGCAGTTAAGACGGTGAGGGAATGAGGGTGTGATCGCTATACCTGGACATGAGGCAGTGAACATCCTCTTTCGTGGCTGGACCTGTGCCTTCATCTAATGTCACCTATCATACACCAGCCCTAGGGCAGTGGGAGACACCTGTCCCGAAGACTAACTCAGAGCCCTGGGTACACCCGGGCTGTCAGACCGAATGACCAGGAGACCTTATGTAGGGTAGGATGGTTGATTCTACCCAAAATGCTCCCTGACAAGCCAGCTTGCGTTCATCTACTGGGTTTCCTGTGGATTTTGATAGCAATGGCACCTTTCCAAACTCACTTTTTTCCCCCTTGGTTATTCCCCATGAAAAAAATGTTTTAGAGAAACAGTGGGAAATAAGCTGGAGGTTTCCAAATGCTTTTGAAAGTCGGTGTGACGTTACGATCCGGGGTTACATGCTTGTCCACTGAACTCACACCAAACGGTTGCACAGGCTGATACAGTACATTGTTCTCCCCCTCTTGACACCCAAGTGTTTCACTTTCGATATCACTTCGATCAGAGACAAAGGCCACGTCCGTCTTCACAAAGACGCCTCAAAGGACAAAGGGTTGAAAAATATCCCTCAAGAGGTGGACACTGTCGGATCACACAAAGTCGCCACCCGTCCATTCCAGAAGTGAAGCAGTCATCATCAACATTCTGTCTCCCCCTCCAAGCGCCACATAACTCTACTCAGCAGGCCGCGGCTGCTTCCTGTCACAACCTCCATTTTGAATGAAAGCCCTGGGCCCTCCTTGCACAATGGCCAACAGTGGGCACGGGGACAATGACAGCAGTGACAGTTTAAGGTAATGGAAATACAGCCGACAGCTTGGGAATGACATCCTCACATCCCATCACATCCTGGAACATCCGGGGAATGTCCCTTCCACCCACCCACCCACCCATCGCCATACACACACATGTCCCCAGTCCCTGTCCTCACCTACGGACTCAGTATGGCCAAGCAAATTCCATGGCTCTTCAATTTGTTGTCGGTGGGGCTCCCTGTTCTCTTATTGATGGGTTTCTAGGTCAGCAGGCCTTTGTGGCTTTCAGCAGGCCCCACAAAGACTCCCAGATGGGCCCTCTCAAGATGGGGCCTATTGTGGCTGTGTTTCTATGGGAGCCTTACAAATGGAACCTCCAGGAGTCATTAGGCTGTCGAGGCGGGGGGTAAGGAGGGTGGATATGGGACCGACAGGGGGGTTGGGGTGGGGGCAAGAGAGGAGGGGGTGGCTGGGTGAAGGGGGTCATATCGTTGAGCTAGATCAGTCACTCCCTGGACAGTCATGGGATGATTTGTGTTTGGGTTTTTTCTGGGCTCATTCTGACTTGGGTTTGGTAAAGAAGTGAACACTCCTACTTAATTTGCCTGTGAACAGAAGGGTGGGAGTGGGAGTACTATGGATCATATTGGTTGATGCCTGCTTTGGGGTGGAGAGAAATCCTTCGGGTCAGAATATTCGCCCCCTTGTTTGCTTCCTACTTTGTACGACATTGTTATGCAGACACATTACAATGATTGTCTAACAGTAAAACAGTCAACAATTTTCACCATTAAAATCAACACAGTCAGTCTTGTGTTAATTCAATGTTGCTATTAAGGTAGTAAAATTGACTTGATCATACAATTCAGCCATTTTATGGATAACGTGTATTAAAAAAATGTACTTCACATAACAATCCAAATACATCTAATTGGTGTTTTCTCCAGCAAGCCCAGCTGCTTATCCCTCCCAAATTGCCCCCCCCCCCCTCGGCCCTTGTATAAAAACCTTAAAGATGAGAGATCTTCAGACAGCAGCCATACTGGGCTCGTCTCCCCCCTGGATGACAAATGAGAGTGGACAGCTCAAGACACATGAAAGGCAGACAACGACCAGTCTGATAATTTTATGTCTGTGTCCCACAAACAGGCCATCACAGCTACAGGCGCGGCCGAAGGAGCCGACAGCTCCAACGCACGCACACACACTACAAATGCACCCAAACAAACAACAACTGAGGAACAGGAGCGTGCACACACACACTTCCCTTGACATAGTGCGTATGTGCCGACACGTGCATCGGAAGACGTGCACAAGTGGGTGCGTGCACACATTTCACCTTTACTGTGTCTCTCATTACCAGATGAAACCAACCGTGCGATGATTCACAAAATGGAAGGGAAGAACGCATTAGTGTGTAATCACTGACTCCTGCATCGATTGGGGGGATGAATTAAAGGGCAAAGCAATATCATCAGTTGGTATAGACCTAGGCTCCACACAAATTACAGCTTCAAGGGGAAACAAGACTACCTTAACCTTACTGTCTGCTGGTCCATACAGCTCAACTTATGATGAATAATAACAGTAATATGAATGGCGGAGAGACGTCTGTATTGCAAGATAGGCACATTTACTTTGAATATAAGACCGCAACATCCCTCACACATATGGGGATTATATTAATTAAGCTACGTTGTGAAGGTGAGAACTCTTGGGATTTTAACATGATGTGACCCTCTGCTCATTTTCAATTCTGTGAGAGTCTGACTATAAAACAGGGTGACAAAAGACCTGCAATTTAGCACCAAGCAAATGGTAACCAAAACAAAGGCTCTCTGACAAGCTGTAGAAAGTGGTAGGGAGGGAAATTTCTTGATTTTACTTCCTACAAAACTACAAATTTGCAGTAAAGGAATGCAAACACTGTGCAAGACCATCATTTAGTTAAATTATGACGATAATTATATTTTTCTATAGGATAGTATGGATCCTTCATGTATTAGAATACATTGTAATACACAACACCGTTGAGTACATTTTTTAACGTGAAGAAAAACATGTTACTGTTAGATTAGCAGTTTACTCCGATAGATAATAATTTACAACAAAATAATATTCACCATCATGATAATTGCTATTAACAATAAAAGATCGGCCAACTGGTTCCTCTTGCTAAAAATACCAAAAATGTAAACACGCAGGATAAAATTGAGAGCAAATGCATGTGTAGTCACATGGAGAAAGAAATAGGCATTTTGAGATAAATATGATAAGGCTCACCTATTAGCAGCACTGTCCCCACTGCTAGGCCCCCACCTGATAACAAACAAAGCACAACACATGATTATGGAAATACAGCAAGATGGAATTAATGGAAGGCATCACAACAAGTGAACCTATATTTCACAACTGAATAATGTCAATCAAAATACACATGAAAACAAAGCTCTTGAAACCGCTTATATTGCTGACCGTTCAAACCCAGAATTGTCCCTGTTTTGGTCATTTTTATTAAGCTATTTGAAAGAAACTTTCCCTTTGAATGGTGCGAAAATTAAATCCTTGAAACCATGGCAAAATATGTTCTCAACATGTATTATCAGTATGCTTCTCTTCAGAAAACAATACTCTGTATAAACAATAATTTAAAGATGTATGCTGTGAAAAAAATGTGTTGCCTCAAAACACTATGTCAGTGCAAGTGTACGACAATAAACTCTCAGAATTCATGTTAAAACACCAAACGAAGTGCCTCATGTACTTTTAAAAATGGTCTGAATTCGATGATCCTACCATAGCCTCCGGAAGATTGACACTTATCAATGATGGGGGGGTCAAACAATGCAAAGAGGAGTGGGGAACATTCTCATTCATCTGTTTGAGCCTTGTGATATCTTGACACTTGACTTTGAACCTATACCTTGAACTGAACCATTTCTGTGTGGGTATGGGAACAATAATGTCTGAATACCGTTTGACAAATAGGCAAACTTTAGCCATTAACCACCTTTTACTTCCACTAACTGCTGTGCATTTACATACATCATCAATAACAAGATGTAGCATCCAATTGAAAATGTATGTGTGATACGTTTCATACATAGACTGCATGCCATCTTTCCTCCGATAAAGTGAACCTCATGCTGAACGTGTACTTGAACGTTCAGCGTTTGTAGTTTTGAATTGACGACTTAGGAAAGTTACTAAAGTAAGACACAATATAACAGAAATTACAGGAGATGTAGGAGCTAATGCTAACTTGACAGGCTGTATTTTAATAAAACACTGACCTATCAAATAGTCGAGGGACGTAACACCAGTCGAAACTATAAGCTGTCCATTCTGAACTGAGGGTCTTGTGCCTGGTATCGAAATTAATTTACTTCTAGTTTTCTTCTGAAAACTAGTAGCATTAAATGACGAGCCCATACTCTTCATGGGAGCTGCCATGCTGTTGCTGCCCGATGACGCGTGTTGATGTTTTGGATTGTTGCGGCCAATAGGAGAGAGTATTGCTCGCACTTGCCCAATGAGGACTAGGAATGTTGAAAGGCTGTTTTATCACTCATGACCGAAGCAATATTGATGCTTTGAATGAGAAATATTTCTGGTAAGTCATAGTTCATTTTTAGTTGGTTGTGTGTCTTAATACGTTACTTTACTTTACATAAGGTTGCGGAATATCTGTGGGTGTTCCGACTTTGTCTGACATGGCGTGCTCTCTAGAGGCAATTGTCTCAGTAAGGTCTGTGCATGAATGCCAACAGTGTATGACCTTGTTTTTGTTTTTCCTTAGCAATATTACAAAACTATCATCTGCATTCCTTCTTATTCCGATTTTATATTTAACCGTTTACCACTGTCCTCATTCCTTGGACGTTTTGGAACAAAACTGTTCGCTGGCGTCACGTGACAGTATCAAGCCACGCACGTACCACTAATCCAGAACTGTTTCTGCTCATAAACATGTCAATTTTAACAGCACAATAACTAGGCAGATGGGAATCTCACATGTTGCAATAAAACGCTACACGAAATGGTACCTGGAGTGGACACACCTCTTTCCCTCCTGCGTCCAATCTCTAAATTGTAATTTAAAAACAGAAACAATCAGTTCGTTTTCTAGACTTCTGATTAACTTGTTGTATAGCTATTAGCCACATATGATGGGTAAAGTATAGCTGCCACAATTGGAATTGGAAATTGAACAATGTATTGTTATCATGGCAAGTGCTAATTTAATTGATATAGGCCTAATAATCCAAATAGATTAATGTAATATGCGTATATGATAGCATATACAGCTAACTTAAACTCAAAATATGAAAAACTCCCATAGGCCTATTTTCAAACATCCTAATCTCAGCCTAGTAGCCTGTATAGGCTATTGCCACAACATCTATATCACAGAATTCTGTACAAAAGAGATGGGAGAAATGTAGGTAAAGGTGTGTTGTTGTTGAATCAAAATAGCCCCACGTTTAAGTTAGGATGAAACAAACAAATACAATAACAGACACAAAAAATACAAATAATCCTTGCTATAGCTGAAAACATACAATATTCTAATAATATTTTGCTTTGTTCTTCTAACTTATTCCAAAATATATCAAATTAGATTGCTGCTACTTTTAATTCAATAACCCAACAAATAGATTAGACTGCTATGGGCTGTCAGTTTTGCCCATCAACTGGAACTTATCAGGTTGAGAATCGTGTCCACCATTAATGTCCTTTGTTGGCTACAGCAGTTGGTAGCAAAGGTTAAGTAGAGTGCTGTGTGACGCAGGGGTAGGCCAGGGGTGCCAAGACAGATGTATAACTCCAGAGGAAGCCATAGTCCAACTGCTCACTTACAGATGCTCTCAGCACAGGCAGTCCTGTTGTTTTGACAACACATTTGAGTTTCACATGTGTTGACAGGAGACCCAGGGACTATAAATCTTGACTGACAACACTAGGCATCGTTGGAGGCTTATAAGAGTCTAATAAGAAAGAAAATGGTGATACTGTGAGAGAATACAATGGAAAGTCTAATTTATCCCACTGTGCAGTGTTTTCCACTATCCCTCCATCCCAATATAACTTATGACGAGCTCCTCAGTACTGTTTGCAGTACAATGTGAAGCAGTGTAATCACGGCAAACTCGAAAACTACAAACAACGTCTTTTTCCCCTTTTCCTTTTCCATTTACCATCCGTCATTGTGTATGATGCCAGCAGCTTTTATCGATTTGTGTTTCTGATTGTGCTGTGTAAGGCCTGCAGTCATAACATGTCAGGGGCCTTTCCTGGTAGGATTGTTTGACTTTTGCAGTCTGACAGTATGGTTCTTGAAAAAAGAAGAATTGACAAAAAGGAGACGGGAGATTAAAATCAACACCCTCCATGTTTATTTAGTGGGTGTTGAAAAGAAAGTAATAATCTTTTGGGTAAAGGAACAATACAGTTGGGAGTTCAAGAGGCGTTGCAATTCTTTTTTTCACAACATGACACATTCTTTCTTTCCTCTGGTTTCTCCACAGCGTTTGTTTTGCACAACTTTAGGAAAACTGTACTAAATAAAAAATAATGCCCAGCACCCAATATATTTAAATAAGTAGGCCTATGTTTAAAATGAAGAAGGCCTGGTTGTCATTTAAAAATCATCAACACGTATTAGGCTTTGTTCGTAGCTCTGTAGGGACATTGCTAATCATGTAATTTATTTCAGTGATACTGGGACTGATAACATCTAGTCTCTGGAAGCCGGGATGTGGCTGGGCCTGAGGTCAATACAATAAACCTTGTCAGCTGACCTCCCCATTCAGTGTAATTGTCAGGGGGGCTTCCTCGGCCCACACTTCCTTTTGAATTATTAGCAGTTGTATTCATATCATTTGTCTTTTATTTGCTTTCGCTGACCCTATTGATGGCAGGTTTAAAACCCAGAGCCTCTCGAGCAGTAACCCGGCTCAGCTGTTTGGCGGCTGTGTTGCCGTTAGCAACATTGAAAAGAGCAATGTGGATATCAGTCCCTTCAATTAAGCCTTTGTGGGAGACTCAGGCGAGATCAGGGCAGAAATGCGCTTGTCTGGGACTGGGACTTCTACATCTGTCACTCTCTGTCCAGCCAGGTGTCAATGCCTAAATCAGGAGGATTATCACTTGATTGGACGGATAGCCACAAACAGACAACCCCCTCCCCAACCCTCTCTATTTGGCAAACCTCCTCCCTTTTCCTTAGCTCACATTAAGATCAAATGGAGCTCTGCTCTGCCTGACCGGAGCCCCACCCTCCTCCTCTGCCTTCTGCTGCCCAGAGGAAGACATCAGAGAAGGGATTCATTCCCTCTCTGCTGCGGCCTGCTCCTCTAGACTCCCTTCCATCTGGAATCCTCAGGGAGAAGAAGCATATCTGACAAGGGGCTTGTAAGCCTCTTAGCCCCCCTGTGGCCAAGCTCTCTCTCAGCCCATGTTTCCCTAA
>NC_079425.1:8329146-8331646 GCF_026213295.1 Gadus chalcogrammus | reverse complement strand
GCGTGTGCGTGTGTGTGTGTGTGTGACATGGAGAGAGGTATTGAAAGAGATACGTTGAATTGAAAGTGTGCAAAACCAAAGGTGTTTGTGTTTGGGTTGCATGGCTTTGAATTTATTGCGGGTATCGTATCGGTTTTTCCTAGGCGAGCTATCATAGGGAGCAGGAATACCAGGGCATGTCGAAGCTCACTGAAGGGCCGTTTAGCGAAGAAAAGTCTTAATTTTAAAGTTGTATAAACATATTTCGTAATATTTCGCTTAAGTGTCTACTGATACAGATCCAATGACACCGTTTCACTCCAATGTCAGGCCATGGTCCCTCCTCCCCCAGACCCCTTACTCAACCCTTCATGCCCACCCAGCCACGCCTCTCTCGGGAGAGCAAGACCCCAGCCAATCTTATAGTAGGATATACAGTTTTTGTTTTTATTTCAACATACTTTGGCATCAAATCAAATATATTTTGATTATTCCCCGGTCATATTTGGAGGTTAGTTTACCAGTTCAGGTGTATTTGTCGTCTGCGAATCTTGAGCCGATGTATCACATTACAACCTAGTACAATCTGGTTTGCCGCCGGTGCCCTCTTTATTTATTTGGTTACCACCAAGCGCGCTAACAGGGTTAGCTTCTGTGTTAATCAAATGAAGGCATTATGTGACAGCATATGAGGAAAGCGAGAAAATACCCGCCGTCCTCATAAATGTTCTGTGTCCCTCGAGGACGTGTTTGTGTTTGTGTGTGTGTATGTGTGTGTTGTGGGTTTAGCATGGTGTGTGTGGACCTGTGAAAGGCGAGAGATGAAATTTTTGGAGGGGTGTTGGTCTCTTTCGTCACCTCCTCGTGTGCCCAGACAGACAGACAGACAGACAGGTCCTTCTCCTCCCTCTGAAATCTAACAGGAGACTAATTGCTCTGTCACGTCTGAGGAATCGTTTCTCGGTTTGAGCTCTCGTGTCAAAACAACGACACGTGATCCCCCCCCCCCCCATATTTTAAGAAAGGGGGGGGGGGGGGGTACAGAACGCTTTAAAGAGAACAAGTAAAATAGACACACTGACAGAAAATTGGAAAGATGAACAATGAAATGGAGAGCGATGGCAAGAACTCTGTGTGTGGGGGGGGGGGGGGGGGGGGGGAACACAAGATGGAATTGAAACCCGAGCATTGGAGAGAGAGGGGGCCGACAGCCCCGTATGCTAGCATGTGCTTCAGGTGAGCACCGCTCGCCACCCCAATTATGTTAACATAATGAGCGTGGTGACGGGGCGACAGTTGAACAACGCTCTGCCGTTTCACTTCTCCTCGACACCTCTCTGACGGCTACGCACAGTGTCTCCCGTCGGCCCCGCCCACACCGCCACCCCGACGCGCTCCCATCGACGCAGCGTATCCACCAGGGGGGGCTGCTCCGCACGGGGGCCGTGTCTTAGTCTAGAGTAGGGCCTGCTGCCCCCAACCCCCACCAACCCCCCCCAACCCCCAAAATCATCGGCATGTGATGATTATCCCCTCCAGACTTTGACCACTGCACTTTATGTGGTGTCAGCAGGCGAAACATCCAAAAGACTGCAGTTGATGCAAAACCCTGCTGTCAGTTGTTGAGCGTTGCATTCATTTTGAGACAGTTAGAAATGGGTTTGCCTCATTGCGAGACTAGGGAAACTTGCAACTAATTTGAACAAACTTCTTCACAGGCTTTTAACACGTAATAAGAGATGTGATTACCTCACATCAATCCTTGCTAACCTCCATTGGTTAGCTGGGTGCTTTTTGAATATCTTTACGATTTTACTGTTTTTGAAAGCCTTGAGTGGTCAGGCTCCTGCCCATATGTGATTTAACTCCCTTTATTTGTTAGGTTTTGGGTCGTATTTTCTTTTATTGCAGGTATGCTTTTCTCGTAAGGTGCTATATAAATATAGTTATTGCTGTTATTATTAATTCCCAATAATTTCAAAGCCACTTTCCTGGATATCCATCTGCAGGAGACATTGGCTCTTCCTTGAGGCCTTCTGATTTAAGTGTTGATTTGCACATCGCTGACGAAGGCGTCTTTATATTCAGATTTGTGAATTTCTCTTTGTCGTCAGACAATCTTTATGGCCTCCTGACACCTGTGACCGGCAATGGAATATACAGAAACAATCTATTTTGTCTCGCTATCTATCCATCCATTCCCTATCTAGCGCTCCTCTTTTGTCCTTCTCATGCCCGTAAATAACCATCATCTCTTCACTACTCTTAAGACCAGCCAGGTTAGTCCTCACTTTCCATTTTTAACGGGCCATATTATTTTCTTTTTGTAAAGCACTCACATAAATACAACCATACATTGTAGCCTATTGTTGTGCCAGAGCATTGATTCAACCAAGTTAAAACAGTTTTAATCTGCAATGTTAATAAAAATTGATTTACTTCACCGACCCTGTTGATGGTTTGACCATGTTCACAGCAGTTATTCAGAACAGTTTACCAAAAGTTTCCTTTCATTAAAAAA
>NC_079425.1:8313939-8329046 GCF_026213295.1 Gadus chalcogrammus | reverse complement strand
GTGGTGTGTGTTGTGTGTGGTTTGTGTGTTGTGTGCGTGTATGTTATGTGTGTGGGTGTGGGTATTCGTACGCGTGTCTACTTGTGTGAACATAGTGTGTTTTTTTTTTTTTTTGAGGGTTTTTTGTGATTGTATGTGTGTTTAGATGTGTGTGTTTATATGTGTGTGTGCAAGTGTGCACAGGCATTTCTGTGTGTGTCTGTGTGTCTGTGTGCATGTGTGTGTGCGTGCCTGCATGTGTGTGTGTGTGTGTGTGTGTGTGTGTGTGTGTGTGATGTGTGTGGTGTGTGTGTGTGTGTGTGTGTGTGTGTGTGTGTGTTGTGTGTGGTGTGTGTGTGTGTGTGTGTGTGTGTGTGTGTGTGTGCGTGTTTGTGTGTGTGTGGGCGCTGGGCTCAGCCTGCTAGATAAGAAGGGGGGGTCTCTGTGGATAGGATGCTATTACCGCTGCCAGCATGAATGCACAGCCATGTTCAAGGGTCAAAGGAGGATTTCAATTGTGTTGAAAAAAGTGCGAGAGAAAATCCGATCGAGTGATCCAGCCCGGGTTACCTTCCCAAACTCATTATGTGTGTGTTCATATCTAACAGCAAAATAAATTAAAATACGATCATTATTGATGAGGACAAACAAGTTCCTGCATGTAATGTATATTGGAAAGAATTGGACTTCATTATTACCTCATAGTTAGGCATTGCTAGTTCCTTTTTCTTCATCTTTGAGTAAACTTATTTTTGGCTCCAGTGGAGCTCTAAAACGAAAGGCTCAAACTACATTTCATCCAGTTAAAATCCAAACATGAAACATTAGCCACAATTGAAGCCCCCGAGACACTTTTCAAGCCAGACAATTTTCTTCCCTATCGAGTTTGACATTGTTGAGGGACAGGAAAGTGACAAGCGCAGAGACAATCGAAGCAAGGGTGCTGCCTCATGCTCATTAGGCTTCTACACTTTCACGCCCCTGCTTTCACTTCACCAAACGTGGAGTCCTGTCGGCTCCACGGCTCCCGAATCAGAGGACCTCACTGAAGCCAGGCCCGCCGCGACACCCGCTGAACACAAAAATCCATCAAGGACTTACCGTATTTTGATTCCCTATTTCCATGCTGTGCTTGATTTGAATGTGAGTGTTGCGTATAATTTGCCCGCACGTATGGATCACAGGTGGTTAATTTGTAGACAAGGACTTTTGGTTCCATTCCTTTGGTCCAAACGGAGAAGGAGAGAGCCCAGGGCCTCTCCCTGTGTTTGATATCTGGATATCTTTCAGTCTCTGGCTGACTGTGCAAGTTTGGAAGGTTTATAATTGATTGCTAGAGGCGGCTGTGACCGTACGGCAGAGTACACATTGAGTCTCTTACTTTGTGAGGTGAAAATAATCCCCTTGTTTGTTTGGAGATGCCATAGATACGCGCAAGCAGACATGCACACACACGCACACATGCAAGCACACACGCACACACACACACACACACACACACACACACACACACACACACACACACACACACACACACACACACACACACACACACACACACACACACACACACACGACAGCACACGCACACACAAACAAGAACACAATGATTCTATTTAGGTGCACAAAGATTATTCATATGCGTAAAAAATCCTCATAATCAAGGGATGCGGTTCACACAAAACGTAGCATATTAAGCCGAGAGAAACAACAACGCAGATATAATGTGTGAGTGCTTTGACAAGCGCCTGCACTTAAACAGTGAACTTTACATCTCCTGCCAGTGAGCAGCCTAAGGAGAGCCGAGTCTTCATCCATAATTTGCCCATCACCACGCCAGCACGGTCGGCCCAGTCTTCACAGAGGTAAACAAAGCATTGAAGGATAATGGAGTATATCACTCTTCACTGTGTAAATGGAAATCCCGACCGACACTTATGTTAATCAAAGCGTGTCTCCGCCTTCCTTCACCACACTTTAAGGTTCTACTTCCCCGCGTCTTCAGGATCCTAATTGGCTAGCTGAGGTCAGTGTGTTCGTGTGGGTGTGATGTGGACATTGTGCTTGCGATTCACTTAATAATCGGTTAGCTTTAAAACAAAATAACGGCAAAGCATTGCAGCATATAGGCCTAATGGATGCGCTTTTACTATAACATTCTCACACACATGAGGAGCTAAAAGATTATCCCTGCTCCGTGATCTCCCATCCTCGTACCCGTTTACGGGACTCTTCCCCTGACACAGTTCTCTCGGTTAACAACGGAGCTCTAGAGCTCCAGAGTCACGTCAATGAGCCTCCGACAAGGGGCCTTCGAGTGGCCGCCGACGGGACGAACGCTGTCAACACTCTTTGCCCGGAAACATCTGATTTGTGGTGTTTTTTTATTGCTTATTTATTTTATTTGAATTTTTCACTATGTTGTGTTATTTCGTGACAATGGTCGTTATCGGCTCTCGTCAAACATTTAATCAGTTTTGGATGGGGGGGTGCCAAAAAACAATTAGTAATGAGCTAAATACATCAAAACTGGGGCGCCCCAGTTGTTCACCAGATAGAGAGGGTACCATTAAGGCTCAGTCCTTACAGCAGCGACCAGGTTTTGATTCCTGCCCGTAGTCCTTTGCTGGATGTCTTCCCCTCTCTCTCCCATACGTTCATGTCTTACTCACTCTACAGTAAAAAGAATAAACACTTAAAAAAGACATCAACTCTAATGCTTAGCGTCCTACACCAGCTCTCAGATACAGCGCAGATTCCAAAGTAAAGTTTATGAACTCAGATGTTTGTTTATCTCCCGTGGTTACAGGAGGAGGTGAAGAAACAGCCAGATAGGCCAGGGTTTAGGGGTGTGTGGAGGAGGAGGAGGGGGAGGGGGAGGAGGGGGAGGGGGAGGAGGAGGAGGGGGGGGAGGAGGTTGAGGGGGGAGGACTGCACACTGCACCATGCTTACTTGGGTGTAATGACCCATCATCGGTGACATCTTGTTTCATCAACTTCTGCTTCCCTTCACTTGTCTGTCTGGGCCTGGCTTCTCTCTTTCCCCTGCCCTCTTCCCCATCTCCACTCGGTCATCTATACCCCATACCTGCCTGTCAGTGGGTCTGTACGTGGAGTAGAAACACGTGCCAACACACCTTATTTCTACCATCACTTTTCTATTTTATATTGACCATGTATTTATCTATGTATTAGATAGGATAGTGTAGTAGTGGCCATGGCTTTTGGCATCAAGAACGAATGGTACCAATGGTCGATTCACAATGCACAGCCTAGGGTTAGATGTCTACACCTGCTGAACATGAATTATTAATTGTTCAATACATTTTTTTACCTCTTTGTGTATGTGTGTGTTTGTTTTTCTGTTTATGTACGCATTTCTTTGTGTGCGTGTGTGTGTGTGTGTCTTAATCCCTGTGTGTGTTTGTGCATGTGTAAGTGTGTTTATGTATATGTAGCTGTTAGTTTTATTGTGTCTTAATGTGTTTAAACCTTTATTTAGGGACATTAACTAACACAGCACTAGTTTTGTGTGCGTCTGTGTGTGTGTATGTGTTTTTGCCAGTTTTGTGTGTTTGTGTTAGTGTATGTGTGTTCATTTGACTTTTTGGGTGTCTGTGTGTACTTGTGTTTGTCAGTTTGTGTGTTTTTGTTTTGTTGTTTTTTATTTGTCGTGATTGATGTGTGTGTGTGTGTATGTGTACTTTTGTGTGTGTATATATGTGTGTGTGTGTGTGCGTGTGTGTGTGTGTGTGTGTGTGTGTGTGTGTGTGTGTGTGTGTGTGTGTGTGTGTGTGTGTGTGTGTGTGTGTGTGTGTGTGTGTGTGAGGAGGCAGGGGGTCCAGCTGACGAGGCCTCTCAGTGGGACACCGTCCGGGCCCGGAGCCCGGGGCCCCGCTCAGAGCTCCACCTCTGACAAGCCTCTCCCTTATTGCTCGATGACATTCCCTGTTTCACTTCAGCTTCCTGTATGATTTATCTCCTCAGATAGGATTGAAATATCTCCAGAGCCCCGGAGCAGGGTGACTGGCACTGTGGCACCGAGAGAGACAGAGGGAGGGAGGGAGGGAGTGAGAGAGAGGGAGGGAGAGGGGGGGAGAGAGAGGGAGGGAGGGGGGGAGAGAGAGGGAGGGAGGGAGAGAGAGAGAGAGAGAGAGAGAGAGGGAGAGAGGGAGAGAGGGAGAGAGAGAGAGAGAGAGAGAGACAGACAGACAGACAGACAGACAGACAGACAGACAGACAGACAGACAGACAGACAGACAGACAGACAGACAGACAGACAGACAGACAGACAGACAGAAGGTGGCGAATGGTCCGTATTGCTGAAGCGAACAGTAGGAAACAGTTGGACAGGAGAAGTGCATATGCACTACAAGGCTGAATCCATACACTCTGAAGGGTCCACATTAATATCCTTCTACTGTGGCTGCATGTCCTTTCCCAATGCATTCTTTAACAATAGACGATGTCCTATGTTCTGTTAAAAGTGTAAGTTACTACAAATATATATTATAGCTATATGTTCAGTTTATCTTTGGACATTTAATTGTCCCAAAAGTTTTGATTGCCCCCCTGATACATGTTTCAAATGATTTTAACTTCTCCTGCTGATGGGGCCCCTGATGTGCTTAACATAATCAGTGTAGGCCTCATTTGGCAGATTGCTGTGAAATCCTGTCCCTGGGTTCACATTACATCATGTCATGTCTTATCACTGAGCATTTGCATACATTTACTTTTTTGTTGTGTTCAGCGGCATGTGTGTTTGTGTTTGTTTTTGTGTGTGTGTGTGTGTGTGTGTGTGTGTGTGTGTGTGTGTGTGTGTGTGTGTGTGTGTGTGTGTGTGTGTGTGTGTGTGTGTGTGTGTGTGTGTGTGTGTGTGTGTGTGTGTGTGTGTGCGTGTGTGTATTTGTCCGTATACGTATGTATGCGTGGGTCTGCGTTCGGGGTGGGGCGTCGATCACCGTTTTCAAACTCTTTAATGCAATTTAACAATGCCACATATTCTGTTCACGTTTCATTGGGGTCTCTTACGTGTGAAATTGTGGCCGGCTCGTCCCGGCTCTGTCGCGGCACGCCGCATTGGACGCGGGGTCACACCGCGGTGCCAGATGTGGGAGAGAGAGCGAACTTAATTGCTACACATTGTTCAGTGGGTGTGTGCGCACCTTCAGTGAATTAAGCGCTCTCAGGGTGCGGGGCGTTCAAACCACGGGAATTAGGTGTGAGGTCCTTCGCTCACAGGCAAGCCAATTGCAGACATTGCGTCCAATTAGCTTATGCCCCCCCCCCCCCCCCCCCCCCCCCCCCCCCCCCCCCCGCGTATTCACATGCTTAACTTGTCGTTTGTTAGTGCGTGAAGAAGGAATGTATGCATATTGTGTTGAAACAAACACGACGTGGTCGTCGTCGGGTACACCTCTGTCAGTTTTTGTTTATTAAAGCCGACTTCACGCTTTGACGAAGAAAACACATTTTTGTGGAAAGCTTCACACGCAAACGCTCCTTCAATAACGACCTGAGAGTCTGCCCATTAGACCCAAAGTGACAAACCTATTAGGGCCCATCAGAGTGAGCCTGCACCGCTGTGTTCTATGCCGTTGTCTTTGTAGCCCTCGTGTTATCAGAGGAGACCTCGTAATGACCCAGAGAGCAGAGGTACGCCGCATTAATGTCAGTTGACATTATGGGATGGCCGCCATTAGAAACATATGGTGCTGATTTATGGCCATTACCATGTCAACGCTGCTCCTTCCGTTGCCATTAAGGCTGACATCATGAGTTTGGATCCTCAGGACAGATCATTATTATCATCATCGCCATCATCATCATTATAACCATCATCATCCTCATCATCCTCATTATCTCACTCTTTAACAACACTGACTGTTTAATTCACCGGAACACTAGTCTCCAGTCCTGTTAGTTAAGGTTAGACTGGTGTCGCAACTCATTTTTCTCAGTTTTTATTGTTGAATAATTGATAATTTATCGATTGATGAAACCATTAATTATTTATTGTATGAAGTGTATAGATAATAACTAATGGCCATTAGGCTTCTGCACCTACTAGATCCAATAATAATGTAAACGTTTATCATCAGCAGAAAAAACGACTACTTCTAAAGTTATAAGTAGGAAATGTATTGGCATTTTTATAGAAAGGCCAATACATTTCCTGTATGGAAATGTATGCATTCCTATTTATTTTTTATAAAAACTATTATTAAAAATAAATGAATATTCCCACAATCAAGTAATCATCTAATTGTTCCAGCAGTTGATACCCAGAGGTTTATGACCTCTGCATCGAGGCTGCCCCACTCACCTCCAGTCCCACTCTGCTCCCGTCTCAGGACCAGAGGGCTCGGTGCGGACCCCCAGTAGAGGCAGAACCCCTCCCCTCCATCTGCACTGTCCCCCCCCCCCTGTCCCCTGTCTCCATGGACACTGAACGGGGGGGGGGGAGGGGGCGTTTGTTGACGGAGAGTCGGTGGTGGGGGTGGTAGTCGCGGTGGAGGTGGGCTGTGGTTGTGGGGGGGGGGGGGGGGGGGTAGGGGGTGTGTGTGTGGGGGGGATGTAGGGGGTCCTCTGGCCTTGCCCACACCCCCCCCCCCCCCCCCCCTCTCAACCCCTGGGGGAGGCTCGCTGGAGCGCTGCAGCCCCAGCCCTGTCGCTCGGTGACCTGTGAGGGGGGGACATGGTGAAGTGTGAGTGGCTGTCACGCTAACCGCTCGTGACAGCACGGCTCCCGGCACAGCTGTGCCCGCCTGGCCCAGCCAGAGAGCCACAGACCCAGGGCCCGTGGCACAGGGGCTGGGGGAGAGAGAGGGAGAGGGGGGGGGGGGAGGGGGAGAGGGAGTGAGAGAGGGACAGTGCTGCGGAGAACAGAACTGAGCAGGATGAAAGTGTGTGTGTAGGGGGGGGGGGGGGGGGGGGGACAGAGGTGTGTCAGGTTGGGGGAGTGGAGGGGGGGGGGGGGAGTGCAATAGGAGGGTAGGAGGTCAGGGGTCATAGGGTGAAGGGGGCAGGGTTGAAGGAGGTAAGTGTATATTCAGGGACTTACTGTTAAAAGTGGAGCCTCCACCCACCCTTCCCCAGTGTGTTAGAACCAGACTGCTCTGGCCTGGAGCCTCCACCCTTCCCCAGTGTGTTAGAACCAGCCTGCTCCACCCATCCCCAGTGTGTTAGAACCAGTGTGCAGCGTGCTAACCCTAACCCTGACCCTGGAGGCCATGTCTAGGGTTCTGGATGTGGGTTGGGGGTAACCAGCTGGTCCTCCACAAAGCCATCGGGATCAGGGGCAGGGGCAGAAGGGTTTTATTGTGCGCTCTATCTGCTCATTCAAGGAAAGTGACTTGGTGAGGTTGGCTCATAAAAGAGAGGAAGCAACACCATCAAAGTATGAACACAATATGAACCCAGAAGAATTAAAACAAAAAAACGAATAACATTATTGACACATTAAGTTGTAAAGAACCATAAAGTATAAATGATGTAGGCAGTGAAAGACTTCGAGGCAGTGAGAGGGCCAGAGAATCCCGGTCTCGTCGTCCATCCGCTGAGTTTCATCTTCCGTCGCTCTGTGATCCATTCCTCTGGTCTGTGAACAGCATGATGAGCCCCCCGTTCATCATGCCCTACCTTATAGCCAGCCTCTTCACCTCGCTGATCTCCTGCTCACGAGCCTCGCGCCAAGGACCTGGGGGTTAAGCGAGCGGAGCCCTCTGACGCGTTGAGGCTGCTCCCGGGTGCCTGTGCTGAACTCATTAGTTGGTTCTCCAAAGGGGCCAACAAGAGGGCTCAGAGCGACTCAGTGTCAGCATCTGGATCGGGAGGGGAGGGGGGGGGGGGGGGGGGGGGGGATCAGGACCTCTAGCTCGCACGTCTTCTCGCTCAATTATGCCTTTAATCTCCTTTTCGGGGACCCTTGATAGGCTTCTCGTTGCCCTCCTCACACCACCCATGTAATACACTCAGCGGGGAGCCAGTGGTGCGTGGCCCGGTTGCTTACGGTTACACGGGGGCGCCGAGCGAGCTGATTGGTTAGATGATCCTCGACAAGAGTCCGGTTTACCAGGCTTTCCGGTAAACAGGGAGAACCGATTCGATTTTTGGGTGGGAAAAGGGGGGGGGGAAAACTTTAGAAAGAAGGAAAATGTCCCTTCCCTCCACCAACACCACCGCCACCACCCTCCTCCGTTCTTCTCAGTCCATCCCACATCGGATCCCCCGCCTTCCGATGCTGCACCTTCTGTTCCTCCCTCCTACCCTCCCCCCCCTCTCCCCCTGCCTCTACCTTCCCCCCCCCCCCTCCCCTCTACAGCAGCTCTCCTCTCTCTGCACACCGCGATCCCCTCTCCCCTCTCCCCTCTCCCCTCTCCGCGGTTCCGCGGCAGCTCTCCGCACCGCGCTGCCTGCCGTCCCCTCTGTCACAGTTGACCTGAGCCTCTCCCCTCTGCGGGGGCCTCTCCTGGTCGCGCCCAGCTGGCATGCTGGGAGTCGGCTGGGCCGAGGCGGGAGGCTGCGCCAGCTCTACTGGTGCAGAAAGGGGCACACCAGGCAGGCTGAGCCAGTGTCAGCAGCAGCATGCTATCCCCCGGCTGCCGCATCCGCACACGCACACGCACACACACACACACACAACACACACACACACACACACACACACACACACACACACACACACACACACACACACACACACACACATAGCCACACACACACACAGGCACACACACACACACACACACACACACACACACACACATAGGCACAAACACACACATTAGCACACACACACACATTAACACAGACACGCACACATTAACACACACACACACAGACAACCACACGCGTAAACACACTCATAGCATATGCCCACATATGCGGCGCAATCAGTGGACCCACGGTACACACCAGCACCGATGGAGCGATGCCAGACACGAGTGGTCCGACGGGGATGTGGTTAACTGGGACGAAACATTTGTTTACACCACCACCACTAGCACAAACAGATGCACCGACACACCTAGACGCACACACAGACGCACCCACGCACAAACACACACACAATGCAAAACATACAGACTGGCGCATTCACCGATAGAAGCTCAACAAAATTGTGTATTGAGTATCGAATGTCCGAGGCTCCGACTTGTCGTCAGGGATTCTCGTCGGGGGGGGGGGGGGGGGGCGCTCCCTAGGGCTGGCTGTGGACGGGAAGACGTGCCGTCTTGATGACCCATACCATGTAAGAAGCACTCTCGGGATCAGAGCCGCTCCTGTTGGTCATTAGTGGGGCAGCTCGCTGGAGGCTCCGGTCTTCTTCTGCACTTCTTGGTGTAATTAAGACCGGGGCTGGGGCTGCTGGCTGCAGCGAGCCCCCTCATCTGCCCTGGGCCTGGCTGGGATCCCTGGGTGCCCTCTCCTCCACCACCAGACCCCCCCAGCCACCACCAGACCCCCCCCCCCCCCCCCCCCCCCCAGCAATCTCTCTCTCTCTCCCTCATTCTCTCTCTCTCTTACTCTCTCTCTATCTCTCTCTCCCCCTCTCTCCCACTCCCTCTCTCTCTCTCCATCTTTCCCATGCCCTCCCTTTCTCTCTCGCCATCTCTCCCTTTCTCTCTCCATCCCTCTCTCTCTCGCGCGCTCTCTATCTCTCTCTCTCTCGCTCGCTCGCTCTTTATCTCTCTCTCTCTCGCTCTCTCTCTCTCTCTCTCTCTCTCTCTCACTCTCTCTCTCTCTCTCTCTCTCTCTCTCTCTCAATCTATCTCGCTCTATCTCGCTCTCGTGCGCTACCAGGAAGTCATTGGTAAAGCAGCCGTAGCCCGCCTAACTTCTGACACGCTGAGTTAACGCCGAGAGGGAAAGTACTGCAGAGTACGTCTTCTTCCGGACGTGGCCTTCACCTCCACATACATAGCTTCAAAACATTGAGGACTAACAACATGGATTATAAAATTCCAATGACTATCATGATAATAATACCTGACACTCCTACTCTTATTACTCAGACGTACTCGTACTGCTCTAACCAGTACGTAGTTTGACCCTACTGGAATGGAACGGTTTCTTTCTGCTGTACTTTATTTCACGGAGGTGGTGGTGGTGGTGGTGGTGGGGCGGGGGTCTGGTGGTGGAGGAGAAAGCGACCAGGGATCCCAGCCAGGCCCAGGGTAGACGAGAGGGGGCTACACTGCAGGCAGGAAGCCACAGCCCCGGTCTTAATTACATCAAGAAGAGCAGAAGAAGTCCCAGGCCTCCGGCGAGCTGCCCCTCTAATGACCAACAGGATCATTAATATTATTATCAACATTATTAGGATTAGTATTATATTGTTATTACGTCAATTAGTAGCATAAGTATAGTACTATTAGTAGCACTATAACTAGTACTCTTATTTCGATCAACCTACACCAATCTCACCTTTGTGGGATGCGATTCTATACTATGTCTTAAATGTCGTCCAGATCTTTAGTGGTGGCTGCGATTTTAGTCTCTTCTGCTCAGATGCCCTAAATGTGTGTCATTGATTGGTACGCCAGGTGTCTGATAATTGGAGTTTAAGTACTCAGCCAAACTTCCTTATTTGTGAGTGTGTGTGTGTGTGTGTGTGTGTGTGTGTGTGTGTGTGTGTGTGTGTGTGTGTGTGTGTGTGTGTGTGTGTGTGTGTGTGTGTGTGTGTGTGTGTGTGTGTGTGTATGTGTGTGTGTGTGTCTGTGTCTCTTATATTGACCTCTTTCACAGAGAGAGACCACCAATTGGGTTCTAGTAGCCAGCCGGGCCCAGTGAAGCAGAGGCTATATGCTCACTGGCATTTCACACAAACACACAAGCGCACGCTCGCAAGAGCACGCATATCATTTATCCAGCTGAGGTCCCGCGCGACACACACACACATCACCATTGTCATTGGATCTTATATGGAAATCAGGTGTCTGGGGATTCAAATCCTCCATTGCTCTGAGAATCCACATAGACATTGACGGTGTTTTTATGTCTGTAGCCCTTTTGAAGCCGTTATTGCAACCCACTTACACACACATACACACACACACACACACACACACACACACACACATACACACACACACACACACACACACACACACACACACACACACACACACACACACACACACACACACACACACACACACACACACACACACACACACACACACACACACACACACACACAAACACCAGGGGTACGAGGCACGAGGCAGACTTCCTGCCTTAAAAAGTTGGACACCATCATGCACTACCGATGATAATGAAGACAAACCCCTAATTGAGCCCAGTCGCATGGAAGATGTCCCCTCACACACACATACACACACACACACACACACACACACACACACACACACACACACACACACACACACACACACACACACACACACACACACACACACACACACTCTCTTCGAGGAGACATGGGGGCCTATAGTGTTTTAGCTCATCCAACTGTGAGATTCTCCCCCCCTCTCCCTCTCCAGTACCGCCATCATCCCACTAATGGTGTTTCTATCTCCTCTCGGTGGGAGGTAAATGAGGCTTTTAAGCAGGGTGGAGGGAAGGACCAGCACAGAAAAGATTAATTGACTTTCTGCACAACCTCATTTATCCTCCACGGGCACCTTTTGACATGCAAGCGTGTCTTTGTTGAGATCGTATGATTACATCAGCTGTCATGTCGTATGAATGTGTGGCAAACGCATCTTTATTTCAACGATGAAGGAACAGCTCAGGCTCAGTCTTGATTTAAAGTGTTACTTTTTGTTTTGTTTGTCTTTTTGAGGGGATTTGTTTGAAAAATGTATAGATGTAGGCTGGTGAGGTGCCCTGGGGTTAAGGTGGTTGGTTTTAGGGCTTGGTTTTTTGTACTAGGGGTTGTTTGTGATGGTAGGATTTCTTATTAGGGTCAGGGTATAGGGTTCTTGGTTCTAGTGTTAGGGTTAGGGTTAGGGTTAGGGTTAGGGTTAGAACATCTGAAAAAAGTGTGCGAGAAAAATATGTTAAAAAAAGATTTGGTAGAAAAAAAATAATAATCTAAGAGAGGTTGAATAAAGGTCAGCAAGAAAAGCACGAGGAAGAAGAACAATTTTGAACAAGAAAATCAAAAAATATATGGAAAACATCAGGAAACACTTTATGTTTCTTTGGATTAAAGTGTTGCACCGATAAAAGTATTGCACTGTTAGTTAGGCATGTCTTTAGCAAAAGTGAAATTGGGTTATACCTCCCCCTCCTCACCTTTCACTCACCCCTTGATGACCTCTGACCTGACCATCAAGGCTTGCATGTTTAAGTCACCTCCTTGTCCTGTGCTGATCAGAAAGCCTGCCCCCCCCCCACCCACACACACACACACACACACACACACACACACACACACACACACACACACATACACACATACAAACACACACACACTCGATTCGCTGAGTGTCCGAGTGGCAGGTCTGGCCGTATCGCCACAGGGTGTGTGTGTGTGTGTGTGTGTGTGTGTGTGTGTGTGTGTGTGTGTGTGTGTGTGTGTGTGTGTGTGTGTGTGTGTGTGTGTGTGTGTGTGTGTGTGTGTGTGTGTGTGTGTGTGTGTGTTTGTGTGCGTGTGTTTCTGCTTGCATGTTTTGAGTGTGTGTGTGTGTGTGTGTGTGTGTGTGTGTGTGTGTGTGTGTGTGTGTGTGTGTGTGTGTCTATGCATGTGTGTGTGTATGTGTGCCTGCGGCTGTGTGTGTGTGTGTGTGTGTGTGTGTGTGTGTGTGTGTGTGTGTGTGTGTGTGTGTGTGTGTGTGTGTGTGTGTGTTTGTGTGCGTGTGTTTCTGCTTGCATGTTTTGAGTATTTGTGTGTGTGTGTGTGTGTGTGTGTGTGTGTGTCTATGCATGTGTGTGTGTGTATGTGTGCCTGCGGCTGTGTGTGTGTGTGTGTGTGTGTGTGTGTGTGTGTGTGTGTGTGTGTGTGTGTGTGTGTGTGTGTGTGTGTGTGTGTGTGTGTGTGTGTGTGTGTGTGTGTGTGTGTCTATGCATGCATGTGCACACATCAAGTGGCATAGGTGGCGAGATCCTCACCCCTGTCAGAATGGCTGATTTGTGCCACGCTCTCCATCTCTGTTTCATACGCGAAGGGCAGCGTTTAGCAGACCACCACGACCTCTTGAATATGGGCCGCTGTCATGAAGTCTAAAACCATTCACCTTCTAGACGAGGTCAATGTTGACCTGCCATGTATTCGGTCTTGTCCGTGCATTTCCTCCAAGCGGTGCTCTGTGATGCCTTATCTCCCCTCCTCACATACACTCCCTCCAGGGAGCGGAACATTCTTGGTAGAATCAGATAAAAGGAGAGCTGGAGAGTTGGTCACAAGGGTCTACTGGATTGTACAATTGTACCCCACTGATATGCACAAGTGATGCAGGGCACTGTGTGGCCACTAGATGACTCTACTGCTGCATGCATACAACTTTGACAAACTCTTTAGATACTTTCCTTTCTATTGCCTCAGACAAAATTTTAATATAATTCAGGCTTTGGATGATTACTTATTTTATTACGGAGGTTGGGGAGGGCAAAGGTTTGCAAAACGTTTTCCATTTATAAATATTATTTTCCTCTAATTGGAAATGTAAACATGGCCTTAAATTGCTATGTTCAGGTTTTTTTCTGTTGTTGATGGCTTGTCGCTTCTTGCCCTTCATCCCTCTCCTGCTATTTTTCTTGTTCCTTCCTTTCTAGACCTGCTGTTTGGTCTCCTCTCGTCGCTTCTCTGCAATCATCCTCGCAGGGGGGCTTGTCATCTGTAGCTACTCATATCCCACAATCCCTTTTGCTCTGATCACTACTGCACTTTAGTGTCAGAGCTGATGAGTCCACCACACCCACCTGACACCCTGGCCCAGCGTCTTCTAAAAGCTTTTATGGAACAGCGTCTGGCCTATGTGACTGCTAGGAATTAACGATTTTTTTAAATGGCTAAATGTGGCCAAAGATTCGGGCCATGTTGTGGTGAGTGTTAGCGGTAACGGAAATAAGAATGTGGGTGCCATCTAGTGGATGTCACCATGATCTGCATCCTCGTGTTTGTATCTGAATTTGAAACCTAAACATTTCAATTTTATCTTTAAAATTACGTCCAAATTTACAAATGCACAATTTACATTGATTAGAGCTGTCTTAAAACAGTCCCACCAATATTTGTATTATATTGTTCCTTCATTTTTTAACAATCAAATATAGGGAAGTAAACTATGAGGCATCATATATTATGATAACGGAATGGAATGATGAAATAATTTATATCCTTTGAGTTTGTTTGTAAATTACTTGAGATCCCACTAAGTCAAAATTGAGGTAAATATCTGAAGCCTGCCAATCTCATGCAACCTTTGAATTACAATATATTTCATATTATTTTAGAATGTATCTTTTATAGAAAACGTACAAGCCATTTAATGAATGGCAATTCATTTAATTCAGAAAATAAAGTAAAAGCAGACTTTATTTTCTATTTAGTTTAAAATTAAAACTGCATTTGTCTCTGAAATTCTACGATGTAAAATAATTGTTCAGTCTTGACAAATTAAACTTTTTTCTGTTTAAAACCTCTCTCTCTCTTTACTCAGAGCTCAAGATTAGCTACATTTTAACAGTGTATTATTGTAGAATTGTATAATTTTGAGTGCATACATCGACAAAATAAACTCTTTACCCCGTTGTTTTATTTGTAAAAAGATATACACAGAATTTACAGTCTCAGGAATAATTGCACAATACAATATAATCTATTTACAATTTTAATATATATGCAAACATAAAATATACACTCTTTCCTTAGGTATGATTGCCAAATTTTATATTTACATTCCCTTTACTTACAAGTCGTCGTGTGTCAATTTATGTACAATATACATGAATGAAGAATATTTACAATTTACAGTTTATGGTGACTCAGCACAATGTATAACAATGTACAATGTAACCCCAGTCCATTTCAACAATTATTATAAAATAAATACTTTTCTGCAAAAATAAGATGAACATTATTACTTTTTGAATACATGACAACATATGCATTTTAAGTTGCTATAAATGTGTATATTGGCTTCGAATATACTGTGTGT
>NC_079425.1:8243939-8303939 GCF_026213295.1 Gadus chalcogrammus | reverse complement strand
GCTATCATATATATGTAGTGGTATGAATTAATCAACATTCTGCATTTAAATACCAAGGCGATTAGTGGGATTCCTTTTGAAGAGAGCTCTCAACAAACTCTGCACTTCAGGGCTGAGGAATTGTGGCATCCCCAGTTTAGCTCTGCAGAAAAAAGACATGACTCATTGTTATATTTTCCGTAATCTGTTGGAGCTATGACAATATGCATCGCACATCATTCTGTAAATGGTCTGCCCCCCTCTTAGTCGGGGGCTAGGTATACCTACATATAAACCTTTAGCACTAACTTCAACAGCATGTTTGAAATGCTGTATGAATTGTAGCATTGTAATAATAATAGAAGAGGACACGGTAAGCTGACAGTAACAACCTACAATGCATCATTACAAGTCCTTCATAGATATATTTTTAAAACGAAAAAAAGAAAAAAGGAAAAAAGAGTTCATAATGGATAATATTGTGCATGGCCTTACTTGAGAATAAGAGCCATTGTTTCCTTTCGGTCTTTTCCCTGGAAGGGTAATGATCCTGTCAACATCTCAAACTGGTAGGAAAATGAAGTTATTTCAGCTTTTTTATTGAGATGAAAACATTCAATACCAAACATAAATAGTCTATATAATTTTTTTCATAAGATTGAATATTGCCTGTGCATAGTTGGGTTATAACTTCTTTATTCTAACTACTGCCAAAACAGATATATAAGCATTTGTTTGCAAATACTAGATATTACTAACTTTATTCGGTACACACTGTTGTTTAGTTAGCATTTAACATCATTCAATCTTAAATAAATATTGTAAGGATAACTTAAAAGAGAAATAGAACTACGAATAATATATAGCCTACCATCAATACCCCAAATGACCACCAGTCGGCGCTCTGTGTATGTCCTCGTCTATTCACGACCTCTGGCGCCATGTATTCTATTGTTCCACAGAAAGAATACGCTCTTTTATCGTTTTCTATTGCCTCTTTACTCAGTCCAAAGTCTATGAAAAAACAAGAGAAACATAAAGGAAATTATCATTAATAAGATGCAATGCTGACCATTTAAATTTGCTGGACATAAACCACCTATATTTTTGAGTACATTTGTACTGACCAGTTATCTTTATATGGCCATCTTCATCCAAAAGTATGCTGTAGATAAACACAATATATGTATAAAAATATTAACACATGTGTCTGTGTACCCAACAGGGTGAGTGCTTCTGTTTTCAGCATCGTTATGGATGTGTCTTGATGAAGGAGTGTGGATATACAGGTTGATTTAGCATGCATGACGAGAGACTGTGCTGTCTGGTGCTGGGTGTACTTTTCAGGTTTGAGGTCCCGATAGATTATGCCCAGACTGTGCAGATGGTCCAAGGCCAGGGCCAGCTCTGCCAGGTAGAACTTGACATCCTCTTCAGTAAACATGACCTAGAATACACAACAATAAGAAATGTACACATGGACAACTATGTATATCACGTTTATGAATCTATTGAGCCAAAGGAAAGCGAAACCATCAAATTTTAAGGCAAATTTAAATAAATAAAAATTACACTTTATAATCATTTTCAGTCAAGTCAATTAAGCTATTAGTTAAAGTCGCAATGTGTGACATTTCCACCAGCTTGGACCTCAAATTATCATGGACACATCTGTAATCCTTGCTGATCGATATGGATTTGAATAATTGTATCACTAAAATCACATCCTAGAACCAATATATTTTACAAATTAAAAAAGCTGCCCAGGCCGTACAGCTTTCTTTGTTTACATAATGTTACTATCAACTCTCTCAAAAACCTTCAGACTCACGCCTCATTCTCGCACAGAGTGGACAGTATCATTTCGTTTTTTTATTCTGAAAGTATCAATAATCGTTAGTAATCATTTTTTGATGATTAATAAGTGCCATAGTAACATAACACAATTGTGGGAACTTTATTAACCATAATAATACAAGTCACTCATTGACTCTGGATAGATTTCCTCCAATGATAAAACAGAAAAAGCAGGGGTCCATTCACCCCTTCATCAGATTGTGGAGGGGGGGTATCACTATGCACACAACAGTGGAGTCCCCATTCACCTCTTCATCAGAAGCTGGAGGGAGGGTATTAATACACACAACAGTGGTCTCTATTCACCTCTTCATCAGTGTGTGGAGGAAGGAAATTGCTACACACAACAGTGGAGTCTCTATTCACCTCTTCATCAGTTTGTGGGGGGAGGATCTTACTACACACAACCGTGAAGTCTCCATTGACCTCTTCATCAGTAGCTGGAGGGAGGATATTACTACACACACAACAGGGGAGTCTCTATTTCAGTTCTTCATCAGTGTTGAGGGACGATATACTATTCACTTTATGTTGGCCCGTGAAAGAAGAATTATAGTGAATAATGGACAATGTTTAGTGATGATTAATAAAGTACTTACATTTGTGATATGTTAACATGGCACTGATCATCATGTTATGATCTCAGATGTTTCTGAATGTTTTGTTGATAAGTTAATCTTTAACCAAAGGCTTATAAATGACTTATGACTGAACTTTATTGCAAAGTGTTTGCAAAAAAAACTTTTATGAGGCAAATATATGTACATTACACACACAAATACACACACATAGGCACACACACAGACACACAGACACACCACAAACACACACACACACACACACACACACACACACACACACACACACACACACACACACAAACATTACATTTAAGAAGGTGTGTATATGAACAAATGATGTTGGAGTTATTGAAGTACACACCTCCTTTGACAAGCGCGTAAACAAGTCTCCCCCTCGAAGAAAATCTAAAATGAGATACAGCTTCCCCTCTGTCTGGAACGCTGTATAAACACACATGCATGGACACACACACACACACACACACACACACACACACACACACACACACACACACACACACACACACACACACACACACACACACACACACACACTCAGTGACAAACTCACATATGCATGGACACATATACACACGTAAACGCACAAACAGATGCATGGACACACATACACACACACACACACACACACACACACACACACACATATGAATACATACATACACACACACGCAACCCCACCCACCCAAAAACACATACTCAGTGGAAAACACAAACACACACACACACACACACACACACACACACACACACACACACAATCACCCATGGACACACAAACAAACACAAACACACAGACAAACATCGGCACACACATAACCAAGGACAAAAACACACAAGAAAGAGGAAGAAGAAATGTAATGCATGCAGGACGGGTCTAATAATGATTAGCAATAGATAGCAAAAATATACTTGGCACATAAGGTCACATTGTAAACCACAATAGTGTGTGTAATGCATACCTTGTGGGTACAAAAATGTTTTACCATGAAACTAATTGAAACATATCTTAACAGAAAGACTGGCAAGCAGGCAGACATACAGACATACAGATAGACAGGCAGGAAAGCAGGAAGACAAGTTGTTGGACGGACATACCATAGTGCAACTTAACAATGAAAGGATGGTTCACTTCTGCCAGAATGTCTCTTTCCATTTTCGACCGCACACGATCACGAACTGAAAATGATGAGGCGGTATTATTGTTGGTTATTACACTTTCTGCTTAATCACATGCAATTAGATAGACAATTAGTTTAACCATTAAACCACTAAAGCCATATCGACATTGGCGCTTTCTCAAGCGCTACGACTCCCAGCCTGCATACTAAAATGAGACTGTATTTTAAGTGTGTTGAACCAAATCCATGGTATTAGTATGTTCTGAAGCCAAACAGGAAGAACAACAGCATCTGTCTCATAAACAACACATGATGGCCTAACCACTGAATCTCCAAGGGAACATGGGAAAAGGATTACCGCTTCTATAAAAAAAAAAAAGCTCCCTTCCTGAATTCATTCATTCACTTCCTGTCCTGTGAGTTTCGGCACAAACATGTTTATTCAAAGTACACGTGCAAGGTGATAGCTTGCTACATGTTTTTATAGCTTCATTTGTAGATATTTCTCAACATTTTCCAGTTTCATCACAAACATATCTTTGGGTGGGCTATTGCAAAACTGTACAGAATGGTAAGAAGTAGAATTGATATTCTATAGTCTTTAGAAAGGAAGTGGAAACATT
Organism: Gadus chalcogrammus; assembly: GCF_026213295.1. Taxonomy (NCBI): domain Eukaryota; kingdom Metazoa; phylum Chordata; class Actinopteri; order Gadiformes; family Gadidae; genus Gadus; species Gadus chalcogrammus. The sequence continues at coordinate 8,299,760 of NC_079425.1, read as the reverse complement.
AGTGCTTTGACCTAAAAAATAAAATAAAGCCATTTGGTGGACGTTTTTTCAAAGGCATGGCACGAAACTGTGAGGTACCACAAGGGTCTGGCCCTAACCCTGGAGGACCACCTACAGTGTCTGGTTGTCCATACCTTTCAGGGTGGCTTTCCTCAGGACCTTCATGGCATAGAGATGACCTCTGTCTGCCCCTCTGATCTTCCTCACCAAGAACACCTGGACACACAGACAGCCTTCATCATCTTTAACCCCTCCATGGCAGGGTGCACGCCACGGAGTGGCAGGAGCAGTACAGGTTGGGGGGGGGGGAGTTGACTCCAAGCAGAAAGAAACTGGGTGTGATTCCCAATGTCAACAGCCTACATGTAGACCTCCTTCAACAAAAGGCCCTAACCTAAGAGATTTGTTTGTTGATTTGTTTAAAGCCTTTCTCAACATGTTAAGAAATCAATTAGCTGAGGTTAGCATTCTAGATTTAACTTCACGATTTGGTTGTTATTAGCGTAAACAATTTGTCGTATATTAATGTTTTCAAATAGACTGAAGTCATTTTCAGCTCACATGTTCTGCACAATCATCTTCATTCTAACATAAGCGTCAATGTTTAACATTCATGTCATGTTAGGTAAGATTAAGGAGCTATAATTTGATTGTAATTGGTCTGAAATGCCATAGCCATCCATCAGCAATTGTTGAGTGAAATGCCCTGTGAGACTTTCTGTTAAGGTTGATGCGCCTGCCTCTCCCAATTTAGATTCCAACGGGGGAGGGAGGTATTTCTGGGGTTGGTATGTAAAAAAATCGCTATTCTCCGCTTTTGCTCTTTACCACTCGCGAATCAAGCTCTAACGTGTAGCGCCAAGGGACGCAAAGGTCCTTTCAGCCTACCTTTCCATAGGAGCCTTGCCCCAGCACTTTGAGCAGATGGAACTGAGAGGGATCCGCCTTTTCACAGCCTTCCTTAACATGGTGGCTGATGTCTATCTCCTTCACTATGCTGTCGTCCTGGGGACAGATTTAGAAGAGACACGGCCACAGAGATATCACACCTAGAGTCATGTGAATTGATCTAGCGAGAGAGAGAGAGAGAGACACTGAGATAGACTGAGAGAGAGAGAGAGAGAGAGAGAGAGAGAGAGAGACACACTGAGATAGACTGAGAGAGAGAGAGAGAGAGAGAGAGAGAGAGAGAGAGAGAGAGAGAGAGAGAGAGAGAGAGAGAGAGAGAGAGAGAGAGAGAGAGAGAGAGAGAGAGAGTGAGAAGGAGAGGAATAGAGAGTTCTACTTAAGTATAATCCTCATTGAGATGAGGCTGTATTTTTGGATGAGTACAATTGTAAAAATGTCGAATAATTTCTGTACCAAAAAGTGGAATAAGCGGTATAGAGCTTGGAGTTGGAGTGCAAATATAATTTTTTAAAAAATGTACACAGGTATTGTGCCACAACCATATGCACTTGATACAACTGTTAAACTCCCAATATCTGAGTGTACATTTCACATTGACTAGATATGTTGTAACGAAATGGAGACAGCTGCATTGTTGGTGTTGTTGGGAGACGTAGTATCAAAATGTGTCCTGACCAGCCAATCAGGATCAACGCTCTCTCATGTGCCGCCAGATCACGGCTTTCTTCTTTACAGTATGTGTGCAGTTTGTTTTACTGAAGTCTATATTTGATAGACATTAGACACAATACTATTCTACAGAGGACTATTGGAAAGTAAACCCAGATTAAGACACAGACACACACACACACACACACACACACACACACACACACACACACACACACGCACACACGCACACACGCACACACGCACACACGCACACACGCACACACACACACACGCAGCCTGTGACCTTGCATACTGTGTTATTGTCATTAAGGTATTGACAGTGGTTACCCAGCGTGACACAGTTACGTAAGCAACGTGTTTCACACTATGCAAATTACTTTTTGATCTACACTTCCACACGCTAAGCTGTGGGATCAAAATTCAACCTCACATTAATGTTACTGCGTTCACCATGACTGAGCAGCATCTTCGTACATAAATTCATATACAGGGTTAATATTGTTCGGTTCAATTATCAAATAAAATGTCTTTTGCATTTCTTTTCATTGGAATATATCGATATATACTCTGCACTATTTGGACTTTTTCTTGTTTGATTTTCAACGCTCTGTCGATTTTTTGCTGCTGCAACAACCTAATATCTCTCCCGGGATGAATGAAGTGTATATTTATGGTTTTGGGTCTCATCTAGCTGCTTTGAACGAATAAAATAATGAACGAATACATTACTTTTCTTTCTTTGTGGAAGTAACAAATCTGAAGTATTCCTTCCACATAGAATTTTTTTAATGAAAACAGAAATGGAAATGTCTCACACTGGAATTATTGAACTCATATCAATCATACTATTATGTTTTTTCAGTAACCAAATTAATACATCCCTCAACCACGTGAGCTGATGTCACATCTCCAGTACATCTAATCATGTGACAGTGATATAAACATGAGCCTAATACTTTAGAAGCTGTGCTGTGTAACCAACCTTTATTCATATTTTTATCTAAGCTTTATGCATGTATATGCCTTATGAATAAAGCTTAAGTGGACACACAAACACACGCACACACACACACACACACACACACACACACACACACACACACACACACACACACACACACACACACACACACACACACACACACACACATACACACACACACACACACACACACAAGCTCACTCAAACACACATGGACACATAGAATGACACACAGACTGACAGGATTAGAGCGATATACAAAGTGACAAGACCATAGAAGCATAATAGCATGGGGGATGGACCAACTCTCCTTCACCTGCAGCAGGCCAGTGTCTGTCACTGTGTCACTCCAGGGCCAGTCAGTGCCACACAGATAGAGAGACAGGTAGAAAGACAGAGAGATGATAGTCGGGCAGATACTGGCAGATAGACGGGAAGCTACAGGTATGAAGACGGGTAGATACAGGTAAATAAACAGCTGGGTAGACAGGTAAATAGAAAGGTAGAAATACAGGTAGTGAGAGATGTACAGGTAGTGAGACTGGTAGGTGTACAGGTAGATAGACAGGTAGATGTACAGGTAGACGTAGAAATACAAGAATTCATACAGAGAGTGAGACTGGTAGATATACAGGTAGTGAGACAGGTAAACATTCAGGTCAGCCGACTGGTAGATGTTAAGATAGTCAGACAGGTAGAAATACAGGTAGTGAGACTGGTCAACAAACAGGTAGGGGGACAGGGAGACATACAGGTAGTGAGAGCGACTGGTAGACATACAGGTAGTGAGACAAGTAGATATAAAGGTAGTGAGACAGGTAGACAGGTGGCTCGCCTGTCAGCTAAATTCATCAGCAGTGGATAACAGCAAGCCGGGAGGGGGGGGGGAGTCGTGTCTATTTATACACCCAATATTCAGGTGGATAAGCTGCAAACAGCAGCAGCAAACTCTCCCCTCTCTCGCTCTCTCTCTCTCTCTCTCTCTCTCTCTCTCTCTCTCTCTCACACACGCACACACACACACACACACACACACACACACACACACACACACACACACACACACACACACGCAGATTCTGATTGGGCTACAGCTACTGTCCTTGCCTAACAATAGCTCACTTCGACAGTTTGTCTGTTAACGGTCTGCGTGGAAGCTATATTGTGACCAGGTTACCTGTCTCCCTGCCGGGCCATGTGTGTGTGTGTTTTTTTATTTGCGTCTGCCGACCTGCCTGACAGACCACGTAGAACCCCTTCAACACCCACGTGATTCAGCACATATTCTGCTCCAAAAAATGACTAATAGCATATATTCCATTCTAACGTCGCTTTCCCACCCCTGCCGACACACTGGCAGACGTTTAAACACACAACCAATGGCACACGCACACACATGCGCACACAGAAACATGCGTGCACGAGCGCATAACCATGAATACACACTTGTATTCCACACTCATACACATTACCTTAACCGTGAGTCACTTTCCCTTTCCAATGCTAGATGGATCGATAGACACCCGGAATGATGCACGGATATAGAGATGGACAGATATAGATAGACACACCGATAGATACAGATAGATTGTCACACAGATGTAGATAGACTCACCAAATGACAGATGGAGAGAGATAGATAGATACTAACCTCTAGTTGACAAAAGCCTGCATTGTTTTTGTTTCTCGCCGCCTTGTTCTTCAAATAAATTGAAAACCATCTTCTCACTGTGAATTTTCGCATGTTAGTATCCATGGTAACAAGGAAGCCTGTCTATCTATCCCATAATAAGAACATTCTCCCTGTCTGGGGTCCCAAGACTGAGAATATAGGCAGTGGTCTCTATTTGATAGAGTGTCTTCTCCCCTCCTAACTACGGTATCCCATAATCAACAGTGCAGCCGGCGACGCAATTTCATCCTTCCCCATCGTGAAGTTGTCCTTCTGATGCGCCCACTCGTTACCCGTGTCTTGCTCTCTCTCTCTAAATCTCTCTCTCTCTCTCTCTCTCTCTCTCTCTCTCTCTCTCTCTCTCTCTCTCTCTCTCTCTCTCTCTCTCTCTCTCTCTCTCTCTCTCTCTCTCTCTCGCTCCCTCTCTCTCTGTCAATCTCCCTCTCCGTGCCTTTCCTGTGTGGATCTCAGCCTGCAGTGCGTGGATGTCTGCGCAGAAGCACGACTCCCTGAACCTCCGACTTGGTGTTCACACTGTCCTCTGTTCTCAGCAGGGCAGCAGAATGTGGCTGCAGTAAGGGAGAGAGACAGAGAGAAAGAAAGAGAGAGCTAGAGCGAGAGAGAGAGAGAGAGAGAGAGAGAGAGAGAGAGAGAGAGAGAGAGAGAGAGAGAGAGAGAGAGAGAGAGAGAGAGAGAGAGAGATTGAGAGTGAAAGAGAGAGAGGGAGAGGGAGAGAGAGATTGAGAGAGGGACAGAGGGAGAGGCAACATAAATCTACTGGGCTGGATCGGTGCAAGGGAGAGGTGTGTGTGTTCTGGTTTGTGTGTGTGTGTGTGTGTGTGTGTGTGTGTGTGTGTGTGTGTGTGTGTGTGTGTGTGTGTGTGTGTGTGTGTGTGTGTGTGTGTGTGTGTGTGTGTGTGTGTGTGTGTGTGTGTGCCTGAGCTACCTCTCTCGCACTTCTCTGAGCCGGTCTTCATCTCCCTCTCTCGTGTGTGTCTATGTGTGTGTGTGTGTGTGTGTGAGTTGATCTGCCACCACCTACCCACACCGGCTACAAAGGGCATGTGCATGCGTGAGCATGTGTCAGTGTTTGTGTGTGTGTGTGTGTGTGTGTGTGTGTGTGTGTGTGTGTGTGTGTGTGTGTGTGTGTGTGTGTGTGTGTGTGTGCGCGCGCGTGTGTGTGTGTGTGTGTGTGTGTGTGTGTGTGTGTGTGTGTGTGTGTGTGTGTGTGTGTGTGTGTGTGTGTGTGTGTGTGTGTGCAGCGGGGGGATTCTCTATCCCCTGCTGCAGAACGATGGCTTGTCGCTGGTTACATTGTGTGTATAATGAAACCCCCCCTCGTTAAAGACATGTCATCCTCCGTCTAGTCAGCCCTCACATGTTTCGCCTCTCTATCCCGTTCCTCCTCCAGCCCCCCCCCGCCCCCTCCCTTTATCCTGCCCTTGCATTTTAGTTTCAACAAACAACAACAGCTGGGCAGGTCACATGGCTTGCCAGCATGACCTGTCTCTGTTTCACTGCTCCAGCCTGCCCAAGCTCTCTCTTTCTCCCTCTACCTCCCCCACCCCTCTCCCTTGTCATCTATCACTGTGAGTTTAAATACAGAAAGACAGACAGAAATGCGCTGCCCAAACCACGACACGATCCGCCCCAGATACAATGAAGGACGTCCCTATAGCAGAGGTGTCTATTAGAAACCGATATCATTGAATATATAGGGCTCTGGCCCCTTGTTAAAATCGGTGTCATGATGATACACTTCTGTACAGCACAACACACGCGCAGGGAGTACAGCGCAATTAGGCCAATGTGTGTGTGTGAGTGTGTACCTGGATCTGTCACATCAGCAGCTTTGCAGAACTGCAGTGTTACATAAGCCCAGAGGCGAGAGAGAGAGAGAGAGAGAGAGAGAGAGAGAGAGAGAGAGAGAGAGAGAGAGAGAGAGAGAGAGAGAGAGAGAGAGAGAGAGAGAGAGAGAGAGAGAGAGAGAGAGAGAGAGAGAGAGAGGGAAGAACAACGGAGGAGTGGGTTAGTGAGGGCAACAGTAATTTTACAGTAATTTTATTTTGATCAAGGGGAGGTCAGTCAGGACACACTGTTTGTTGTAACTACAATCGGCAAATAACTAATTTGACTCACTTAGAGGTTAATTCATTGTATAGAACATTATATTACATTCTGAGAATGATTTTAACGTTAAATCGAGTTTGAGCTGCGTTGAATCTGTGTGTGGGTTGGGCTAGGGGATTATGAATTTGGTGGATTAAGGCTCTTTCAAAGAGATCATAATGTTAATATTCCTTGATAGAGTAGATTTAGTAGAGTAGTGCATGCAGGAAGACGCTTTACATCTGCATATTTATGTGATTTATATAATAATATAATTGATTCTCATCTATAGGCCTACCCCTTTTCCCACTGATTTTATCGGTATTGCATCATCTATGTTTTGTTTTCTTCCAGCCTCAGATGCCCCTTTGTCATACAGGCTCACGTTACAGAATGGGGCTTTCACAGATTCAAATCAAATTATCAACACTGAACTACTCACGTCATCTACGACTGCCCTTGATATTCACCGTGAAGCAGAAATGACGCAATATCTTGCAAAACACGACAAAGTGGATCAATTATTGGTTGTATAAATAAAAAAACTTAAACGTAAGCCTATGAACCAAATTGTGATGCTTCACTTTAAAGCACAAGAATTTTACAAAATACATTTGTTTTCAATGTTGATGCATGTATTGAATGTGCTGAAACTGGGATTGCAGTTCAAACAATGACCACAAGATGATGCCAAAACCTTTGTTTACACACATTTCATAGACCTTAAAGGGGACCTATTATGCTTTTTCGACTTTTATGACCTATAAACGTTGTTATAATGATTGATAGTCATGTTTAACCATACTAAAGTGTCAAATAATGACGTACATGCATTTCGACGTATTCCCTGCTGACAGTCTGGCTGTGCAGAGCGCTAAACACTCGGGACCATAGACATCTTTTCTAAAGACGGAGCATTGGCTGCTGGGACGCGAGAAATATGGTCGCCATCTGGGAGTGGTCAACCGGGAGCAGCAACAGCAGCAGAAACAGGATGCCGGGCTGTTGTTCAGCGTATTCCTGCTCAAATCGGCGGACCATCCACAATAGGAATCGGGGGATTACTTTTCACAAGTAAGATTTAACATTACCGTACTATTGGTATAATTGGTATTGAATAATAAAACACGCCAAACCATGTGGCCTTTATCATAACACGTATGACAAAAAACCGCATGAAAATCAGTGGTATTCAGTGAGGTATGATTAATTAAATGCGCTGACAGTTCATTGCTCCAGCCAAACGGATTACACTGAGTGGAGCGGATGACCACTCCAAGATGGCGGCCCCGCGTCTCGTCAGCGCCAGTAGGCGGTAGCATTCGATGCTCCGTCTATCATAAGATGTCTATGCTCGGGACAACGATTGCGATTCACTTGTTCACATTTCCGGGAAACATCTACGTAGACGTACTCCTGCCACGCCCTCATATGCCTGGTCCATGGCCTGGTCAAATCTGCCCGCACGCGCTCCAAGGAAGGTAACCAATCACAACGGAGTTGGGTTGGCTGGAGGGGGGCGAGGGGGCGGAGAAGGACGAAACGGAGCGTTGACAGAGAAGGCTGAAAGCGCCCAGATGAGAGGAAGAGTTTCCCGAAAATCTACATCGTTTTTTGTGCATGGTTAAAAACATGACTATCAATCATTATAACGTTTTATAGGTCATAAAAGTCGAAAAGCATAATAGGTCCCCTTTAAACACACCCATTTAAACCAAGCACTCAGTCTCAGACCATTATTAGACCGTTGTTGTGAATGTTTTTATTTCGATTTAAAGCAAACAACTTCAAGTAGAACACATTTATAAATCATACCATAGCTAGAATCAAGTAATGAATCAAGTAATTTTATTGTGAGCCCGCTCCTCCTATAAATACATGACTTGAATTCCTGTATTTGCAAGTACAACAATACAATACCACTGATGAAAAGCAGATTAATTCTTTTTTTCATACAGTCAATTGAGTAGAAGGCACAAAAAAATTTGTGCATTTATCCGTGCAAAGATCCTTGAATTGTACAAACTTGTGTGTGGCCTTCGTGCGTGTGTGTATGTGTATAAACCTCTCATAACCTCAGTTTCATTGTCCGCATTCCAGATTTGTGTCATAAACTTGGCACATGACCTACAAAGATTTGAGGTTGACCTAGCGATCCAAGTTCAGATGTCTGTCACCCTGGCCATGAAAAACAATAAAGGTTTCCGGTATTGCCAGAGCAGTAGGAATGGATGCACTCATGTAGTGTGCTGCTGTAGCCATGAGGTGGGCGTCATTACAGAGGTGGATAGTACACAGGTTTATCCTGGTCACACACCCTAAACTCAGAGGCCCTGGCGCGCCCTTTGCCCTTTTCACAGTCGAGCAACGTGAAGTCAGAGTCGAAGCAGATCTCAATCTGCCCCAGGCTCTGGGCACCATTTCCCTATGAAACACGAGAGATGATGAGAAACACTTTAGTCGGTTATAAAATAACATCCATTCCATTACTTTGACAAACTCATTGACAAATATGTACTCAATACCACTAGAAACACTTTAACAGGATAATTATAAAAGACATTGATATGTACTGTATATTATTCTCATGATTAATGAACATATTTGTACGTGATATTCCAAATTGTGTGTGACCAAATGAATACAACAGAGACAGAGAGACAGGAAGAAAAGTGCTGAAATCAGACATCCAGCATGTGACAAGAAGGTAACGTCACATGCAGCACGGTCAACAAAGTGTGGCCACAATGTGGTGCAGATGATGTAGCAGCTGAGCTTGTCAAACTTTGTTAAGTGAGTTTTTGAGTGAGTGAGTGAGTGAGTGAGTGCTTTGGATTCAATGTACCGTGTGGTGATCACACTGGATCTTCGGCTTGACCCCGTAGAAGTTCTCTATGGCGGATTCGATGGCTGGAAACTAAACAGACGTGCAGATATTAGTAGTGACTAGACACACAGAGCTAGCGCCCCTATTCCACCGACAGTACCAGCTCAACTCGCCACAACCTAGCGTGGCACGACTTGTTTTGGTTACCTGGAACGTCTTTTTTCCATCTAGAAAGTTCCTCTTTAACGTGGGCGGGTCGTCATAGCACACGTGCACGAAACTGTGACACATTCTCGACCACGCGACACATAAACAGAGAGGGTTACACACAGGAGCGTTTCCACCTCTGTCACTTTCCACGGCGTGTTCTTGCTCGCTGATCCTGCCATGTTCGATAATCACAATGGTGATTATCGAGTAATTAATAATTGCGAGTCGAGGCGAGTTGAGCTGGTACTGTCAGTGGAACAGTGGCAGAAGAGCCTGTTCAACATAACCTGCATGTACATCCTGACAACCTGAGTTAAAGTAATGGACAACAGGATCTAAAAATGTTAAGTATCCAAACATATCACAGAGGGATGTATCCACTACACACCTACTGAATATCTATGTCAAAAAAGATCTGAATATACATCGCAAAGTCAGCTAATGAACTCATTATTGGAAAGACTCTGGATTTCAGGTGGGTGGTCGATTTCACCCATTAAATCACCATGAAGGAATAGAAGGAAATCGATAAGACTTAAATGATGTGAGATTGCAATGGTTTTCTGATGCTTAATGCACACCTTGATGACCCTGAAATCACATTATGACTAGTAAATTACACAATTATGAGGTCAATCCCTTTAAATATAAATCCATAAGCAATATATAAATGCATAAATATACAAAGCTATAAAGATCTCAAGCTTCATATGAGACAGTGAAGGAGAAGCATAGAACCAATAAATAGAGCGTGATTTTTATAAACTATGTATTTAAAAACAGACTAACCTTGTAGAACTCTTCTGATGGCGTGATGTTGAACTTCTTCAGAACACTAGGGTTTTAGGAACACATGAAATTGGCACATTGTAGTGAACATCCTTGGTGGAGTGACTCACAAAAGGGCACAAACGGTGGGGTCAGTCTTGTGAAACTCTTGTTACTCCGTAGTTTTTACAATAATCTATAGGGGGGGGTTGGCGGAGGGTTACCTGGAAAGATCTATTTTATGGTAGAGCTCCAGAGCTTTGCTGAAGTACTTGTGCTGACTGTCCAGGTCGGGTGCTACGGCAGCACAGGTCCCATGCTTCTGCCACTCGTACTTCCTAAACAAACAAGTAGACCCCCCCCCCACAGGGATAGCAAATTAGTTGGACAATTTATGGTGTATACTTAACAGACCTGTGCAGTCATAGTGAAAATGTTGAAAAGGAAGTCTAGAATTGTCTCGGTTTGATAAAACACACGTTCAGATTAATTCCATTATGTTTGATAGCTCCAAATTAAAGGAAAAAGATCTTGATTTAAACTTGCGTGACTCCTACGCTCATAATTGGTTGAATAGTATATTGAGAAATCATTTGCAATGTGGGCCAATTTGCTGTTTAAGAAAAATCTGAATGCAGGTCTTTGCAAACAAAGGTTGGAAAAATTAAGATTTAAAGCTCTTTCTAGATGGCTTCAAATGTATTAATTTAAATGTTTGCATTACCTATTAAACTATTGATGTGCAAAAGACAATTACCATTTTAACCCTTATATAAAAACCCCATCAGTTATGAAGACAACAATGCATTGAATTCGATTAGCTATAGATTGATTGTTATACCAGAATCCAGTGGAACTTGGATGGAGAAGGTCTGGCCAGCTTTTCTTCATGTCTTCCATGATGTCCTGGAGACGATGAACATAAAGACATTAACACCAGCCAACACAGCAAATTTACCCATCACAATTACAAAGGAAACAACTCACCTGTATTAATGAAGAGTTAAACGCCCAAGATGAATTACATTGCAACCCTTTATCCGGCCTAAATACAAATACAAAGAAAAAGTTAAAAACACGCACACACACACGCACACGCACACACACACACACACACACTCACCAGAGTCCATGCAGTGTCCAATAGTTGAATTTGGGATGGCAGTGTTCCATCTGCAATGGATGACAACCATCAGAACTATCCTTATTCAATCTGAAATACACAACTTCAGAATGCTCTGCTATTACTATTAAAGCTTCGAGATCAAATTGGGCCCTGTTAAGAATCAACAACCTTCATTGTTGAAATGACATTGTAGTGTTGAAACAATACTGCTTGTGTGCTGATGAGAAAGCGATATAGAAACGTGTGATAATGTGCAACTCTGATACAAATAGACTTAACTTAATATCATGCAAGAATAGCAGAAAAGCTACAAACGCCAACCCTGAATAAACATTATTATAGTATTGGGTAGGGAAATTCTTGTAAAAACAAAGTTAATGGCCATGAAATACAACCTTGCCTAATCCAAGGGGATGCAACAGTCTTGTGACCAGGTTTACAGAAACCCGGTGATGGGCGTTTCCCGAATAGGTCATTGTTAGTTTCCCTCATGTCTATTTACAATTCATAAACGGTCTGCTTACCTACGGATGTGATTATACATTACACAGGGTTAGGTTATACCAACTGTACATGCCTATGTGAAGCTCATTTGAGGAACAAAACAAAACAAGAAGCTATGAAAGAAGATAAGAAGCTTTAAAATCGGTGAGACTCTGACTACACTTTGGAACAACCAAACATGTGTTACGCGTCATATTCTGCAGACTTGAGGTTAAGATCATTTAATTTAAGATGAATGAGGACTTAGACTACAAAATAAAGGGAACTCACTTTGCAGAAGGTCGTCGGCCAGTGATGGGTCAGGATGAGTTTTGTCCAGTGTCTGTAAAAAAAGCCCACACAGAACCAGGGTTTTCAAACGTTGGGTCATCACTTATAAGAGGCTCACAAAAGGAAACTATGTGGATGGCAAACTGAATATATATTTTTTCTATATTGTTTTAAAAATATATGTTTTAAATGCATGGCTGTAAGCCTTGTCGGTTTATTTGGCATTTCAATGTAAGGTAACAATTAAATGGATAATAGTGTATTGTAGAAAAAGTCAAGAACGAGTTGAAGTTTAGTGGTTGTTATGTTTGCTACTGTGCTCCCAATACTCACAAACATTGAAATCCAGTTCTTGCAAACCTAAATTCTGTTTTAACCAATAGTCCATGTTAACTAAAGCACTGCGCTCAAACCATGGACTTAAAAAAAACAAGACTGTTGTATAGAGCGGCGAAGTCACGCCCCTTCCCGTAGAGCCCATGGGACCCATGAGATCGAAAAATATGAATGTGTTTCAATGGAGAGAAAGTAATTATCTTCTGGTCCCAGTTTTTATATGCCACGGATTATGCCCCACATATGTTGTTTGTGGATTGAAATGATAAATGTTCATGTCAAGAGTTTGACCGTTTATTGTGCAATTGTTCAGTTAAAGGCTGTAGAGAAAACACAATGAGAAAGACTACATGTCTTGTATGTGCCGTCACGCTCCCTGCGACTGGCGTGGACAAGACCAACAATCTCCCCATCGACATAACTGAAACTCTCCACATGCCCCAACTTATAATGTTTTTCACTACTTTTGATGCTTTTATCCTCCCCTTGAAAAAACCTAACATTATCAAACTTCTTCACGAAAATGTTTAGTTTTCTTTGCATGAAAAATTATCATTTAAATCCACAAACAACATATGGGTAATCCGGGGCATATAAAGACTGGGACCAGAACATAATTACTTTCTCTCCATTGTAACCCATTCATAGTTTTCGATCTCATAGGTCCCATGGGCTCTACCGGAAGGGGCGTGACTTCGCCACTTGCCACACAACCGAGAGGACGAACCAATTAAGAGGATTTAATGGTCTGTCTCGCGGCGTACCAATAGTCAGTGAGTTAGTCACGAGGAGTAATCATGAGTCAGTCCAATGAGCGATTGCTCCATTGGAAAGTGGTAAAAAACAAAAAAAGACCAGTGTAATGTTATTATCATGACCTATATTCGACTGACTCCTTATCGACGTGTGTTCAAAACATGATCATATGGATCACAGCCAGGAGGGACATTTGTGGCAAGGGGGGTTGTGTCGTGGCCACAGGGGGCATATGTATCACAGCGTTACTTACGTCGGGGACAGCACAAAGGCAGCGGAGACCGTGGCAGCTCCCAGGCAGAGCAGGAGAACACAGGGCAGCCTCATGTCTGACCTAGTCATTAAATTAATTTCACACATGTAACATGCCTTAATATAAAGCTCCTGCACCCTCAATACTGTACTTTGTGCGTGCGTGCGTGTGTGTTTGACTACTAGGTAAGTGACTTGACTATCCGAGTTCTACTTCCTTTTTGGTCAACTGCAATTGTTATCGAGAAATGTATCAACCGCCAAATGTACACCATTCACCACACAACCTCCCTTGCAACACGACTCACAAAACGCTACAAAAAACATGCATACTTTACTAAACGTAAATGCGGTGGAGGCCAGCTAATTTAGAGCTAGCTATCGGCCGATCCACTCTTCGTGGTTTGAGCAGACCCATTCAAAACATTTACATACAATGTTGCTTCATCGTATACAACAACACTGTTTGCTCCTACAGCGATAATAATGACATAGCTCAAAGACAATCGCTCAAGTGCATTTCTCCCATCATACGGTACGTGTACCAACACGAATATTTCTCCTACCTTAGATTGTTTTTTCCTAAACTAAGTTGTTTGTCGAAATAACTATTAGCATTGACCGCCTTCAATATCTGAGAAGACAAGAAGTGTCCCACACAAGAGGCACAGTCTGGTTACTCCGTGAGCGCAGTCGAGCATAAATATTAGCCAATCATCTACTTCGAAGCAGTGACGAGGAGTTCACTGTTTGCTGCCAACTATGACGCTATAACTAGGAACTTTGTGATTAGGATATTTATTCGGCTTTGTGAGATTTAAAAAAACAAATAGGCGATGATAAATATACATTATATATATATAAATGCATTAGTTGAATCCACCGCAAAATAAAACGAATAGATTTCATTGATAGTCATAAAGCAACAATCGACCAGTCGCTAAGCTCCGCCCTTAGAACGCAGATGAGCCAATGACATTCCAGACTCAACTTCACCGGGACATCGGCTCTGACAACTCCTTGAAAACAACAAGGAGGAAGCATAATATAACAATTTAATGGTGAATTTATGTTGTTTGTGTAAAACAACAAAACATGGTCAAACGATGTGCTTGGGTTACATGTAACCCGGACAGTCGGTATCCCGGGAGGCTGCAGAATGGGGTATATTTCATCCCTTTTCCAAAGCCACATCGGGACAAGAAAAAGTGTGTAATGTGGATCAGATTGTGCGGATCGCCAGAATACCAACTGAATTTAAGCTTGTTACCTTCTGTATGTATTTTAAAGTCTTTAATATACCCCTCCACATATCGCAAAGTGCCTTTCGATTGATCATGGAAGAAATTAAATCCTTTTCCGCCCAAAACTTCTCCAAAACCTGCTTTGATATACTGACGTGCCTCAGCAAAAGGCGAATTACATATTTTTTAAGTGTAGCCTACTTCAGTGCCTCAGCGACGGGCGAATTACATATTTTTTAAGTGTAGCCTACTTCAATTAAAAAATAATCAGAATATTATTGGTATAACATTATTCGTTGTTTCCCGCAAACAATCGTCAATATTTTGGGTTAAAAAACACCACTGTGCCTGCTCAAAGGCATCAATACTCATCAATAAAGAGCTCACTTCCGAACCTTCGCTCTTAACCACAGGGGTTTCACTGGGACCATCAATAAATTACCATTTCCATTTTCTTTGTGCTGATATATAGCCTAAGACAAGGACAAAAATTATGTATTCTCTATTAATTGGATTTGAGTGCTTCTTCTATTTAGCATGGTTTATTTTATGAAATGCATTGTTTTTTCTATCGATTCCATGTCAGGAGACCAAGTGACTCAAAGTCATTACCTGCTGCACTAGCAAATAAGATAGACCTCACATTAGATTTTAGTCAGTAATAACTGCCAGTAGCCTACTGTGTGAAACTGTTGAATATCCAACAAATAATCAAACTTGCTTTTGATGCTGTTCTGTTATTTGCGGCGCTTATCGTCATGCTACCGATATCTGTTCCCATATAGGCCTACAGCTTAATCCAATAAAACGCAGAGTTACATATGTAACTCCGGTTCTATGAATCCTGGATGACCGCCAGAGGCGGTGCATTAAGCACTGGATTTATCCGTCTCGCGCATGCGCAGTTCGTGTACCTATACCAACAAGGTCACATGTGACCCTCGTGACACCGGATGGGCTATATAGCCCGGTGTCGACAGAGGATCTGTTCCCAGAATCTTCTCGCGAACCACAAGACTTCTGAGTGACTCCTCTGCTTAGTTAAAGCACGACCCCTGTTAGGGCAACCATGGCAAACAAAAAGTTGCTCCGACTGGCGAATACCGGCGGTAGCAGAAATATAAGCCCTAAGGGCCCGCACCGGGCACAGCAGCTCAGACCCACCCTCCCCAGATGGGGGGTCAAAGCGTGCCAACTGGATGGGCTGGTTAAGGTGATTGCGTGGAAGCACCTTTGGCAGGAACGCAACATTCGGCCATAGAGTGACACCCGAGCCATCAGAGTTCCACCTCAGGCATGTATCACTCACTGATCGGGCATGCAACTCCCGACCCGCTTGGCAGAGGTTATGGCGAGTAAAAAGGCAGCCTTCATGGACAGCCACTTCAACCCCCCTTGACCCAAAGGCTCGAAGGGAGGCAATGACAAGGCTTCCAGCACCAGCGGAAGGTCCCATGCTGGAGACCTCATGGCTGTAGGGGGACGCAGCCTCAAAGCCCCTCTTAGAAAGAGGGACACTAACCTGTGGCATCCTACCGTGGCGCTGTCAACCCTATCGTGTAGGGAGGAGATAGCAGCAACATAGACCCTCAAGGTAGAGTGCGACCGGCCGCTATGCAGGAGGAACTGCAGGAATTCCAGCACGGTGTACACAGCGCAGTGCACTGGGTCCACGGCCCTAGCCACACACCAGTTGGAGAACAGCTTCCATTTGTTACTGTACTGTAACCTGGTCGACGGTGCCCCGGGCCCTGCAGTGGCCAAGCCCAGAGCTGTAGGCGAGAGGGGTCGGGATGCCAGATCTGACCCCCCAGCTGGGACAGGAGATCCCTCCTGTCGGGGAGGCGCCATGGTGAGCTGCAGCCGAGCCTGAGCAGCAGTGGATACCAGAGCCTCCCCGGCCAAAAGGGGGCCACCAGAAGGAGCCGGTGGCCCTGCAAAAGGACCCTCTGGAGTGTCGTAGGACCAGAGGCAATGGTGGGTACGAATAGAGAGGCCTGTCCGGCCAATCGTACGCCAGGCGTCCTGCCCTAAAGGGCTGGACGCTTCTGCCCAGGAGAACCAGAGGGGGCAATGCGCCGACTCCTCCGAGGCAAAGAGGTCCACCTCTGCCCTGCCGAAGAGGCCCCACATTGACTCCACCACCTCGGGGTGAAGCCGCCATTCCCCCGGTGGAGGCTTCCGTCGGGAGAGGAAGTCTGCCGCCCGATTCTGGGCCCCTGGCAAATAGACTGCCCGTAGGCTGGCCAGACGGGGAGAAGCCCAAGTCAATAGGCTCTGGGATACTATTGACGTGTAAGCACGTGTAAGTCAGTGTTTGCAAGTGTATGTGTTGAGTAACAATTTATATGCTTTTTTGAACTGTGTGATGGATTGTAATACTCTAATGTGATGGGGAATGCCATTCCAGACTTTGGTGAAAGTGTGGATGAAGGACCTCTGTCCATAGCCGTTATTGAAAGCAGACACTGGGTGGAGGGCCATGGAGACAGATCTAGTGAATCGCACTTGGGGCATGTTATGTGTTGGTAAGAGGGAGATGAGTGTTTGTGAGGTGCTGTGTTGGAGGTGAAAATAAAATGTGATAGCATGACTGTAAATAAAATTGTGAAAGGACAGAGCGTGAGATTGAGTGAGTGCAGTGCAGTGGTGTGTCCATTTTGGAAGATTACTGTGGATCTTTAAAGCTCGGTTGTATAGTCGTGCGATGGATTCAGTAACTTATAGTACAGGCAGCCCAGTAACTGATCTGCTGCTGGGAAAAACGGCAGACGACCGGCCCCGTGGTCCTAGCGCCTGGCCCCCCGGCCTCTGTCGGCTCTAGAGGGGTACCGGTGAGGCTCCGCAGCCCGAGGCTGCTCGGGCGATGGGCGGGCGGGGGCGCGAAAGTTATCAGCGGGCTGCTGGGCGGGCCGCCGAGACCTACGTAGGCCCTCATCTCTCGCTGGTTAAGAGCGTGGCTGGGAGCGGCCCCCGGGGACAGCCGGGGGGGCTCTAGGCCTGCCAGGAGTGGACACACTCCTGTGATGACCCGACAGCTGCAGGTTGGTTTGCCTAGCTTGGGCAGCTCGCTCCAGCGTCTCCAGGGCAGCTGACCCAAACAGCTCCCCCGGTACCACTGGCACGGCTCTGAGGGCCTTCCTGCATGCCTCCGTCAGGGGCGACTGAGCCAACCAAACCTGGCAGCGAGTCTGGACCAGGGTGGACATAACACGCCCCAATTCCCTGGACATGAAGGCAAAGGCCTGTAGGGACGCATCGCTCAGGTCCTGCGTAGATGGCTCAACTGCAGCTTGTTGCAGCGAAGTCGAGAGCGCCAGCATTAGGTGGGAGAGGGAGTTGCCAATCCGCCCCATACGCGCTGCTGCGTCGTAGGCCTTCGAGAGCAGGTCGTCTGTGACCCTGCACTGGGGCCGAGGACAACTGGCATCCGGCCGCAAGGCCTGATCGGGGGTTAAAAGGAGGGAGGCAAAGGCGGGCTCAACGGGTGGCATGCGACCCAGCCCATACTGCGCTGAATCCCGCATGGCAGCCAAGGCCCGAGCACTGGAAGAAGGACGGGGGAGAGCCTTGGCATCCTTCCAGCAGACGTGTAGCTCCTTTAAGTACTCCTCCGAAGGAGGGACAGAGAAAGGGGCTGTGGCAGGGCTGCGCCTGAAAAAGGCGCTAGGCTGAGCCACGTCTGAGGAGCATCGAGCCCCAGGCGAGCCAGGGCCGTACGGATGACGGCCCCCATGGGGTTACCCTCTGTGCTGTGCCCAGAGCTCTGAGCAGAGGAGAGGGAGGCCTCCCCAAAAATGTTCGAGGCTTCCTCCCCCGTGACACCCTCACTGAAGAGGTTAGCTGATGCCGCCAGCGACAGGACATCGTCCGTGCTCGGCACATCCCCCAAGGAAGGTTCAGGCTGGATGCCAGCCACCGCGCCACCCGCCCCAGGTTGCAGGGTCAGGAGGAGTTCCTGTATCCTCACCATGTCGGACGACAAGCGATCCACCTTGGATGCTAGCTCGTCCCTAGCCCTTTTCCTGTGGGGGGGCACTGCTCTACCCCGACGCCAAGAACGGCCGGGCTGAGCCGGAGGAAGTGGCGCCATTGATGGAAGGTCGATGGCTGTCGGATGTTCCACCGCTGCGAGCCTAGCCAGCCTGAGTGCCAACGGCATGGAGCCGTAGTTCATACAGGCCCTCTCGGTAAGGCCCTCCCTCAATTTGCCCGAAGCCGAGGCAAGAGGGGCAGCGATCATGGCCATCGTCAAGCTCAAGGAGGGCCACACAGGCGCCACACATATGAGCCATCAGCAGAACACTGGGAGAGGGAGCACTGCCTTCGCCAGTAAGCTACTAACTCGAGAAAACACAAGACAGTGTTACCGGGAGAGGACGCGAGAGCGCAGTCTTCACCAGCAAGTGACTGAAAATAATTACACACTCAAATATACAGCAGTGTTACCGGGAGAGGACGCGAGAGCGCTGCCTTCACCGGTAAGTGACTGAAAAGAAATACACAAGTGTTACAGGGAGAGGGCGCGAGAGCGCTGCCTTCACCGGTAAGTGACTGAAAAGAAATACACAAGTG
This sequence comes from Gadus chalcogrammus, assembly GCF_026213295.1. Classification (NCBI taxonomy): domain Eukaryota; kingdom Metazoa; phylum Chordata; class Actinopteri; order Gadiformes; family Gadidae; genus Gadus; species Gadus chalcogrammus. Next base: position 8,280,548 of record NC_079425.1, on the reverse strand, counting down.
CTAAAGGGAGAGGACGCGAGAACGCTGCCTTCACCGGTAAGTGAATGAAAAAGAAAACCCCAACAGTGTTACAGGGAACCGAAAGCAATACACAACAGTGTTACAGGGAGAGGACGCGAGAACGCTGCCTTCACCGGTAAGTGACTGACCGATTTTTTATTTTATTTTTTCAACAAAAGTGTTACCAAACAAATGTGGTAACCCAGAACACAGCCTAGCTGTTTCTAACAGGGAAGCTATCAAGTAGCAGCTACTAGCACTGGAAGGGAGCGGACACGCTGCCTCACCCACAAGGTAGGTTAGCGCTGTACAGTGTAGCGAGTAGTGAAAATAATCACGGCAGTGCTGCCGGGAGAGGACGCAAGAGCGCTGCCTTCACCGGTAAGTGACTGAAGAAAATATATATATATATATATTTTTTTTACAAAAGTGTTACTAAACGAAACTTGGAAGCTTCTACTCAAGGAAGCCTTTCCGCGCTGTACAGACAAACGGGTGAACTCGTCCCCTGGAGGACGAGTTCACCCGTTGCTCCGACCCTTGCTGCACACAGTCTGGAGCGCGATCCTTTCCAAAAAGCGAATACGCTATCCGCAAGTGGTACTACTAAGTGCGTCCTTTGCGAGAAGATTAAAGGAACAGATCCTCTGTCGACACCGGGCTATGTAGCCCATCCAGTGTCACGAGGGTCACATGTGACCTTGTTGGTATAGGTACTCGAACTGCGCATGCGCGAGACGGATAAATCCAGTTTTTAATGCACCGCGGTCAGTAAGGATGAAATAGAACCCAATATCATCCCACTGCAGACACAAATGGGCGTTCTCGTGTGGTGGGAGTTCCCGTTTACGCAGACTGGAACGCCTCCTTCTTATTCTTTGTCGCCTTTATCGCTGGAACTGTATTAAAATTTCAAAGTGTACTACTCCGAAACCATGTAAATAGTGTTGTAAATAAACTTCCAAAGCTTTTCAAATCTTATTTGGCAAATAACTTCACATTGTGTGTCTTTTTACAATTTATTCGTTAGCAGCATTCGTAGTGTTGATCAGCAGTGAAATAGTCTGCTATAAGACGTTGACGTCGCTTAGCAACCGAAGACGCTGGGGTTGACAAGTTACCGGACTGCTACCCTTGCAAGTGAACGGAGCGTTCCACGGCATTGAGAAGACCAGTGTAATAAAGGCCTATAAAATGTCTGTTTATGGCATAGATTTCTCCTCAGATTAGGCCAATAAAGCAATGATAACAAAAACAAAAAAAACACAAACGCTCGATCAAAGGTCCCCTCTCCCTCGGGTCAGAGTGGTAGATATAACAGAGTGGCGACACTTCCATTGGACTCCGTTGTAGCGCCTACTTCCGGGGTATGGAGCCTCGAATAGAGTGGCGAAGTCACGCCCCTTCCGGTAGAGCTCATGGGACCTATGAGTTCGAAAAATATGAATGGGTGTCAATGGAGAGAAAATAATTATTTTCTGGTCCCAGTCTTTATATGCCCTGGATTACACATATGTTGTTTGTGGATTGAAATGATAATTTTTCATGCAAAGAAAACTAAAGATTTTCTTGAAGAAGTTTGATAATTTTAGGTTTTATGTGAGGCCGCTTTGTGAACTACAGCTCTTCGCTGCTCTCGACGCATATGATATACGTCACCACACCCGCACTTGGAACTCGGCACAGAGATGGCGATCTCTCTGCTCCACTTCACCACTTTTTTTCAAGGCGAGGATAAAAGCATAGAAAGAGGTGAAAACCACTATAAGTCGGGGCATGTGGAGAGTTTTAGTTACGTGCCATCTCTATGTGCCATCTCTGTGCCGAGTTCCAAATGCGGGTGGAACTCGGCAAAATGCAAATACTTTTGTCTGACTGACAAATACTACTGTATGTGTTTATTTCATTCATATTTACCATTCAATATTGAAATCTCTGCTGTCGCCCCATAGAATATCATTGACAGCGCGGTGTGTTTGGAACTATTGAGGCATACAAGAACCACGTGACAACCACGTGACCACCCTGTCGGCGAGATCATAGCGTGTCGCAACTCTCTCTCTCTATAGCTCTGCCTCGGGTCAATCAAAACCCTCATTGTTTAACATGAATTGGCTAAACAAATGACCACTGTACCAAATTTAAACACAATTCAAATTGTGCAGAGAATTATTTCCATTGGTCTTTCTCAGTGGCGGCTGGCGATCAAACATGTTGGTGGGGCACAGTAACAGACAGGGGGTCTGAGGTTTCCCCCCCCCCCTATTTTGTTTTTTAATTTAATAGATTTGATTTCCTGTATTCTGGTGCATTTTGGGGATGGCCACTACCTATTTACCTACTTTTCATTCAGATTCATAGCCTACATCCTGACTTGCAGGGCCTGGACAAGCTTACAATGCATATACAGATCTACTTCATGGCCATTCCACCAGCCATTGCTATTTGAGCCATTGTTGTTATTCTGATATTGAGACAAATCATGATCACTGTCCTATAGCGTCCATTTTTTGTGAGTCTCAATGTCAACTTCAAATGCAGTTAGAAATATGGGACAGTTGCTTCATTTTGTTTATATGCTACAGGCCGAAAGACTAAATTAATATGTAACTTACTTGCTCCTTTTAAGTATAACATTGCTTGGGGAGTCCAATTCCTCCACTGAAAAGGGTGGAAAGTGCTTACAACTCTCTGCTAGGTAGCGATCTATGACACTGTTGTTTTTTATTGGTCGTCATGAAAAAAACAAAAGGGGTAACACTGTCGATATTTATCAAATAAAACATAGGGGGTAACACTGTTGTTTTTCACACACTGTCGTTTTAATCAAATGAAACATGAGGGGTAACACTGTCTTTTTAATCAAATGAAACATAAGGGGCAACACTATCGTATTTTATCGGTCGTTATGAAAAAGACATAAGGGGTAACACTGTCGTTTTAATCAAATGAAACATGAGGGGTAACACTGTCGTTTTTATCAAATGAAACATAAGGGGTAACATTGTCGTTTTTTATCAGTCGCCATGAAAAGAAACATAAGGGGTAACACTGTTGTTTTTATCAAATGAAACATGAGGAGTGACACTGTCATTTTTCTTTGGTCGTCATGAAAAAAACCATAAGGGGTAACACTGTTGTTTTTGATTGGTCGTCATGAAAAAGAACACAAGGGGTAACACTGTTGTTTTTTATTGGTCGTCATGAAGAAAAACATAAGGGGTAACACTGTTGTCTTTGTCAAATAAAATATAAGGGGTAACACTGTCGTTTTTTATCAGTCATCATGAAAAAACCATAAGGGGTAACACTGTCGTATTTTTTGGTCGTCATGAAAAAAAACATAAGGGAAATAATAGAAAAACACACATACATTTTAATGTCATGTATATCCTCTTTACTGATGATTGATCATTGTGAATTTTCATCGCCTCAGTGGTGCAGTGGAGTGTACTCTGCCTAACCCACTGGCGACCGCGGCTCAATTTCTGTGGAAAACACAATATCTTTAATTTGCAACGTAATACTATCATGTCTATTGCACATATTGTCATATATAACCACAGACATATTTCAATAATAAATCTCAGTGGGAAGAGGAGAGAGCAGTGAGCTAACCCCCTGGAGACCGGGGTTCAAGTCCAGTTGATGTCCTCTGTTGGTAGACTCTAATCTCTATTTCATGCGAATTATAAAGTCAAGTATAACCATTGTGTTGACTTCCTTCGGTGTCTTGATGGTGCATTGATAAGTTCGGAGGTTAATACTCCAAACAGCTCTGGTTCGGATCCCTGCAATAACCTCGACAGGGGTACCGCTGTTGATTTTTATTTGTCAACATGGAAAAAACATGAGGGGTAACTCTGTTGTTTTTTATCGGCCGTCATGAAATAAACATAAGGGGTAACACTGTCGATATTCATCAAATAAAACATAGGGGGTAACACTGTTGTTTTTCTTTGGTCGTCATGAAAAAAACCACAAGGGGTAACACTGTTGTTTTTTATTGGTCTTCATGAAAAACAACAAAAGTGGTAACACTGTTGTCTTTGTCAAATAAAATATGTTGTTTTTTATTGGTCGTCATGAAAAAAAACTTAAGGGGTAACACTGTTGTTTTTAATTGGTCGTCATGAAGAAAAACATTGGGGGTAACACTGTTGTTTTTCTTTGGTCGTCATGAAAACCCACACAAGGGGTAACACTGTCGTTTTAATCAAATGAAACATGTGGGGTAACACTGTTGTTTTTATCAAATGAAACATAAGGGGTAACACTGTCGTTTTTTATCGGTCGTCATGAAAAAAACATAAGGGGTAACACTGTCGTTTTTATCAAATGAAACATGAGGGGTGACACTGTCATTTTTCTTTGGTCGTCATGAAAAAAACCATAAGGGGTAACACTGTTGTTTTTGATTGGTCGTCATGAAAAAAAACACAAGGGGTAAGTCTGTTGTTTTTCATTGGTCGTCAATAAGAAAAACATAATGGGTAACACTGTTGTCTTTGTCAAATAAAATATAAGGGGTAACACTGTTGTTTTTTTATCGGTCGTCATGAAAAAAACATAAGGTGTAACACTGTCGTTTTTTATCGGTTGTCATGAAAAAAAACATAAGGGGAAACACTGTTGTTTTTTATTGGTCATCATGAAAAAAAACATAAGGGGTATCACTGTTGTCTTTGTCAAATAAAATAGAAGGGGTAACACTGTCGTAATTTATTGGTCGTCATGAAAAAAAACATATTTGAAAATAAATAAATAAAATATAAGGGGTAACACTGTTGTTTTTCATCAGTCATCATGGAAAAAAAACATAGGGGGTAACACTGTCGTTTTTATCAAATGAAACATGAGGGGTGACACTGTCGTTTTTCTTTGGTCGTCATGAAAAAAACCATAAGGGGTAACACTGTTGTTTTTGATTGGTCGTCATGAAAAAAAACACAAGGGGTAAGTCTGTTGTTTTTCATTGGTCGTCAATAAGAAAAACATAATGGGTATCGCTCCCGTTTTTTATCAGTCATCATGAAAAAAAACATAAGGGGTAACACTGTCGTTTTTTATCGGTCGTCATGAAAAAAAACATAAGGGGTAACACTGTTGTTTTTATTGGTCGTCATGAAAAAAAACACAAGGGGTAACACTGTTGTTTTTTATTGGTCGTCATGAAAAAAAACACAAGGGGTAACACTGTTGTTTTTTATCGGTCGTCATGAAAAAAACATAAGGTGTAACACTGTCGTTTTTTATCGGTTGTCATGAAAAAAAACATAAGGGGAAACACTGTTGTTTTTTATTGGTCATCATGAAAAAAAACATAAGGGGTATCACTGTTGTCTTTGTCAAATAAAATAGAAGGGGTAACACTGTCGTAATTTATTGGTCGTCATGAAAAAAAACATATTTCAAAATAAATAAATAATTGTCCTTGTCAAATAAAATATAAGGGGTAACACTGTTGTTTTTCATCAGTCATCATGGAAAAAAAACATAGGGGGTAACACTGTCGTTTTTATCAAATGAAACATGAGGGGTGACACTGTCGTTTTTCTTTGGTCGTCATGAAAAAAACCATAAGGGGTAACACTGTTGTTTTTTATTGGTCGTCATGAAAAAAAACATAAGGGGTATCGCTCTCGTTTTTTATCAGTCGTCATGAAAAAAAACATAAGGGGTAACACTGTCGTTTTTTATCGGTCGTCATGAAAAAAAACATAAGGGGTAACACTGTTGTTTTTTATTGGTCGTCATGAAAAAAAACACAAGGGGTAACACTGTTGTTTTTTATTGGTCGTCATGAAAAAAAACACAAGGGGTAACACTGCTGTTTTTTATCGGTCGTCATGAAAAAAACATAAGGTGTAACACTGTCGTTTTTTATCGGTTGTCATGAAAAAAAACATAAGGGGAAACACTGTTGTTTTTTATTGGTCATCATGAAAAAAAACATAAGGGGTATCACTGTTGTCTTTGTCAAATAAAATAGAAGGGGTAACACTGTCGTAATTTATTGGTCGTCATGAAAAAAAACATATTTCTAAATAAATAAATAATTGTCCTTGTCAAATAAAATATAAGGGGTAACACTGTTGTTTTTATCAAATTAAACGTAAAGGGTAACACTGTATAGAATAGAATAGAAACACACACGCAGATGCACACACACACACACACACACACACACACACACGCACCAATCAGATGGATCCGACTGGGATTTCCATTGCGATGGGTTTCCTCCATCAGCGACTTATACAATAAACAAATTATGTAAAACAAAACCCCTCTTTCATTTTAAAATAATAGTATGCAAATATGTTGAATAGGCCTCCATCTTTGTTATACTTTTAAAATGTTCCTATATAGCCTATTTTATAGCTTACACACTGATATTTTCAAACAGGAATGCGAAATGTGAAATGCATCCTGGGATATTTAACGGTCCCAAATCCACACCATGGACATATTGGGCTAGCGGCTAGCCCCTCCAGGAAGAAAAATAATCTCTGTTCACTTCAACAGAGAAACACTCTGAGCATGCGCATTTCAATGTTTCCAGTCCAATACATTTTGTATTGGGCTGGTGGGGCTAGAGCCCCTCTTGCACCTCCAGACGAACTCAGCCGGAAGAAGCAAGCCAGGGTCGCCTAAAAATTAAATAAAAGCGCCAAACTTGTTATTTTATAGTACTTTCTGGGGAGATTATTTTTTATATATATTATATATATATATATAAAAATATATATATTCTATTTTATATGTATATATTTTTTTTCATTTTCATTTTCTTTTCTTTTTTTCTTGTGAGAGTAGCGACTTGCCCCTAATGACCAGTCGCCACTGGTCATTCTGACCGGGGACATTTAGAATTGTCGGTCCTCCTCATTTTTTTCCGGTCAATGACCGGTAATAACAACGGAAACTCTGCTATAAACCGGCCTAACTTTCACCGTCAACACCGAACCCCTTCTTCTTCGCACGGCTGTCAACTTCCGGAACATTCGCTAGTTAGATTTTCTCAAACAGCAGTTTCAAGTACGGGTAGCATAGAACTAACGTTAGCCAAGTGGGGGCTCCATGATTGCTAAATCTAACGAGAGAGGTAAAATTGCCATTAAGGAAGGAAAGCATAGTATGCTTTGCGACTGTGCTTCGCAGTATGCCTTGCGAAACCCAGTATGCCTTTCGAAACACCTCGTGATTGGTCGATGAAAAGCTACCAGGAACGCCTAATGGGCGTTCTTGTGTCATGACGGAAACGCCCAAGCCTGCATCTGGACCCTTCTCATAAAACCGTGCAATAAGTACTATCAGTGGGCATGCAATACCAAATGTGACCACCTGAGGGCTCTTTATACCAATGAGAGTTGCAATTGTCTTTCACCGTGTGGCAGGTTTCTCTCAGGTCTACAGTGCGAGGAAAGATGACAGATCTTGATTTAGACAGAGAGCTAAATCAAGATAAGGAAACATTAGGAGAGAGAGAGATACAGAGGAAACAGTAAGAATGTGAACATAAGCTCAATACAATAGCCTACTTACAATAGTCATTTTAATTAATTCACTCATGTCTCAACTATGAAGATAGAAAAATGCTGTGTTTAGGTGTGCTATATTGTGAAAATCACTACGTAGACTCCATCATGCTGAACAATAAATACTTCATTAAATCGGCGTGTATTCATGGCGTTGGCCGCCGAATTCGGCAAGAGTTTGCAAAAAAATATTATATTAAATGCATTATGTAAAATATATTTCCGTTATATTAATAAATAAATCAAAATATTGATTAACCCTATTATATAAATAAATCTTTCCCAAAGTTGGTCGGGACATGTCCCTCCGTCCCTATGCAAAATAACGCCCTTGCCTGAATGATTCCTGTGACCAGACAAACTGAGACATGCCTAGCATGACAGAACGTCAAGTCACAAAGTCACAGCAAAAGGCTGAAACCTGGTTATTAAAATGACCCATAAATAGACGGTCTCCCTTTAAAAGTTCCCCTCAGAAATGGGCACATGATCTTAAGCATTATTGATATACAATCTGTGATGCCTTACTGACCATAAAAACATTTATATTCAATTGCGAAAATAGGTAAGTAAATGAATGCAGACTGAATGGTGGTGCTGTCTTTCCTTCCTTCCCAGGACTCTGCTCAGCTGTGTCAGGAATAGTTGTGTTGTAACCGTAGCTATCTTTATATTAATAGGCTCCTGGCAAAGGTTTGGTGCACCGCAGTCTTCAGATGACTGGGGACCGTGCAGAAGGAATCGGCTGAGAGAAAGACTCAGAGTCCTCTCATAGGCCGCAGCATTTATAAACCCAAACTATATAGTTCAGATTAGACGACCTATCAAATGAAACTGATACTAGCTAAGTAACTGGAGCATATTGCCAATGCATGACGATATGTGTTAATGGTTAACGTTCTGATGGTACGTGACTGTTGTTCTCCATCCGTTATTCCTTCAGGTATTCTTAAGTTCATTTCATAAGTCGCCAATCAGCGATAGCGACACAGCATGAGGAGCCAGGGAGAAAACATGGCCGCCAGTGAGCTCTGCGATGGCCAAGTGTATTTAAGCAGAAGGCCTCTAACGCCACTGAGAGTCTAGAAGGAGCCAGGATATATATAGGCTGCTCCCTCACCTTATAAGGCTTCGGCCAAGTGGCGGGTGGGGGCCTGTCAGACACACGGGTGGAGGTTTTGGTCGCCAGCTTGTTAAGGCTGACTCCCTCCGGACTCAGGCTTACGACCGAAAGGCTCGGTGCAGGAAATCTCGAGGGGTAAGGACTACCACCACCACCACCATCACCATCAATATCGGCTCCGTGGTACACCTGCCCCATTGTTGTTTTGCAGCAGGTAGACAAAGGTAGGATGATGGGTCAAGGGTCGCATGATGTAAGGTCGTGTGAAGCTGAGCACGTATGGGATAATGAATGGGGTCATGGGAGGTGGTTCTATTGATTGTATTATATAATGTCGGTGGAAGTGAATGATTCAGGAGCGATGCAAATAACGTCCGGTTCTCAAGGTTTGATGAAATGAAGATGGATGGAGATCTTGCTGTAGCGCGGATCTTATTGCCTGAGTACTGTATATAATGGACTCCCAGTGGACAGATAAAAGGATTGCTTGTTGACACATTGTTCGACTGTCTCTCGGGAGATTAACACACTGAATTGTTATTGATGGCTATTTTAACTCTCCTGACAATTGTTGAATTATCTTGATTACGGCTTGTTTGTATTTACATGCAATATAGATAGTGAAAGATATGAAGATAGATACTGAAAGATATGTTGGTCATCAGTCAATCTAAGCAATTCATTGGTTATGTAGTTGAGGGATTAGGATTTATGATTTAGATTTATGTCCTGAAGTCCTGAAGTGTTCATCGAGTGAACCAAGGAATTCAGATGTCCTTTGGCTGTCACATGAGTAGCCCTGGTCATGGGGCTGACTGAGGGTAGTGCTACTTTCAAAGGATGCAGGGCATGGTACTGACACAGGGTAACGGTACTGACCGAGGGTAACGGTACTGACCGAGGGTAACGGTACTGACACAGGGTAACGGTACTGACACAGGGTAACGGTACTGACACAGGGTAACGGTACTGACCCAGGGTAACGGTACTGACACAGGGGAATTGTACTGACACAGGGTAATGGTACTGACGCAGGGTAATGCTACAGACAAAGGGTACATGGTATAAGTACTGACAGAGGTCTGCTACTGGGAAATTATAACGACAGAGCTGCCCTGCGGGGATATAGGAATAGAAGAGACATGTTGTTATTTCAGACAGAAATGTTTTATCTTACACATCTTTAGACTCTGACACCAGACCCCTGCAGATCTACTTATAAGCGTCTGCTGGCTGGGATAATGGCTTGAAATGGCTGAATTCAGTATGCATAATCTATGCAGAAGTTCAATTATTTCTTAAAGGGTTAGGAATTCCTAATTGAACAGATAAAATGAACAGTTAAGTGGAAGATATGCTGTGATGAGTAGGTTTAACTTCCTGTTCAACTGACTCAAGGCTTGCAGGTCTGTGTGCCTTTGAGTTGAGAATGTTTCACTTTGCATTGTCACTTGACACCAGACCACCAAGTGTAAGAAAACAATGTTCTCTTTTGCCTCACTGTACATGATGCAAGACAGATGATGTAATGTTGCTTCTGGTATAGAGTGGGAAGGTTGGCAGATTCTGCCAAAGCAGAAGTATAACTAATATTGTTAAAATATGTAATGTAACCTGCAGCGTGCAATTGTATTGTGCTTATTATAATATTGAATAGTTGTTACGTCTTTGATGGTCATTGGTCTACGGCCAGTGTAGCTGTTATGTTGCTCCCACTAGTGTAGTGTTGGATGTAAACGTTCAAATTTTACTTAATCATGCTTGAAGAAAAGGTCTAACAGTCTTACCAAAAGCGTAATTGGCTTGACCGAATGTGGTCGCTGTTGGGTTATTGCAATAGATTCACTTTCTATATATGGCTCTGCTTTGAGCTCGCAAGGAGAGGAACCGTGATGCAATGGTGTTCTATGAATAGCAAATTGACTGCAGTGGCAGTAAGTTTGTCACATGTGTCAAAAACGTCATACCTAATACGTCATACCTTTTTTTACTGGAAATGTCAGTTTAGTGCTGCGGAGATGATGCATTATGTGTTTTGTATTGGGTTATTTAAGGAATGTGTATGACTCGTAAGTCAGATCTCTGATCTACAGGAATTGTATGTGTACAAAGACCATCATTGCTTGGACATAAAGTATAAAAAGCAATGTGCCGTTGCTGCATCATTCAGTCAGGTGCCCACATTTCTCTTTAAAATTATACATCTACAGAAGAAGGTAGAAAGTTGTAGTCCAAATATGCAAAATTGAATGTCAGCTTATGTGTGTGGGTGTTTGTGTGTGTGTGTGTGTGTGTGTGTGTGTGTGTGTGTGTGTGTGTGTGTGTGTGTGTGTGTGTGTGTGTGTGTGTGTGTGTGTGTGTGTGTGTGTGTGTGTGTGTGTGTGTGTGTGTGTGTGTGTGTGTGTGTGCATCTCCTTATGTTGCAATCAATTGTCTTATCTGACATGATCTATGGTGAGTGTATCTACATAAATACATAGAAACATTGCTAAGAATCTGTGGTGAATACATACACACTAGACAAGACTGCATTTGGATAACATGTCATTGATTTACGTGGGTAATGTATCTGTCTTTATACTTGGCATGGGTGTATTTATGTGTGTGTGTGTGTGCGTGTTTTTGTATATCTTCGTTTGCACGTGTTTGTGTGAAACGTGTATGTGTATGTATGTGTGTCAAACAGGTCCGGATCTACAGTGTCTATGTACGTGTATGTTTGTGACACACGTTTGTATTACTGTAAGAGCATTCAGTTTGTGTGTGTCCCACAGGACATGCATCTACAGTGTCTATGTATATGTGTGTGACACGTGTGTGTTAATGCGTTAATGTAAAAGTATTCATGTCCTGTTTGTTACACAGGCCAGTAACTAGAGTGTCACCATGGCGATGAGATCTGGGAATTACAACCATGAATACTACCACAAACAGAGTAAATATGTGGTCAAAGAATACAGCAGGTACAGTTGTACAAAACTAGACTTACAGAGTTTTAAGTATAACAAAATATTCTAACAACTTAATAAAACCCAGCGTTGTATTAGTACTTATAATAGCATTATTTGCGCTTATAATAATAATACAGTACTAATGAAGTAGGCCTAGTCTAACAAAGGACTACCATATGTAACCTAAGCTATTATTTCTAACTAATTCAGGGTTTATGCAAACTATAACTCCTAAAAACCTCTAAAATGCTTCTTAAATGCTCTTATATATATATATATATATATATATAGCTTAACTTGACACTATTAATCAATCATAACAGGCTTTTTAACTGTTGTAAGCAAATAATGATCCCCACTTTCATACAATTGCTTTAAAACGTAAAGGACTCCTAAAAGAATAGTATCATAGTCTTTAGTCATACAAATAGCCCTGCAGGAAATGTAAGGATCAACTCCAGTCATCAGATAGCTATCAATCCGTTTTGTTCGTTTTGTGTAAAAAGGGCTTAACCAACCCAATATGAATTATCTTTATGGTTTTCTTTGCACTTTTAAGTACAAGTTTAAGTAAAATCGCTTTTGCGTTTATAGCTCATTGCTCCACATTTTTTAACTGATGACAGCTCTTCTCAAACACATCACAAAATATTCCTTCTCATCACCTGCTTACTGTCAATCGCATGTTCATGTCTTTAGTGTGTGTCCATACTTGTGTTTATGTTTTTCCTTTGTGTGAGTTTGTGTCTATGTACGTGTGTGAGCTATAAAGAGCAACTCCTTTTCTTTCAACGACTCAAGCTTCCACCTTGCTTTTATTTGACTAAGTATCTGCCATCTGTTAACCTAAACCAAATTCTAACAGCTGATTATGTTCTTAACCTTTGTCCAACACGATTTATTGAGAATTGTTTTAGCCATGCAGATTGTGTTGTACAAATGCCATTTTAATACAATATGCTTGTTTTTTTATGCGTTCTGTTTTGACCTTTGCTACTAGAGGATTGAGGATCTTTATCTTTTATTTATTTATTTTTATTGATTTATTTTTTTAGTTATCTTTCTAATGTAGCAAATTGTTAATATTATCGTGCTTGTGTAAATCTTGGAAAACAACAAACATTATCAAGTTCTTAGCCGTTCCATGTATCAAGTCAATATTCAGGGCAGGCATTACATTTTTTCCTAATCCTCATCAACGAGTGTTACTATCTGTGTGCCTTCAGCTCTGAGTCAGTGGTGGACGACTATCAGCATAAAGCAGCAATTCGCATCCAGGGAGTGGTAAGGATCCAAGCCTGCTGCTCTGGCTCTGTCTCTCTCTCTATGTTTCTCTCTCTCTCGCTCTCTCTCTCTCTCTCTCTCTCTCTCTCTCTCGCTCTCTCTCTCTCTCTCTCTCTCTCTCTCTCATTCTCTCTCTCTCTCTCTCTCTTTCTCTCTCTCTCTCTCTGTCACTTTCTCTCACTGTCACTCTCTCTCTCTGTCACTCTCCCTCTATCTCCTTCCCTCTCTGTCACCCTCTCCCACTCCCTCCCACCCTCTCTCTCTCTCTCTCTCTCTCTCTCTCTCTCTCTCTCTCTCTCGCTCTCTCTCTCTCTTATCTCTTTCTCTCTCTGTCACTCGCTCTCTGTCACTTGGTCTCTCTGTCACCCTCTCCCACTCTCTCTCCCTCTCCATCCCTCTCTCTCTCTCTCCCACTCTCTCCTTCTCCAACTCTCTCCCTCTCTCTCTCTATATGTCACATGGCAACATCATGCTTAATCCCAGTGAAATGATGTAAACAATATCTTGAGGTCCAAAGCACAATACACATTAGCTTCTCAAGCGACCATATACCATCTATTTTCTGTTGATGGCAAATATGATTCGTTTATGTGGCAGGGAGAGCAGGGGGAAGATAATTACCATATACATAATCACCAAGACATAGAGGATTTACATTTTGGAATACTGAGGATCTGAGGAGTTAAACTGTACTGACAGACAACACCAAACAGCTGAGCAGAAGGAAATGTCACGGAAATTGTGTGCTTAGGGTGGATTTAGCAGAACCACCGCCATGCCGTTGAAATCCGCTCATCACGGCAATGGTGACAGTCCTCCGTGTATTCCCGCCCTCTGTGTTGCTAAGTCATGGGAGAGACGTGGAATACATAAGCACATGGCAACTGTGACCGCAAAACCGGGACAAAGAGAGACACTGACAACATAGGAATGGAATTTATTATCACATTTTAGTTTCACATTTTCTTACTGGAGCTGCTACAAGCAACTTGGGATTATTTAAGGGCGTTATAAATGAAATGTATTATCACTATTATTATTATAAAAATATCCTAAATTGACATTTTTAAATAAAGAAGTACATTTCAAAGTACATATCGGTCTTAGGTATAGCAGAGGTTGTAAATGCATACAATTTAGTACTTAATAGTACTATCTGTACTTGGCGGTCATCGGCCCTCATTGTTCTTGGTTGGCGTTCAGGTGAGGAAGAAGATGGTGGAGAAATATGTGCGCGAGGAGCCAATGATCAGGGGACCCAAATTCGTGGTCAGGCTCAGGTCCCACACCGTGTTCGAGAACTCCCCCATCAAGCTTTTCTGTACCGTGGAGGGATTCCCCGTTCCTATCGTGACATGGTCGGTCCTTACTCATTTTACCATACAATATGAAATTGTATTGCATTATTAAGTCCTGTATAACATGTATATGTGCTTTGGTTAAACATGGATCCCCTTCGTTTGTGAAAATGAATCTAGTATTTATTTTATTTTATTTGAATGTCTTTCCACTTTAAGGACAATGCAATTATATCTGTCCATCTATGAATTAAATCATTGTATGTTCTTTCATAGAATGTGTACATATTGAAATTCAACATAATGTGAAATAATATGTTAGCCCTGAACCTGGTTGGCTTTTACTTCAGAAGTAGAATGTCTTTAATTTACCACAGGTATGCATGAACGGCAGGTTTTTGACAACAATGCATGGGTTTCTAATTCCCTTATGATCCTGATAAAGGTACAAAGATGGTGTGATCTTGGAGCATGGATCTGCTGGACGGTACATCGTTGATGACAACGTCGGCATGCGTTCTCTGGAGATTCCCAGGTAGGTTCGATCACTCATTCTGGACAAAGTAGCCCTCAATCACAATAGCAGTGTCAAAGGTCTTAATAGGTCATATATGGCTGAAACCCGCCAACCCAAGCCCCCGAAAAGGCAAGAAACACTCCTTTAATTAGGCAGAAAGAAATCTTGAGAAGAAATACAGTGGGCAATCCCTCCTTCCAGAGATGGTAAGGAGGGCAATGGATGCCATAATTGACATACAAGGTAGTAATAAAAGCAAACATCTAGAAATAATTAAGGTTAAAAATGTCATACATTTTCAGATTGGTCAATTGTCTCAACCAGCTTCCAAGAATTAGGGAGCTTTGAACTATCGTTGGGCCGTTATTAAACATTCTTCAAATAGGGTATTGAATTGCTGCATTTTAAACTCTATATATTTTCTGCAAACCACCAATGTCATTCACAATTCATGAAGGGGAAAATGTCCTATTCATCCAAATAATCCATACCATGTTCCACTTCAGTAAGAACATGGTATGGCCCCAGTAAGATGGACATTTCTCAGAAGGGTCGAGGGGAGAAACCACACACACCCTATCTCTGTCTCAGTCACTGTCAAATGCAAAGCCAAACCAGTAGCCAGACTAGTCGCTATACTCAGGACAAGACACGGGTCACCAGCAGAACGAGGAGCCCTCCTCTCTCCCCTCTAGTTTAAGGGCACTCAGCGGTTAATGTTAATGCTGAGTTGGACGCTACATGACACCTCAGAATGCTTGTCACTTGACCTGTGGCCCCGCCTCCCGCCAACTCACTCTCTAAACTACTTCAACACACTTCAGCCCAGCTCCTGAAGTTCTTAACAGCTCCAACCACAAGCACACACGCACACACACACGCACGCACACATGCGCACACGCACACCCACACGCACACCCACACACGCAAACGCATGCACGCATGGTTACATGCACGTACGCATATAAATACACAAACATTGTAACTCTCTTTAAACCTTGCCTTGTGTACTTTACTAATGTGCATACACGCATACAGATACATGCATAGTAATTATGTGTATGCAGGTTGCAAATTATCTGATTTGCACCATCAATTGTCTCATTCCCCGACTTTTGACTTTTTCTCATGAATGTCATATTTAACACGGGACAAATGAACTCAAGAGACTTTCAGAAAATGTACTATGCAATAGCGTAGGAAGAACAGCCTGCCCCCGAAAAGAGTTTCACAATGCAACATAATTTCCTGCATTTACAGGGAAAATTGTATCCACTATTGGGTTGCTTTCATTTGGGTTGCTTATATGAATACTCATGTTGGGTACAATATTCTGACATGCAATAATTTGTACCCTGTATGCATGTACATACATACATACATGCATACATACATTTATTCAATCATACATGCATACATACATACATACATACATACATACATACATACATACATACATACATACATACATACATACATACATACATACATACATACATACATACATACATACATACATACATACATACATACATACATACATACATACATACATACATACAGCCTTTCTTTTATTTACTTGAATCATTTACTGTGCCTTATGGCAACCAACACACAGTTTATGCAATCTATAATTTATCAATGAACGTGTAACATCAGGGGAGACCCCTGGTTTGCATGAGGTTCAAAAGGATTTCTCACGCAGCAGGAGTCTGGCTCACAGCAGAGATCCCCCCCAGCATGAAACACACTGTTGTGTGAAAACGGATTTGAGGCATGTCACTAGCGGTAACGACATTTATTGCACAACAACCCAGCAAACAGTTCCTCTGGAAGGATTCTGCATTGTCTGCAACATTACCCCTGGCAGCTCGCATAATGTTTCAGCGTCTGACGGGCTGGAATGCCCCGTTACACTTATAGCACGAGCAGACATCAAGAGTGAAATGAAAACAACTGAAAAAGCTTGTTCTGTTGAAAGAACGTTTTTTTTCCCAAAAAAAAAAAAATGTCACCGCATTTAAAAGCAGGACTACATCGGTACTGCCACTGTCTCACCGTCGCGCGTTGCCTGTGTTTTTGCTGTTGTCCTGCAGGTGTGGCACCGATGACACGGCCCAGTACTCAGCTGTGGCGTCTAACATCCATGGGCAGGCCTCCTCTCAGGCCTCCATTATTGTCAAGAGTAAGCACTGCTCGTTCTCTGCACCTGGAGCTACTTGAAACAATCTCCGCCCTCCCAATTATCCTCCACTCACGTTTGATCACTGTTCGCTGAGTGATGGGGTTTGCGTGTCTGTGTGTGTGTGTGTGTGTGTGTGTGTGTGTGTGTGTGTGTGTGTGTGTGTGTGTGTGTGTGTGTGTGTGTGTGTGTGTGTGTGTGTGTGTGTGTGTGTGTGTGTGTGTGTGTGTGATTGTGAGGATAAAAAGGAAAACAATCCCAATGTTTTCTGTGTCCATCCAGGGTTCAGGCAGGAGGATGAGTCCTGTTTGTACGCATGGCTTCCTTACACCGGTAAGGTTGTCAATATGGATGAGATCTCATTTGATTTGTAATATATGACTTTAAGTACACTTACCTCGTTTTCATTTTACATCACTCATTTCAATCACTTTCTCTTGTTCAGCATCACCTCTTTCCCGCTTTGATTTTATTCACCTTCTATTTGTCTATCTCTATCTCTCTCGCTCGCGCTCGCGCTCGCGCTCTCCCTATCTTCGTCGCCTCCTTCTATTGGTCTCCTATTCCCCCTACCCGTTCCAGCCCCCATGCTCCCCAGTATCCAGTACACTAAGATCAACATCACCTTCACGGAGAAGTTTGGGCCCGTGTTCGCCTCTGAGGGCGGCTCCGCCTCTCTGACCGCCACCATGCACCTCGAACCCAACCTGGCCAACCTGCAGCCTGACAGCCAGTGGTACCGAGATGGTAAACATCACAGAAACGTAGATATACAAGCACAGACATACAGCGGTTCAACGTCCAGCCTTGACGTACCGGGTTGGGTACTTGCTTATTAATAAGCTGTATCACAATCCCCTGCGATGGACTTGGATAAAAGCGCCAAATTACTGCTTGATGACTAATAGTAGTATGCATATATTATATGCATGCATACTATGTTTTCAATAGATGTTCACGCTATTTGTTAAGCTTTCCCAGAGATGTCTCCGTTCCGCTGCTTATTTCATTTACAAAGACCCATGGGAACATAGGTTTATTTGACGGCAACGGCGTTGTAATGGCGATACTCTTTTCTCCACCCCCCCCCCCTCGTGTCTGACGCTCAGACACCCGTCTGGTTGATTCCAAGTGGGTGAAGATCAACACGGGCCGGGGCACCTCCACCCTGACCATCCCTAACCTGTTCAAGGACGACGAAGGCCTGTACACACTGCGTCTGGTGACCAAGGGAGGCACGGCCGAGCACAGCGCCTTCATCTCCGTCTCAGGTCAGACCCTGCCAAGGAGCGAACGAGAGAGAGGGATACATCATCTGGAGAGAGAGAGAGAGAGAGAGAGAGAGAGAGAGAGAGAGAGAGAGAGAGAGAGAGAGAGAGAGAGAGAGAGAGAGAGAGAGAGAGAGAGAGGGAGAGGGAGAGGGAGAGGGAGAGAGAGAAAGAGAGAGATCATCTGTAGGTAGAGAGAAAATCTGTATGTAGAAAAAGAGATAGATTGAGCAAGAAAGAGAGAGAGATTATCCGTAGGGACAGAGAGAGAGAGAGAGAGAGAGAGAGAGAGAGAGAGAGAGAGAGAGAGAGGGATCACCTGCAGGGAGGGAGAGAGAGAGAGAGAGAAAACTAGAGAGAAATCATCTGTAGGGAGAGAGAGAGATTGTAGGAGAGAGAGAGAGAGAGAGAGAGAGAGAGAGAGAGAGAGAGAGAGAGAGAGAGAAAGAGGGAACGAGAGAGAGCTCTTCATCTGTAAAACTGATAGATTGACGAGAGCGACCGAGAGCGAGAGAGGGCAAATGAACTCAGAGTGGACGGTTGGAAGAAGTCATTTGTTCATTTGTTCCCTTAAAGTCCAGCCGGCCTATGTCTCACGTCTTAATAAATACACTGAATGATCGGTCCTCCTTTGCGGGTCGCTGCCCTTCCAGACGGCCCTCCCCCTGTCGTCGGAGCTCCCGGGGCGCCGATGGACATCAGGATCCATGACGCAAACAGGGATTACGTCATCGTGTCCTGGAAGCCCCCCAACACCACCACCGAGGGCCCTATCCTGGGCTACTTTGTGGACAAGTAAGGAAGGGCACATCTGTGGCACACACACACACACACACACACACACACACACACACACACACACACACACACACACACACACAGTCTCAAACACAGTCTCAAACACACACGCATACACACACAAAAACAGACACACACTCACACACTCAGTCTCAAACACACAGGCGTACACACACAAAAACATACACACACTCACACACTCAGTCTCAAACACACACACAGCCTCAAGCATACAGACGTACACACACATGCACACACAGAAGAACGCAGCATGGCATCGCTTGGCCAACGGCCATGCGAACACTTAGTGGGGTTAAGCCACAGTATTCATCATTCATAAGAAGCACTATTGGATGGATGGATAGGCTTAGTCATACCAAGATTTCTTGTATTTATTCCTGAAGGTTTACCTTAGGTAACACTGTGGCCCATGGGACACAAGCACCACTGCCCCTCTAAATGGAGGGCATTTTAAACGGCCTCTCTTAATGCACAGCAATGTGTTCTGTGATGGATTCTGTTCATTTACATTCATTATATAATAATTTGTATAATTTGATTCAACATAACGTCACCATTTCTGTAGTCGTTCTAAAATGTGGTCCTATTTAGTTCATTTTGTACTATTTTATCTTTAGCTTTGTCTAATATGTCAATTCAGAGTCATGCCATTAAGGAGCAGGTAAAGATTTGGGGCCATGCTCGAGACAGATGGTACTGCGGACGTCAAACCCAATACCTTTCCCTAGTCTCTCGTCCCTACTCCCTTGACTCTCGTCCCTCATCCCTAGTCCCTTATCCCTAGTCCATACTCCCTAGTCCCTACTCTTTTGTCTCTAGTCCCTAGTCCCTAGTCCCTACTCCCTCGTCCTTAGTCCCTACTCCCTCGTCTCTAGTCCCTAGTCTCTAGTCCCTAGTCCCTACTCCCTCATCCCTACTCCTTTGTCTCTAGTCCCTAGTCCCTACTCCCTAGTCTCTAGTCCCTAGTCCCTACTCCCTCGTCCCTACTCCTTTGTCTCTCGTCCCTAGTCTCTCGTCCCTAGTCCCTACTCCCTCGTCCCTACTCCTTTGTCTCTCGTCCCTAGTCCCTACTCCCTCGTCCCTAGTCTTTCGTCCCTAGTCCCTACTCCCTCGTCCTTTGTCTCTCGTTCCTAGTCCCTACTCCCTCGTCCCTACTCCTTTGTCTCTCGTCCCTAGTCCCTACTCCCTCGTCCCTAGTCTCTCGTCCCTAGTCCCTACTCCCTCGTCCCTAGTCTCTCGTCCCTACTCCCTACTCCTTTGTCTCTCGTCCCTAGTCCCTACTCCCTCGTCCCTACACTAACCTGCTACATGACTCTTCGTCTTTTCCCAGATGTGAGGTGGGGACAGAGAACTGGGCCCAGTGCAACGACCACCCCATTAAGATCTGTAAATACCCCGTCCCCGGCCTGTTCGAGGGACACTCCTACTACTTCAGAGTGCGAGCCGTCAACGCGCGCGGCATCAGCAAACCGTCCCGCATGTCCGACCCCATCGCCGCTCTGGACCCCACCGAGTTCGAGAGGCTGCACGGTGAGAAGCACACGGAAGAAGAAGATCCCACTTTATTAATCACAGAGGGGAGATCAATGTGTTCAACATTTACATTAATACAGTGGATTATCCGCGATACACGCCACTGCTATATGGCAGGATGGAATGTGACTGGTATGCATTTCATCACATTCTGTTATTCTTGTTATTGTAGATTGTTTATTTTTTGGACATTTTCAGCATATTTTAGATTTAGAACTAACTTAGTTGGTTAAAACTAGCCAGCCTTTTAGGACACACCAAGGATTCAAGCAATCGTCCAAAATAAATTGTAAATAATGTGTTGAATTTATCGATGTTCTCTGTGAGGAGGACAAAAAAATAATCTTGATACCTTGGTCTCATGTCGTATACACCAATGGATTCAGAAATGGGGGAGTTGTTAATAACTAAGTCTTTCTGGGCATTTTTATTCCAGTGTTTGACATAGTAGCTTTTTTCTTTACATTTGCCATTACATTTTTGACACTCACGCCAAATTATGTCATCGTTAAACTGCTTATATTTGTACAAGAGAACGTCATCTTCAATTATGACATGAATATATTTTCCTATCAGGTGCCAACAATGATATTTCACTGTGTTGACATTATGGACAGGATCCAATGTGCTCCACTCCTAGACACTGACTAATGGGCCTGACTGATTCATTTATTAACATAATGAATGAGATATGTTGAGATTAAAAAGCATAATCAAATTCTTCAGCTCATTATTTTAATTTCCTTTTTAGCGCTAGACAGATGGCCTCTGTATCTTGGTCATTACAAATGAGACCTTATGAAAGCTTCATGTTGAGCTGTTTCAATCCACCTACTGAATACACGGTGTGTTTTAGTGGGAACAACCACAGACCTTTGGTTGAACCAAGATGCGGCTCAGTGTGTCATAACATACATTCATAACTTATTAACGTTGTCAATGATTTAGTTGTGATTTTCTTGCTTCAACCTGCAGCCTTAAAACTCGGAGGAAAACTTGACGTGGTGACCTACGACGACGATATGGAAGGTAGGTCGATAAATATAGACGTACAGTAATTTGTACTCCATTATATAATTATGAATTAGCAAAATTCTCTCAGTGTTGATAAAATGGTAGTAAAGATAAGACGGGTCTAGAATATGCAATTATGAACCATTAGCTGTGATGGAAGTGTGATGTAACATGTGATTACGGATATCAGCAACCATTTTTCGGATATTAATGGATATTAAGTTGAAGCACTGAGAGAGGTGATTATATCTGTCCTACTGCTAACGACGTAGTCTGAAGAATCAAAGCAATAATAATTATAAAACTCATCTAAATGTGCATGAGTTTGTGCGCGCGTGAGTGTATGTGCGTGTATGCGCGCGTGTCTACGTGTGGGCATGCGGGCACACATTGACCATCATGTGCGTGACCATCACCTCTTTGTATTCTTGTGGGTGACTTCCATCCCCAGCTGAGGGCAAACCTCCCGGGGTCTCATCAGGGATCTACGCCTCAGAGACAGACAGGACCTATGTCGTTCTGAGCTGGAAGGCCCCTGCCTACTCCAGCAAGGCACCCATGTGGTACTACATTGAAAAGGTAACACGTGGAATGTATCAATACCACCAGACAAATACACCACCTAATCCCATACGTCTGTGGACATAACCCTGCTTTCTGAAGGGTGGTGTTCTGATTGTGCTATGCGTTGAGTTTTGTGGAGCGCACAAGTCACGACGACTAGCCGAGAAAAGTGGCCACTTCTATTTGTTGCTCCGGCTTTTCCGAAGCCACCGTGTTAGTGAAGCCCTCGTCTCTTCCCCCCTCCGCACAGTGCCAGGTCGGCACCGCTGCATGGCAGCGCGTGAACACGCAGGTGCCCATCAGATCCCCTCGCTACGCCGTGTTTGACCTGGCCGAGGGCAAAGAGTACCAGTTCAGAGTGCTGTCCGCCAACATGTACGGTACCAGTGAGCCATCCGAACCATCTAAACTCATCCAGACCCAGGCACTCAAAGGTCAGCTCCATCAATTACATATTTTCTAATTTGCAGAATCCTGTTCATTCTATTTTATGAACGTCCTTTTTTTTTAAAATAAAAATCAATGTTTTTTAATGATTGACTAATTTGTTTTCTGCAGGTGTACCATCAGCACCTGGTCAGGTGATTTCCACCAGGGAAACAGATACATCTTTATTGATCCAATGGGCTCCTCCTAAGGAACCCAACAACCTGATTGGTTACTACATCGACCAGTGTGTGAAAGGATCTAAGGACTGGACCTCAGCTAATCACAAGCCTCACAGCAGCACAAAGTACGTGCTGGTGGGATCGTGTTGCTTCATATACTCAAGAGCTGTTCGTCCGTATGACTGAAGATTCTAGGTTATTCAGACCTGCCTGCGTTCAGCGCAGTCGAGCCGTTCCGATCTCACACACAACCTCTATATGTGTCTCGTAGTCATAACAACGATGTGTGTTTCCAGGGCTAGAGGGATTAATATGTATTATCCTTTCCCGCCCTCGCCAGGTTTGTTGTGAGCGGACTGACCACCGGCGAGACGTACGTGTTCCGCGTCCAGGCCATTAATGAGCTGGGCCTGAGCGACGAATCCCAGGAGTCCTCCCCACTCTCAGTAAAAGCAGCACTCAGTCAGTACTCTTTAATTAGTCTCCTCGTTATCATTGTGGTTGCTCCCCTATGTTTGTTTTAGACGATGCCGCCGTGCTAATAATGATGCAGGGTGCATCTTGACCACACACCTTAACAGTGGTTAGGGGGTTTTAAAGGGCACCTTAAAGGTGTTTGACTTCCAGCCGAAAGGTTGTGGGTTTTGAACCCCAATGTCCTCAGTCTTAGACGACACTTGTCCATGCAAGAGGCCTAACCACCCCTCCCTGTCCATTAATGGGTTTTTAAATCCATATTAAGTGGCTTTCAGTAAAAAAAAAACGTTTCTGAAAACGGTCCCTGACGTCAATGACCCTGTACCTTCCAGCCAGCCCCACTGCTCCATACGACGTTGCGTTGCTGGGCTGCGACGGTCAGTCCATGGTGCTGAACTGGAAGAAGCCGCTCCACACCGGAGGTACCGCCATCAATGCCTACTTCGTAGACAAGAGACGCAGCGGCGCTACCGTGTGGAGGGAGGTTCACATCCCAGCGGTCACCGAGAGAGTGTATCAGGTATCCCGTCCATGTTATGTTCCTGTTCAGCTCACTTTTTTCGAGCTCATTATGCATATGGCTTATCGTCTTTTACTTTTCATTGTCATTTATTTAATTGTTCCATTACTCTTTTGTTCTATAATTCAATCAATTATTATTTTAATTGATTGATTGATTATAATTATTTTGTATATTGATGATTACGATGACTGCTTGACAATAGTTACAATAAACAGCAATAAAGATATGAATTTCTTGTTCTATTAACTGCTAGGTGGAGGGCTTGACTCAAGGAGCAATTTATCAATTCCGGGTGTATGCAGCTAACCTGGCTGGTCTTGGAAAGTCTTCAAAAGCCTCAGCTGACTTCTCCTGTGAAGCCTGGACTATGCCAGAACCAGGTTAGGACATACATTCCCTGCAGACCAAAGCCTTTTGAACCTTTTAAACAGAACATTTTCCACTATATATGACTATTGGAGATGCACCAAGACACATTAAGGAATCAGTACTCAAATTGGACTAGGATATGGTCCAGATCTGAATGGTATAGCAAAAACGATCCAAAATAATTATATTAATCTATAAATAGATAGAAATTAAGATATTCAATTTTCGACTTCAACGCAGGATTATTATATAGTTCAAAACACAGCTGGATATGATCTGAAGATGGTGTATTTTAAACTCTGATGTAACCAGCAGACGTAAAGCCGACCGATTTTAAGTTATCCAGCAGATATTCGCTCAATAAAAGCATATATTAGCAGAACATGAATTAAACAAGTGATTTCCTAACCCCATTGCCTTGGGTAGGCTTCATCAACCACATGGTTGATATTCTGTTAACATTTATCTCCAAAATGTCCGCACAGAAACTAAGACTTGATTATAAACTTTAACTATGAACCTTATTTGATGTCCTTCTCTAGGTCCAGCTTATGACTTGACTGCCTCTGAAGTGAGAGATACATCACTGGTGCTTGAGTGGAAAAAGCCAGTCTACTATGGCTCTGGACCAATCACAGGCTATCATGTGGAGTATGCAAAGAAGGGCTCGTCTGATTGGACCAGAGCCAACGAGACGGCTGTCAGTCACCGCTACCTCAAGGTCAGGGTTATGTTTCATTGTTTGTTTTTATGCGAAATTCCCCTTTTATTTCCCCACCTACTGCACTCATAACACAGCTGCCTATGATTTGTTCTCATCAAGATAGCATCTGTTGTCAGCATAAGGTCCCCTGGCAATCACATTATGAAATTTTACAATCATATTCAGCCATATTTCCAGTGAGATGCATTTTAAAAACATGCTTTCTCATTAAAAGGGACATAAATGGTTTTACTGTGAGTAGATCATCTCTGCTTCTCCTAAACAACATGTGAAGAAGGATCCGGTTTGTAGGCCTATTAGGGACACAAATATTATATACCTTACTGGGCCAAATAATACTATGGAATTGATTTAGCCTAGATAAAACAGCACCTCAACGTTGAGAATGTCTATTGATCCGCGGCCCTTGTTGCAGAGCTTGTTGTATTTGCTCCCCTGGGGTCTATTTGACAACTTCGGCAGACTGGGTGGACCGCTGTTTTATTCAGCACACCCTGCATTGCGGGTTATGTCAGCAACAGGCCTGGAGGTGGTGCTACACTGACACCTAGTGGAGGACACAGAGGTCATTGGCTAGTGGAGAGCAAAGCAAAGAAAGCCTGCGCTTCACTGGGCCCTGCAGACCGATACCTGAAATACAGTACTCAACTAAAGTGATTGCTAGGGGATAATAAAAATGTGGCCCACCTCTTATAAATCACACTCGGATGCCCATACACACGCGCATGCACTCACACACAAACATACACACACATAGGTGTGCAAACGCGCACACACTCATAGAGGCGAGCACTCACAGACGCGCACACACACACAAACACACACGCACAAGCATTTTTACACATAAACACACACACACATATGCAGAGAGACACACACATGCACACATATGCAGAGACCCACACACACACACGCATATACATACACACACACACACACACACACACACACACACACACACACACACACACACACACACACACACACACACACACACACACACACACACACATGCAGAGGCCTATTCATCCATCCATGCATGCATGTATGAAAACATACATTCACACACACTTACACTCATTAGGGCAAAAAGAAAAATGGTTGCTGATAATGTCCCCAAGCAGCACTGTGAAATTCAGCAAATAGCCACCAGAGGGCCGTGGTTTACAGTGGTTTTAAAACAGGACCCGACTCACTTCATGCCTAACAACGCCCCCTAGCTGTACTACTATAACGATTTATCATCCTCCCTCTCTTCATACTGTGAGATCGGAGGCTCATTAACACTGAAAGTTTATTGTTATGCAGTCGCGGGGTGCGCTTCAATAGAGTTTTTTACAACGGCTTCGAGCCAATCACAATCAAGAACCGGACCGATTTGTTTAATGAGCCCTTCTTCGACTACCCCTACTGACAGGTAGAAGGCCTGGAGGAGGGAGCCAAGTACGTGTTCCGCGTGCGGGGGGTCAACGAGGCAGGAGTGGGCATGGCGTCCCTGCCTTCAGACTCTGTGGTGGCCAAAGCCCTGGCAGGTGGGTAGCCTCCTCATTAGCGGCGCCTCTCTCCTGTATGGTATACTTAATAATGAGGTGGATTTTCATGTTAACACGTCCGCCGCCCAACAGAGATGAAAGGAGTGCGGTTTTCCACGTGGTCGTCGTTGTTTATCTCAATTTACATTTAGCCCTTTTAGCCCGTGCTTTCAGGTGAGGCTGAGATCAGTCACAGCGGTAAGTACAGACAACAAAAATGCAAACTGCAAAACTACGAAATAGTAACTCCAAACCCAACTTGGCCATGTTTCCCGGCCAGGTTTCTAACAACCACACAGTGCAGCAGAGTTGCTGTGGGGATCGTTTTTCTGTATTAATGCATAATGGATACATTCACAGCACACTCAGATGGTGCATCTCCACCGAGTGGGTTCTAAAGTCAAATGAGTTCCGTACGACTAAGTGTGTGTGTGTGTGTGTGTGTGTGTGTGTGTGTGTGTGTGTGTGTGTGTGTGTGTGTGTGTGTGTGTGTGTGTGTGTGTGTGTGTGTGTGTGTGTGTTTGTCTTCCTCTGTAATCCATAGGTGCTCAGGAGGTGTCCTGCTCTGTGGATGAAAAGTCGGGCGACATCGTCTTCGCTTTCGAATCGTGCCAAATGAACGTTGGATCAGAGTTCTTGTGGAAGAAGAACTACAAAGAGATCACAGAGTTCTCCAGCAGCATTGTGGTCCACACGGAAGGGAACCTGTGAGAGAACACATAGATACACACATACACACACACACAAACAGCAACACACACACACACACACACACACACACACACACACACACACACACACACACACACACACACACACACACACACACACACACACACACACACACACACACACACAAACAGCAACACCCATACACACACGTATATGAACACACACACACACAAAAACACACGTATATGTACACACGCACACACACACCCATGTATATGTAAACACACACAAGCACACACACACATGCATGCACACACACACAAATGCACGCACTTATAAACACACACGCACATGCATGCACACACACAGACACACAAAAAGTGAATCCTATTCCCTGTTAATAGGCGCTAGGGCTAGAAGTACGATACATGTTCGGCGTACATTGTACATTATAGATTCTCTGTATCTATCTTTTTTCGTAGTTGTAAGCTGATGTTTAAGAACGCAGTTAAGGAGGACTTTGGAACCTACTCTGTCTCCGTCAGCCACACGGATGGAGTCTCATCCAGCTGCAGCATCTCTGCTGAAGGTAGAAACTGAAGTAGTCCTCTATGCATTTCTATTGCACATAAACACTAACCCCTGATCCCGATTCAAACGCCCAAATACATTATTTACAAAATGATACATTTGTCTATATATATATATATATATATATATATATAATGAATTTTTATTATTCTTTATTCTTTATTATTATTATTATTATTATTATTATTATTATCATTATTATGTATTATGATACAATTGTAAACGTGGATTTTCTCAGTTTTTATGATCGAGATGTTCAATTTAACTAGGAATGTATTTCTTTTTTTTTTTGGTTTTGTTATAAAGATGTTTAAATAAATTATAGTTGTATTCACTAGTTAAATAGACAAATGTAATTTATATATATATGTTTGTTTTTTTTACTCTCCATGTTATTTGATGTCACTGCATTGGTCGACAACAGTTGCAACCCAGTTCTGTTCTGAGAGGCTGAAACATGTCTTTGTGTTTCAGAGCTGCAGAAGATGCTCGAACTCAGCTATAGCATCAGACACCCAAGTAGGTGTCTCTATCTCGCACTCTCACTTCTGCACATAATACCTTTTTAGTCAGCCTTCCTTGCCCTTACTTTCTCCCTATTTTCTGTGTCATTCTTCATCTGTGTCCTTGTTCTTTGTTCTGTGTGTCTTTGAACCACAAATGTATTTTTCTTTCAAGAGAAAAAAAAACCTATCTAAGCCTGATCAAAAAGTCTTACCTGGCTTTACATCATATATCTAACCCCATCTCATTCCTCTCCTGAATCCTCCTGTATTCCTCTCCTCCCCTCACTTCTCCTCTTGTATTCCTCTCCTCTCCTCCCCTCACTTCTCCTCTTGTATTCCTCTCCTCTCCTCCCCTCACCTCTCCTCTCTTTTTCTCCCCTCTCTTTCACCTGTCCGTTGCTTTTTTGATGCGGTTTGACTCCATTTCCCTCCTCTTCTTACCTCTTCTCTCCTCTCCCCTCTCCTCGGTTCTCCTGTGGCTCTCTTCATGACTCCTCTTATCTGCTCCTCTACTACTGCTCGGCTTTCTATCTTCCACTACTTTCTACTCCCCCCTTTCCTCTTGCCTCCTCTCCCCTCTCTTCTCCCTCCCTTTTCTCTCTCTTCTCCTCCTCTCCTCCCTCTTCTTTCCTCTTCTCTCTCTTCTCCTCCCCTCGCCTCCTCTCCTCTCTCTTCTCCTCCCCTCGCCTCCTCTCCTCTCTGTTCTCCTCCCCTCGCCTCATCTCCTCTCTCTTCTCCTCCTCTGCTCTCTCTGCTCAACTCCTTTCTTCTCCCCACTCGCCTCTCTCTTCTCCTCACCTCGCCTCCTCTCCTCTCTCTTCTCCTCCTCCTCTCCCCTCTCGCTTCCTCCCTTCCTCTCTTCTCCTCCTCTCGCCTCCTCTTCTCCTCCTCCTCTCCCCTCTCGCCTCCTCTCCTCTCTCTTCTCCTCCTCCTCTCCCCTCTCGCTTCCTCCCTTCCTCTCTTCTCCTCCTCTCGCCTCCTCTTCTCCTCCTCCTCTCCCCTCTCGCCTCCTCTCCTCTCTCTTCTCCTCCTCCTCTCCCCTCTCGCTTCTCCATTCCTCTTCTCCTCCTCTTGCCTCCTCTCCTCTCTCTTCTCCTCCTCTTGCCTCCTCTCCTCTATCTTCTCTTCCTCTCTCCTCCTCTGCTCTCTCTGCTCAACTCCTTTTTCTCCCAACTCTCCTCTCTCTTCTCCTCTCTCTTCACCTCCTCTCCTCTCTCTTCACCTCCTCTCCTCTCTCTTCACCTCCTCTCCTCTCTCTTCACCTCCTCTCCTCTCTCTTCTCCTCCCCTCACCTCCTCTCCTCTTTCTCCTCCTCCTCTCCTCTCTCTTCTCCTCCCCTCACCTCCTCTCCTCCTTCTTCTCCTCCTCTCCTCTCTCTTCTCCTCCCCTCACCTCCTCTCCTCTCTCTTCACCTCCTCTCCTCTCTCTTCTCCTCCCCTCACCTCCTCTCCTCTCTCTTCACCTCCTCTCCTCTCTCTTCTCCTCCCCTCACCTCCTCCTCTCCTCCTTCTTCTCCTCCTCTCCTCTCTCTCCTCCTCCTTTCGCCTCCTCTGCTCTTCTCCACCAGTCATCCCTCTAAAGTCAGAGTTGGCCTATAAAATCTTGGAGAGAGGCAGAATGAGATTCTGGCTTCAGGCTGAAGAGATTTCTTCCAAAGTCACCTACAAGTTCTTTGCCAACAACAAGGAACTGTCAGGGGCTGATGTAAGACACACATTTCATGAATAAATAATAATGACCAGATGTACCACTGTATGGACGGATACATTTTGGATGGCTGGATAAAGAGATTGAGTGTAATGTAAAATACTGAGGCAAAGTAATACTAGTTCTCAATGTAATATGCACAGGGAAATGTCCCAGGCAGGAAATGTGGCTGTCACAGCAGAAGCACAGGACAGTCATATCATAACTAACCTTATACTATGAATTTTAAACATTTTAAATAAGAATATACAAACAGTATGGCAATATGAGTGGCAGAAATATAAATTCTACTTCTACCAACTACTTCCTTCTTCTTTTCACATATATATTTTTATAAGTATTTGTATTCATCCATTCTTCTATTCAACCATTCTCTTTTCTTTCTTCCCTTTATTCTCCCACGTCTGCCAAAAAACTGTCGTCCTCATCTTTTGTGTGTGTTCCTTTCCAGCCCAACAAGATGGCCCACGATGTGTCCACGGGCGTGATTGAGTTCATCCTGGATCATTTCACAGAGGACAGCGAAGGCACGTACACCTGCCAGATCACAGACGGTGGAGGAAAGGCCCAGAGCTCCCTGGTTCTAATTGGAGATGGTAAGATTGGCTCTTTCAATTCTTGCGGCGTGAGGACAAGTCTTGGCAAAAGTTTTTTTTTTAATTCAAACTAAAATAGAAAGCAAAACAAAAATGTTTATCTTTTGTCGAGCGTATGTGGCTTGTTGTCTCCAATAATGAACAGGGGCAAGGTGGTGTGTGTCGGTTGTACGGATTGATTCACTGATTTAAAAGAGCAGAGGGTCGTGGTGATAAAGATGGAACCCAACCGAGGGAGGAAGAAGTTAACAGATTGACGTCAGGGGGAAATGTGTAGTAGCACATAATTAACCATGTGTGGAGGTGTTGATTAAGGCTCATTTTAAAATAAATATATGCCAGTAAACATATGATCTGTGATGTTTCAGGTCATTAGCGGCGCAATTTACCATCCTGTGCGTGTTTGTGTGTTGTTGTGTCTATGTTTGTTTGACTGTGTGTGTGTGTTTCTCTGTGTGTGTGTGTGTGTGTGTGTGTGTGTGTGTGTGTGTGTGTGTGTGTGTGTGTGTGTGTGTGTGTGTGGGTGTGTCTGTTTCTGTGTGGTTGTGGGTGTGTGTGTGTGTGTGTGTGTGTGTGTGTGTGTGTGTGTGTGTGTGTGTGTGTGTGTGTGTGTGTGTGTGTGTGTGTGTGTGTGTGTGTGTGTGTGCGTGCGTGCGTGCGTGCGTGTTTGTTTGTGTGTCTCTAGCCTTTAAAGCAGCGCTGGCTGAAGCCGACTACCAGAGGAGAGAGTACATCAGAGTGAAGGAGGGTAAGACACACCAAACATTCTCATCGACTCGCTCGCCCACTTGTTTGTCTTTAAGCTCAAAATGCTCGGGAAGAGAGACAAGTCCGGCGAACGGACGCAGTCCAAGCTCTCATACAACAGTCTGTTTTGTTTGACAAACCTCCCTCTCTGGCGAGCATGTAATCAAACAACTCAATAATGGATGAAGTTGCGATACACTTCGCCCCCGCAGGTTTTTGAATATTTCATTTGATGGGAGGGTGCTGGCTGGAAATAAACACTTGAATGATGGACGTTTCTCCTCTGCTTCTCGTCCTTCTATTGATCCGCCTCCCACCCTCCCCTCACCTCCCCCCCCCCCGACCTCACCTCTCCTCCCCCCCCCCGACCTCACCTCTCCTCCCCCCACCCTCACCTCTCCTCCCCCCCCCCCCCGACCTCACCTCTCCTCCCCCCCCCCGACCTCACCTCTCCTCCCCCCACCCTCACCTCTCCTCCCCCCACCCTCACCTCTCCTCCCCCCACCATCACCTCTCCTCCCCCCACCCTCACCTCTCCTCCCCCACCCTCACCTCTCCTCCCCCACCCTCACCTCTCCTCCCCCCACCCTCACCTCTCCTCCCCCCACCCTCACCTCTCCTCCCCCACCCTCACCTCTCCTCCCCCCACCCTCACCTCTCCTCCCCCACCCTCACCTCTCCTCCCCCCCACCCTCACCTCTCCTCCCCCCACCCTCACCTCTCCTCCCCCCACCCTCACCTCTCCTCCCCCCACCCTCACCTCTCCTCCCCCACCCTCACCTCTCCTCCCCCCACCCTCACCTCTCCTCCCCCCACCCTCACCTCTCCTCCCCCCACCCTCACCTCTCCTCCCCCACCCTCACCTATCCTCCCCCCCCCACCCTCACCTCTCCTCCCCCCACCATCACCTCTCCTCCCCCACGCTCATCTCTCCTTCAAACCACTCACCCCTCTTCCTCCCGCACGCCTCTCCTACGACCCTCACCCCTCCTCCCCCCCACTCACCTCTCCTTGGACCTACTCACCACTCCTCCTCCCACACTCCTCTTCCCCTCCCTCCCTCCCTCCCTCCCTCACCTCTCCTCCCCCCACTCACCTCCCCCCACACTCGTCTCCCCCTCCAAAATGCCTCTTCTCTGCCCACCCTCACCTCTCCTCCTCCCGCTTGTCCTCCTCCTCCCACACTAATCTCTCCCCCCCCTCCCCCTAATCTCTCCCCCCGCCCCCCCCCCCCCCTCATCTCTCCTCCCACAACCCCCCCCCCCCCCCCCCCTCATCTCTCCTCCCACAACCCCCCCCACCCCCCCCACCTCTCCCCTCTGCAGGGCCCCACTTCAGTGAGTTCCTGACCGTTAAGGTCGGCGAGGACTGCTCTGTCACGCTTGTCTGCAAGGTAACCCGCCGGCACGTCGTATTGATCGTCATTGTATTCATCTCCTTTCTCTTTCTTCCTCCTGCTGGTTTATTATGACTGGTGTGATATATAATTAACAACATCATCGATGTGTTGAGACAACGTTGAAGTGAAAAAGGTTGAAATGTGGCGAATGTGTTCAATCCTTCATTCATGTTTTAAAGGTCGCAAACCTGAAGAAGGAATCTGAGTTCCACTGGTATAAAGAAGACACTGAGATTATTCCAGACGTGAAACCCGATCTGGGATCAGGAGTCTGCAAACTGCCCATCCAGCTGGTAAATCAAATGTTCGGAATTCCTCCCACACCAATGTTACCGTAACCTTGAGTAAGGGAACTTAAAACAAAATGTCTGGGAAGCACCTCTCTGTGTTCAACCTCATTGGGATAACAATAAGGGATGAATATGCACTTTGGAAACACCCCCAGGCCTTCCCCCCTCCCGTATCTCCCATCTCTTTCTAAATAAGTAGCATATATTTCCATATTGGTTCAGGATAGGTATATGGTTTCAGTTATCAAGTATCCTCTAAGTACAGTCCAAATCCTGTGACCTACTTTACATAATATAAATAAATACATCCATAAATAATAACCTCTCAAGCATGCCTATGAAACGCGACATTGAGTTATCATTCAACTTTTTCGCTAAATACTTAATAGTTGTATTCAAGTCAATTGAAAGAGCTAAGAGAAAATGCTGACGGGACATGTTCTACTAGGGACTGCTATGCTATTTAAATAAATCTTAATCTAAATATAATGCAGAGATTTCCGTCTTTACAAAACTAGCATCATACTAGGTGATTATGGAGCATTCAGTTTTAGGGTTTTAGAGTCCCAGAGAACAAATACATCATTGTATAAATATTAATCAAAAACACATGTGCTTGAAGTTTGACTTTATGTCCCTTGTCTCCGATTCCCTGGCAGTTTTCCAGAAAAACTACTGGTGTTTATAAAGCCACCATCAGCGATGACAGAGGAAAAGACATGAGCCAAGTGGACATCTCTGGAAAAGGTAACAGTGGTCTGCCTCTTTAATGATGTCCCAAACACATGTGGCCATGTGACGACCCATCTCTGAATCCACAATGTATTTTTTTTTGCCAATTCTGATCTCATCCGAACCTTATTATACCAAATTCTCCATGAACAGATTATCCAGAGCAATTGCATGGTAATGTTATTTAAATGCAAATATAGAAATATAATTCCTCCAAAACGCACGACCCTTTGACACAATAACGTTGATGGTTCTATGTGGGCAACAGAGATGATGCAATTCAATGTCACGCAGTAGCCCAGCCTTTTGTCCCCTAGCAGGCCGCATGGCAACTTCATATTCGTATTCATATCTCTCCACCCCAGGCTCTGAACAATGATCTCATTGCTTTTCTCTTAGTCTTTGACGATGTCATCAACAAGATTAACCAGCTGGCGGGTAGGTGGCAGCCACACTCTGTACACACATACGTCACGCACACACACACGTACGCACACAGGTCACATGGCTCCAGGCACGTACCACGTGCACACGCACGCGTACACTCACACGTGCACGCACACACATACGTCACCTAATTGCAGACATATACCATGTGCACATAAACACACACACGCAAATTCACTGCACACAAAAACCAACACATTCACACCAGCGCTCTCATTCTTATTAACACACACACATACGTCACCTAGTTCCAGACATATACCGCACACACACATGCACAGACACACACACACCAGACATGCTACGGCATCTAATGTCTCTTTTTATCTCTAGGAAACCTGTGTAGAACAATGACAAGATTTTCTCTTTCTTTATGGGTATTGTGATAGAATTGTTTTGGTGAAAGTCCATTGTATCAAATACTGGTATAACTATACTTCAAACCAACCATCCACCAGCAAGTTACATTCTAGGAATTGTTTTTCAATGTGAATCGGTTGAGTACTACGGAAAAACCGTTCCTTCTCTTTCCTTAAATAAACCAAAGTCACGCATTGCGTTGTTACACCTTGCTAGCGTGGTTATTCACTGGCTGGTTACGGAAATAGAAAAACACCTAGCATAGCCGGTGCAAATGACTGCACCTAGCGGTGTGATCCGTCTCCATTAATCATGTGAGGTGAGAAAGCAGCAGAAGACCCGCCTCGCTCTGTAATTATGAAGATGCAAGATAATCTCGCCGTAGAAGGAAAAAAATGAAAAAAGAGCAAGCCACCAATTGGGGGCCAGTTTTGAGAACTTGTTTCTTCCCCTATCTCATTACCTTCATTAGGTGCCAGTGCAGCAGAGCTTGTCATTAACTGCACGGCAACTGGCATTCAACTCCAATGTCACATGAAATATTACACCTCGGAGATGAACATCCACTGGATGCACGGGTAAGGGGGGCCCCCAATGGTACCGTGGGGGGACGCACGTGAGCAGAGGCTGTGGGGCTGTGACCGAGGCCATAGTGAGTTGCCGGAAAAAAAAAACCTGCATTCCCTTGTAAAAACAGAAACAACAACTTCAAGGATTCATTATTGGATGGAGGACAATGCAAACACTGAACCCTCAGGGAAAATGTGTGTGTGTGTGTGTGTGTGTGTCCGAGTGGGAAGGTATGTGTATAAGTCTTAGTGCGAGTGTGAGTGTGGGTGTGAGTGTGAATGTGGTTGTGTGTATGTGTGTGTGTGCGTGTGTGCAATTGAACGAAACGTGCTCCGATAACACATATCTTATAATAATAGTTTCATGTGGACAGTAAAGGATAAATCCTACATTTTATCTATTTTACCCCAGAGACGGTGGAGAGAAGAATAGAGGGAGTGAGATAAAGACAGTGAAAGAGAGTTGCAATTTCTAGTAGAGGTTTTCCGATAATTCAGTTATTTAGACAACATAAGGTATGGAGATTCGTTTTCAGCACTCTCCCAGGCGTGTGTGCGTGTGTGTGTGTGTGCGTGCGCGTGCGTGTGCGTGTGCGTGTGCGTGCGTGCGTGCGCGCGCGCGTGCGTGCGTGCGTGCGTGCGTGCGTGTGTGTGTGTGTGTGTGCGTGTGCGTGAGATGGGCCTTAATGCATGTGTATTATGCATGTAAAAAAGATGGACGAGTGGAGAAATTGCCGTCCCCAGGCTCAACATTAGGCAGGCATGTAAACACGGTTTTCAATTATCACCCAAACATCTTTGCCGCATGTATGCATGCATGTATGTATGAATTCTCCCGCTCTCTCGCTCCCTCTGTCCGTCTCTGCCTCTCTCTCCCTTCTCCACACACCCAATCCCACACCCTCCCCTCTGTGCTTTTGTCTCAGTGAATCAAAGGTGGGCCACAGTGAGAAGTGCGTGATTGGAGGTACTCCTGCTATGGCAACCATGGAGGTACAAAGCTCTCTGCGCACATTACACATGCACACACAGACACACACACACACACAGACACACACACACACACACACACACACACACACACACACACACACACACACACGAATAGCACATCAAAATTCTTTTTAAAGACGGCACGTCAACAAAAGCGGACACTTCCGAGGTTCTGTTGTGATTGAACACAACACGATACCGTTGGCTTAATTCATGTTTATAGGCTTCAGGGAAAGTCACCAAGCCCAAGGGGAAGATGTCTGGGAAGTGGCCCCCGAATGTACTCCAGTAAGGTCAATAAATACGATGGCACAGTTAGGTAGTGTTGTCTTTTTTTAGATCTCCATATGGGAAAGGGTACGAGGAATATAGAACACCCTCTGTAGATACCTTCCACAAAGAGAGTTGTGGTTGAATGGGTGGATGAGAGATGTGTAGATCACTGAGTGTGCTCTGTTGATTTGAAGGTGATCGAGCCCAACGACAAAGACAAAGGGGTGTACTCCATCGTCATCGCTGACCTTGAGAACACAAACAAACGCACACTGGAGCTGAGTGGGGATGGTAAGCGCACGCACGCAATCACACACACGCATAAGTAGCTAATATGGTATGCTCTAGTTTCTTTTTCTGAATTGAAGTTAAAGTCGGGGGTTTGAACATTGAAAAGTGA